>NC_133618.1:134941626-135271626 GCF_048593235.1 Sminthopsis crassicaudata | reverse complement strand
CTTTTCTGATCCTAGTAAGTTACACCTGACTCTCAGGATCCTAGGGTATCTTAAAAAGTTTTTTTTTTCTTAATGTGGGTCTTTTCTCTACTACAATTGCCTCAAATCCCTACATGCTGTGCTTCCTTCCTCCCTCCATTATTAGGCATTAATGACTAACACTTCAGTTCCATTTAAGCACTTATCAAAAGGATGTTTATTTCAAAGCCAGAGCTAAAACAATTGTACAAACATTTCTCCTCAATATCTCAAGGAGACATGCAGTTTAGTTAATACATAACATTGGTTCCACTAAGTTGATGTCCTGACTGTTTTGAATGAATCCTCAATTAGTTTCCACTGGCCTTATGCCCAAAGGTCATTCCTAAAAGTCACTTCTTGCTCCCCTAAGCACTGATGTTGGGCTTGCTACAGAACTGGGCTCTTACTCCCAGATTCATGTGACTTACCCTCTTGACATTTTGAATCTCTTAAAGAATAGAGTTTCCATTCCCTTTACCCATATATGTGTGAGTGTGTGTGTGTGTGTGTGTGTGTGTGTATGTAAAACTGTAGAACAATATGGATATTCAGATGAAACCTTCAGAGATTTTCTGAGTAATGAAGGGAAATAGAGGAAAAATAGCAATATCTTATAATTACACAATGCCATTTGTGTTTAAGAGAACAAATAAATGAAAACTGGGGAAATGTTGTATGGGCAATTAGGCATCTGTGCTCCCTGTCATTCCTTGGATCAGATCCAACCATAGCATTTAAGTCTAGCTAGGGGAGAGATGGAAACTAGTTTCCAGTGACAGCATGAAAGCATCATTCCCTTGAATAGTGTATAGTAATATCCCACTCATTCCACTTGTCCAGCAGTATTATTTTAGTCATGGTGTGGTCATTTTGTTGGCTATTTAGAACACTGCTGCTTCAGTATGACAGTTATAGAGCCCTTGGAAGCTTCCTATAAGATCTAAAGCCGCTAACATGGGCTTTGGCTACTTGGAAAAGTCCCTAATCTTCTTGATATATAGTGTGGCATTAAAAAATCCTGATATAATTGTTCAAAGTTTCTTCATTGGATCAGTGCTTTGTCTTTTGGCCAAGTACATTGAAAGGAAGAAACTCAATATGGGGATTATTGTCTCTTATTGTGCATTCCTGATAGCAAACAACATTTATCTTTCTACCTTACCAAAACCATTTTTCCTATCTGACCTTTAGATTAGGTGGAGCATAATATTTGCTGAGATACAGTGCTAATTTAAGCAGAAGCTGACTCTTAAACAGGCATAATGCCATTCTTATAAAAGCATGAGGTTCAGATGCCAGGCACGTAGCATGGTTTTGGAAAATGCGTTATTAATATTTTATTGTATGGGAAAAAAATCTTGTTTCCTTGGTACATTGAGTGATTGTTGACCTTTTTCTTTTAAATTTACTCTTAACATTTCAGTGAAACATGTGCCGAAAAGGTCACTGGCTGCATTCACAACCTTCAGAAATTAACAGCCTTGGTGTCAAATTGTATTGTGGACAAATTAGTTTGTTTGATCTCTCATTATCTACTAAATAAATGTCTATAATTGAGAAGAAAGGGATTCAAAATGGAACCAGGAACATATGGGATATTCTCCCATGTATCAAGGAAAATAGTTCCTGGGTGTTTTTCTCCTCTTGCATTGTCCTTATGAACATTAATTGTCTATCAAGAAGGCAAAACATAAGGAGTTGGCTTTTTGTCAATGTATTCAAGGCAAGAACTATATTGAAGCTAAATAATAATAATAACTCACATTTCCATTGCTCTTTAAGTTTTACAAAATGCTTTCCTTACAATGGTCCTATGAGGCAGATTATACAAGTGATGTTAATTCAATTTCAAAGATGAAAAAACTGAAGCTCAGAGAAGTTAGCTAGAAGCTTAGTAAAAATCAAAGCTGGCATTGGAATTTAGTACTGATGATTCCCAGGGCAGCACAATTTCCACTGTTAAAACAAGAGGAGAAGAGCAAGCTTTATTGTGTTTGGGAAACTGTGATGCTTTTTTAGTGACACCAAGGATCTCCCAGAAACAAGGGACCAACTTTTTAATACAGATATTTTATTACCATTGTTGCATATTTATGTCATGGAACTCTACAGTCCCCAAATGATTAAAAATGAATTATCACATAGAATTAATGGAGAAGTGTAGGATTTGGGTGAGAGCAAGTTGTAACAAATAATAAATAAGGAACCACTGAGAAAAAAACAAATAAAGGAGGCCATCAAAGGAATGCACAATTGGGGAGAGAGAAGGCAAGGTAATAATATATCAAAAAAAATGAGTAATAGTAACCAGCACCTAGAATGTGTATTCCACTGACATCCTTGTGATACAAAAAAGCAAGGAACCTCCCAATCCATCATCTAGATTCTACCTGCCTCTGTGACCTACCTACCAATAGTGAACTTATGAGATGGCATGGACAGGAAGTACATTGGATGGGCAGTTATGAATCAGCATTGAAAGAATAATATACATCACTGAATTCATGATCCATTTGTATATTTGAAAAGCTATATTGTTAAATATCTCTTTTGAATTATCAGAAAATGACTTTACTTTAAAAAATGTAGAGGGACAATCAAGAAGACATTAGTAACTGTTGATCCATATGTGAACATATGAAACACAATAATATCATTATAAGAATGGTCTATGCATATGCCAAAGGTATCCTTGATGAAAACATCAGAACATAAGAGGCAGGCTTTTTCAGGTACTTTTGTATCTCAGACCATACATTCAAAGTTACATAGCTGACTTGAGAGATATATAATGTTATTGTTAATTCTCCATGGTTTATTTTCTATTTAGTGACTTCAAAAATAGCATCTCACAAAGTAGATTATAGCATAGCTTTTAAAACTCCTGAAATAATGTGTCACCAATGAAGCTATTATGACAGTCTTTAATAGATATGATTATGGAAATTACTTTGTTCAAAAATATCTTGAGTCATTAAGAAAGACATTAAGCAGGGAGATATGCTCAGTTAAAGTTTATTAGTGTCAAAGTAGGCTTTTCTGTACAAATTTCAAGCAAATGAAGGATTTCCTATCAATGACGAGGTTCTCCCAATGCTCTTATTTTACAGATAATATGTCAAATGCAATGGATAGTAATGTTAGGCTTTCAGTCAGCATTAATTTTTTTATCCTTCCTCTGATACTTGCTAGCTCTTTCTCACCCTCAATTTCATCATATATGAACAAAATATGAACAATCATAGCACCTAACTCACTGTATTGTTTTGAGATTCAAATGTTTTGCAAATATGTAAGCATGATACAAGTTTCACCTATAATTACTACTACTAGTACTGCATGTTATTAATAGTAGTAGTACTAATTAAATGATTTTCAGAATTCTATAGGTCTGCTCCATAAGAGGTAAAACTATTAAAGGCTCCATTCTTAGTGTTAATTGAATATGTTACCCTAATTAGGTAATATTCAAATCTCATTTTTAAAGTATAGTATTACACTTTCCAGGGGCACATAGAATTTAGATGAGTATACAATTATGAGAAAAGTCTTTATCTTCAAATATTTCTGCTCATTTGCCATCAGTGATGATGACCATTGTTGTTGGTCTTGATCCACACATGGCTGTAGTTCTCATTCTGCTCTTTTCATTTACTATTTGTGTAATCTGAGTGAGCATACAACTTTTCAGGGACTCAGATTCCTCTTTTGTAAAAGAAAGGAGTTGGATTAGATAGAATGCTTTTTCCAGTTCTAGGAATATTAATCTATGAAATCCCCCCCTTTTCATCCAGTCCTAGGTTCTCAGCCCTCAGAGTTCCATTAGCACACTAGCATAAGTACTCTTCTTACAGAAATTTGTACCATCTCTAACATCTTTCTTTTGTTTGCCACTTTTACTCTCTCTTCCCATTAACTTATCCTTAAAAGCTTGAAGGCTTGATGATTCATAATAGCCCAAACTTTCTGTTGATAGACATCTCTCATCTCTGTTCAACTATATCGGACCAGAATAGATTATCACCCAACAACAAACTAAGTTTACCATAGGTACAAGAATTTCTAGTAATGACAGTATAAATGGGACACCAAGAGAGGGAATCAAATGTGTCTCAGCTGGCAACAACAGAATTACAAATCACTATTTTAGAATTAAGGAAAATTTAGCAACTCTCTAAATTAGAATGTTGTTCCTAAAGATGAGATACAGTAGCTATTTTTTCAAAAATTATAGTCACTGACTGAGAATGCATTAATAATATGCTTTGAAAATGGGTTATTCTACAGTGTACCAATCACTGTAATGGCAGATCAAAATCATCATGAGTCAGCACACATGGAGTATTTTTACACTTATAAAAATATTAATCAAAGAAGAGTAAATGGAAACCCCACATTTTGTGTTGCAGAAGAGATATACGATTTAATTTAATTACCTTCATTAATATCTTCCTTCACTACACATTATTCCCCACTATATTCCTTTCCTTTCCCCATACAGAGAACCCTCACTGATAACAAAAAAGAAAGGAACATAAAAGCATTAGAATGAATAAACAGCTAATTCAGGGTTGACAGTATATGCAGTACTCCACGTCTGTAAATTCCTGGCTCTGTAAATAAGGGGAGGATACAGATCCCGATTTGGTCACAGTTGTACAACTTTGAATTTTGATTTTTTTGTTGTTTTCATTTACATTGATGTAATTATTTTTCTACTTTTGCTTATTTCACTTCCCATTCATTTATAGCTTTTTTTGCCTCCCTGGGTTCTTCATATTTGTCATGTTATGGTTCAGTAATATTTAATTAAATTTCAAAGTTTTTATTGTGATAAAAATTTTGTCATAAATATTTAATGCACATTGTATTTCTCTATCATTGAGCTTTTTGAACCACATGCCTTGAGAGTATGTTCTTTAAGTCAAAGGATATTTCATTTTCTTGGGATAATTTTAAAAAAAAATTTTGGACTAAGTCTTTATTTTTAATACACATTGCTTTATGAGTCATTTTGGGAGAGAAAATCAGAGCAAAAGGGAAAAAACATGGAAAAGATTAAAAAATAGAAAAAAAGATGTGAACATAGAATAGGTTGATTTATATTCAGTCTCCTTAGATCTTTTTCTGGATGCAGATAGTATTTTCTGTCCAAAGCCTATTGGGATTGCCTTGGATCACTGAACCACTGTGAAGAACCAAACCTTTCATAGTTGATTATTGCAAATTCTTGTGTTATTGTGTACAATGTATTCCTGGTTCTGCTTGTTTTGTTCAGCATCAGTTCATGTAAATCTTTCAAGTCTTTCTATAATCAGCTTATTCATCTTTTTATAGAACAATAATAGTCCATTACCTTCATGTACTACAGCTTGTTCAGCCATCCCCCAATTGATGAGCATCCATTCCTTTTCCAATTCTTTGGAAAAAGAGCTGCAACAAACATTTTTGTGCATATTAGTCCTTTTCCTTCCTTTGTTATTTCCCTGGGATACAGACTCTTGGGATGATTTTAAATTGCGTTCATGAATAGTTGGACCAAGTTGTATCTCTCTTAATAGTGCATTACTGAGTTATACAAGCTCTCCAACATTGGCTGCTCTTAATTTTTATCAGCTTTGCAAATTTGCTCTGTGTGACATATTAAAAATGCAAATTGTATTAATTTATATTTTTCTTATTAATGATTAGAATATTCTTGTTAATAATTTCTAATTCTTTTGAGAACTACTGTTCATATTGTTTATTTATCCATTTGAGAATGGTTTTTTGGTATATATTTGATTTTCCTATAAATCTTGGAAGCCAAACCTTTATCAGAGATAATTTGATGCAATTGAAAACGTTACCATTTCTATACTTATCGCAGATCTTTGTAGTTGCAAAACATTTTGGTTTCACACCATTTTATCTTTTATAGTCACCTCTATCCTTTGATTGAAATTTTGTTCTCTACCCATAGCTATCAAAGGTCTTGAATCTACTTCTTTAAAAATTGTTTATACTGTCGTCTTTAATATTTAGATCATGAATTCATTTGGAACTTAATATGTGGTACATGATAGAACTCTCAATATAATTTATGCCAAATAGCTTCCTTATTATTTGAGAAGTTTTTACTCCAAGTAACTTATGTTCTAAAGTCTACTGAATACTGGATTGTTGACATCTATTGATTTTCATTTATCATTATCTAGATTGAAGATTTTAATTTTAAAATTTCCATTTCAATATAAAGTTAATAATATGTACTACTTTTTAGTATATTTGTTTCTAAAAATGGGTATATTAAATTAGTCTTTGTAACTAGAATTATAGTTCTCCTTTTATTTGCTTTATAATTTCCAAGATTCTTTACTTCCATTTTAGATGGATTTGTAGTGAACCATTGCGATCCTCATCTCAACCTTACTTCTTCCTTTGAACTCTATCACTACTTCTGGCTAACAGATTAGGAGAGTGAAAAGCTTAAGAAAATCTAAAATGGCGTATGAGAGGTACAGAGGGAAGGTCAGGGTAGGAAATCTAACAGGTTCAAGTCATCTTCTTTCACAGAGAATTATTCTGTAGAAAAAAGAAAGGAGGAATAATAGTATGGAGTGCTAAGCAAAAAAAAAATAGATTAGGAAAATCTACCAATTAGCCAAATGGAAATGGGAGAATTCAAAATGGACAAGATAAAGGCCATGAAATATGCTGGCAACTGAGTAATGCATTATTATTTTCAAATAGTATTGGGAGTAATCAGTTTTTTCAAAACTGCCTCAGTTGGAAGGATTTGTGAGACTCAGCTGGCACTGATAGTAATAACTTAGTTTTAAGTCCAGCCATCTGGTGAACCCCTGTAGTTGTTGACCAGCAATCAACACCCAAGTTTGGGCCAGCCTAATTTCTGGTTCTCTCTGTGTTCAGATTGCCCTCTTTTGGATATGCTCCAGTTTGACAGAATTCTTCCTAAAATATACCATTAAAATGCAAATCTCCCTTGGAGGGCCACTATTATCAGACATTAACATTTTTCTCAGGGTAACTGATAACTGAGAACAGGATTTTTTTTTCCCCTTTCCTCTTAGTAGCATCCTTATTGCCCCTTCTTTCACCATGTGTGAAAGTGAACATTGTTTGCTTCACAATTTTACAAAGAACTAGTCACGACTTTAATATAATAAGGAGAATATTGCTTAAAGGAACCTTTAAATAAATCCTTTGGTAATTTAGAGAAGCCTTTGGTGAGGATAAAAACTTTCCCTTAATTCTTTCTATAATTTGGGATTTTAAATCTTTCCAGTTTCTTAGAACAGGGTCCCTCTGTTGTCATCCTTAAGTATCCAACTCAGATTTTAGTGGTAATGAAACCTGAAAGTAGAGCCTAGGGCTATATTGAATAGATTCTATTTTGCATGTTTTAACTACCTCTTCCCAGCCCTTCCCCAGTCCCACATTACCCAAAGGACCAGACAGAAGTGGCAATAGTCTATGTCGTCTGTGACTGCCCAACATTTTCAAAGTTTCCTGCATCTTAGCACCTTGTTAACAGCCTTGCAAAGCTACTGAAGTCAATTCTGTTGGATGTACAGGATTTGCTTTGAAGTTTGTAATATTATTAACACAAGTCCTGCAAATTGACATTATGACCAAGCATGCATAGCAGATTAGAGGCAGTTACCCTCATTCTGGGGAAGGGTTCTTTTTCTTTTAAGTGCAACATAATGGAATTTCAAGCCATTTAGAGGCAGAAATGAAATATATCAGACTTTTAATTTATGCAAAGACAACAGACAATCTTCTAAAAGGCCAGAAAATGAATGGAGCCCAGCCAATAAGCCTCATGGCAGTGACATTCTCATTGAGGGAACTGCAGTTGGGGCTCAGATCAGGAAAGATCTTTTTTATAAGCTCACATGAGCTATAAGCCTAGGAAGAAAAAAATTTTAAGCCAATTTCAGTTTAACAATTTAATAAAGATCAAATAGGCATTTGAGGCACTGCTAGATACTAGGATTATATTGATGAAATAAGATACAGGTGATATCTTCAAGAAATTATCTTCTTAAAGATGAGATCATATATACACATGCAAATAAATCATAATACAAGACAGAATGGAAGTTTATTCATCTGAGAGATCAAACAGGATGGTCCATGAGATCTGAGGATGCATCACTTTATCTGGAAGGATCAGGGGTTTCTTAATGTGGGTAATTAATGTAGGAGATTCTCTGAGATGGAAAGGATTTTAAAAAGGAAAAGATTTTCATAAGCAGTAATTTGAAATAAATGTGTTCTAGAAAAGGAGATGGTCTGTGCAGATGAAAGTAGAGTAAGCTTGGATAATGGTTTATGGTGCCACTTGGCTACACTCCTTTGGACTACATTATATCACATCTCCCAGAATCTTATCATCTCTTATTTTTCATCTGATAAACTCATCATCCAGAATCATTCTTCCAGATTGTACCAACCTTGGTACCCTTAGTACCCTCTATCTCTCTGATTGGATAGTTGGAAGGAAGAACAAAGAACTCCTCCCAAAGCCTCCATTTAGAAGACTTCCATATAAACTATCTCTTCATTTCTAACCTGGCAGTAATACTTTCTTTCTTTCTTTTTTTTTAAATAGTTTTTATTTACCAGATAGATGCATGGGTAATTTTACAACATTGACAATTGCCAAACCTTTTGTTCTAATTTTTCCCCTCCTTCATCCCCACCCCAAATGGCAGGTTGACCAATACATGTTAAATATGTTAAAGTATAAATTAAATACAATATATGTATACATGTCCAAACAGTTATTTTGCTGTACAAAAAGAATCGGACTTTGAAATAGTGTACAATTAGCCTGTGAAGGAAATCCAAAATGTAGGCGGACAAAGTTAGAGGGATTGGGAATTCTATGTAGTGGTTCATAGTCATCTCCCAGAGTTCTTTTGCTGGGTGTAGCTGGTTCCATCCATTACTGCTCTATTGGAACTGATGTGGTTCATCTTATTGTTGAAAATAACCACATCCATCAGAATTGATCATCATATAATATTGTTGTTGACATATACAACAATCTCCTGGTCCTACTCATTTTACTCAGCATCAGTTCCTGTGAATCTCTCCAGGTCTTTCTGAAATCATCCTGTTGGTCATTTCTTACAGAACAATAATATTCCATAATATTCATATACCACAATTTATTCATCCATTCTCCAATTGATGGGCATCCATAGTTTCCAGTTTCTGGCCACCACAAAGAGGGCTCTGGCAGTAATTCTTTCAACTATATTTTATCATCTTCCTTTTTAGCTTCTTTTTTGCATATTGTATTAAATTGTAAGCTCATTGAAGGTAAAGACTGTGTTTTTCATATTTGTATCTCTGGTGTTTAGCAGAGTGCATGGCATGTAGTTGACACAATGTTAATTGAATGAATGACTGGCATATAAAGAAAGCAGAAGAAAGTAATTTAAAATAAGGCTGGAAAGATAGAATAGAGAGAAAGGAAGGCCTTGAATGTCTTGATGATAGTCATACTTATTTAACATTAAAGGATAAGTCACAAATAGTCCCTGAGGGGGATAATTTGAGTAAGGCATTATGGTACAATAGAAAGAATTCAGAAATTAGAGTAAAATGATTTGAGGTGGAGTCATAATAACTTATACTATACTAGTATAACGTCAGGAAAATCAATTAGTCTCTCTATTGTTTGGCTATCTCAGTGTACTTTGAATGGGGAGCAAAAAAAATCTAGATTCTCCTTCCTCTACTTACATACCAAGGGAGACTCCAATTCCTTCCAGAAGGAAATGCATTTTTTATTATTACTGTTATTATTATGCTTCTGAAATTTCAGTTATACAGCTAATCTTCCTACAAGCATTTCATTTTTTAAATTTTATTAATTTTATAATTATAAATTTTTTGACAGTACATATGCATGGGTAATTCTTTTTTTTACAACATTATCCCTTGTACTCACTTCTTTTCCAAATTTTCCCCTCCTTTCCTTTACCCCCTCCCCTATATGACAGGCAATCCCATATAAGGCATTTCATTTTTTAAGACAATCAGGGATAACTTAAATTTCACTTTTCTTGGTTCCTGACCACAAGAAGGGGGTAAACAATTGATTAATCACACATTGAAGGCATATTATTAAAGCTGTCTTTTCTTTTCTAATTAACATCTGTACACTTATTCTCCCTTCTCAGTGTTTTGATTACTCCCTTCATAAGACAGGTTTGTCTGTATGAGTAATAAGGCTTCCCCCAAGGGTTCAGTCTTATTTTTAATTATTTTTAAAATATAATTTCATTTTCCCCCAGTTCAGTGTCAAGAAGACTTTTAGCATTCATTTTTTCAAGATTTTTGTTGCAAATTTTTCTCCTTTTCTCTCTCTCTCCCCCTTTCCCTATTCCAAATATGGTAGGCAGTTTGATATAGTTTATACATGCACTGCCATGTAAAACATATTTCTATATTAGTCACAGTTGTGAAAGAAGAAAAAGATCAAAAGAAAAAAAACAAAAATAAGGTTAAAAAATATGCTTCCATCCATATTCCAAATCCATCAGTTTTTTTTATTTTTTTCTTTATGAATCATTTGTGCTTAGATCAATTGTGCTGCTGAAAATAGCTGTCAGTCATAGGTGATCATCCCACAATGTTGCTGATACTATGTACAATGTTTTCCTGTTTCTGCTCATTTCACTTGGTGTCAGTTTATATAGGTCTTTTCAGCTTTTTCTGAAATCTGCCTGTTCATCATTTCTTATTGTACAAAAGTATTCCATTATATTTTTATATCACAGCTTATTCATTGCCATTCTTCAACTGATGTACATCTCAATAATTTTCAATATTTTATTGCTATGAAAATGTTGCTATAAATATTTTTTAAACATGTAGGTTATTTCACCCTTTCTACAATCTCTTTGGGATAAAGACCTAGTAGTGGTATTGATAGACCAAAGGGTAAGCACAATTTGGTTGTCTTTTAGGCATAGTTTCTTTTAGGCATAGTTCCAAATTGTTCTCCAGAATGGTTGGATGAGTTCACAGCTCCACTAATAGTGCATTTAGTGCTTCAATTTTCTCACATCCTCTTCAACATTTATTACTTTCTTTTTTTGTCATATTAGCCAATCCAGTAGGTATGAAGTGATATTTTAAAATTGTTTTAATTTGCATTTCTCTGATCAACAGTGATTTAGAACACTTCTTTATGGGCCTATCTATAGTTTTGTTTTCTTCATCTGAAAATTTCCTGTATACCTTTTTTGGCCATTTATGATTTGAGGAATGGTTTGCATTCTTATAAATTTTGCACAGTTTTCTATATATTTGAAAATGATGTCTTTATCAGAGACATGTGCTATAAAGATTGTTTCCCAACTTTCTAATTTCCTTCAAATCTCGGTTGAATTGATTTTGCTCATAAAATTTTAAAAATTTAATATAATCAAAATGATCTATTTTGCATTTTGTAATGTTCTCTATTTCTTGTTTGATCATTAATTTCCCCCTCCCCAAAGGTCTAATAGGTGGACTATTCCTTGGTTTTCTATTTCCTTGTGGTGCCATCTTTTATGTCTAAATTATGCACCCATTTTGATCGTAGATTGATAGAAAGTATAAGATGTTGGTCTATATCTAGTTTGTGATCTATTGTTTTCCAGTTTTCCCCACAGTTTTTTTTTTTTCAAATATTGAGTTTTTATCCCCCATCTTGGGTTTACCAAATTCTAGGTTACTTTTGTCATTGACTACTGTGTACTGTGTACCTAGTCTATTCAACTGATCCACCCCTCTATTTTTTAGCCAGTAGCAAATAGTTTTGATATTACTGTTTTATAATATAGTTTGAGATCTGTTATTATTAAGCCACTTTGATTTGAATGTTTTTTATTAATTCTCTCAATATTCTTGACTTTTTGTTTTTCTAGAACTTTACTAACTATGTGCTTTATAGGTCTGAACTTCGTATCTCAAAGTCTTGGGTTACAATCTGATTTTTAAGATGGGAAAGATAGTGTTTGTACAACTAAATCAACAGAGTTGTTTAGAACATTGCAAACTTTAAAATTCTATGTAAATATGTTATTAATGAAATATGGGAGAATGAAATTTTAATATACATTTATATAGACATATTGAAGCATAGATATATTCCTTTCTATATTGCTCCATTGTGGATTAGAGTAAGTGGTACTATCATTGGTCTAATTTAAGTTGACTTAGAGATCATTGGCATATCTTTCTGTAGAAAGCCTTATTTCTGGAGAAGCTAAAGGGTGACTTGTGATTTGTGAAAGGAGAGATCCAATTATGTCAGAAATGCAGAATATGTATATGATCAGTAATTATAGAACCCTAGATCATTAACTTAAAATTAATTGAAATAATTAACAACTTTAGCAAAGTTACAAGATACAGGATATATGTACATATGTTTGTACATAGTATCAGGATATACAGGATATATGTACAGCATTTCTGTATATGATCAACAAAATGTACCAGCAAGAGATAAAAAGATGATGTTAAGTGCTTTACATATTGATTCTCACAACAACCCTGGGAGATAGGTGCTATTATTATACTTATTTTAAAAATGAGAAAATTGAGGCAATAAAGGTCAAGTGACTTGCCCAGGGTCAAACAGTAAGTATCTGGAGCTGGTTTTAAATACAATTCTTCCTGACTCCTAATAGTCTATCCACTATGCTACTTAGTTACCCTGTAATGAATGATAATCGACTAACTTTTCAATTACAACAAACTATGCCATGTTTCCTATGAATATATGAATCTCCTCTCTGAAAGAGAGAGATAGAGATGGAGAGCTTTTTCCTATCTCGTTCTCTCTGCCTGCCTCTGCCTGCCTCTCTCCCTCTTTCTCTCTTTCTCTCTCTCTCTCTCTCTCTCTCTCTCTCTCTCTCTCTCTCTCTCTCTCTCTCTCTCTCTCTCTCTGTCTCTCTGTCTCTCTCTCTGTCTCATCTCTCTGTCTCTTTCTCTGTGTCTTTGTGTGTCTCAGTGTCTGTTTCTGTCTGTCTCTGCCTTTCTCTCTCTGTCTGTCTTTTTCTGCCTGTCTATCTCTGTCTCTGTTTATCTCTATGTCTCTGTCTTTGTCTCTCTGATTCTGTCTGTTGCTCTGTCTCTGTCTCTCTGTGTCTCTCTCTCTCTCTGCTTCCCTTGAAAAAATACTGAACCCAAGCTGCATGCATTCTGTTCCTATCCATGATTCTGAACTTAGCAATGCTGCTGTAAGATGTATGGTTCCATGGGTTCAGATTCAGAATCCATTAACAAAGTATTTGCACCCTGTATATTTGGGCAGTCATTCTTTAAGATATTTAGAAGGAGAGAGAGGAGTGTGTGTGTGTGTGTGTGTCTGTGTGTGTGTGTGTGTGAAATACACAATTTATATTTGGACTTATATATTAATACTATTTCAGTAGAAATGTCTGATTCTCATAAATCAGTCATTTCCATTTTATACAAGTGATGTTCATTATTTTTATTTATTTTATTGAGATCGTTTTGTATCCTAATACATTAAAAGAAAGAAAAGGAAGATCACTTGCTTGTGTGATCTTTAATCATTATTCAAATGGAATAGCGTAGCCTCTTTTTCCAATAAATGTTTAAGGATAAATTGCCAATGCCTGTTTTGCCAGAAAATCCATTTTTATGGCTTGGTCCTGGTCCCAGTCCATTTGGTCAGAACAAGATTTTACTGCATATTATTCATGAATATGCTAATACATTGACACATCTGATTTCTGTTTATGCTTCTACTAGAAGGATAATAATTTGGTAATTTAAGTAAGACCTGGTGCTGTCTACACATCAGCATTTGACTGCGTCTATCTAAGAGTATTGATTTTAAACAGATTTATGAATATTTAAACCTAGATAGATTTGATAGAGGACAAATATCTTAATAATTTTCAGACTGTATTTTTTTTAAATTTGTTTTCCATCTGACATGTCAAGTCATAGGATCTAGATCTAGATTTAGAATTGGAATGAATTTCAGATGCCATTTATTCCAACTCTGACTTTTTATAAATGTGCAAACAGATTTTATGTGGCTTGCCTAAGATGACCCAAGTAATAAGTATAAGAGGTAGAATGCCAACCCAAGTCCTCTGGCTCTTGGGTTTTTGTTTGCTTGACACTATCACATTTTCTTCTTCTTAGGGCCCAAATCTTTTCAATTGTGAAAACCCAATGATCACAGAAGATGATGTTTAATGGCTTTTTCAATTCCAAATCCTCTGATCCTAAGAATAAAAGATGTACGAATCCATACATTTATATAATTATCTTCCCTTATTTGGCCATCAGCATGTCATTTCCTGTTTAGCCATGAAATGTACATACGTAGTTATAGTGTTGTGTTTTTTTTTTAAATTGTGTTTCTATTTCTCAGTTAACAAATGTTTAACTAGCTAATCATTTTATGCCACATTTCATGATTCAGTCATATGCATGTAAAGGAGACAACAAGTCCTAAGGAGGTTCTTCTTTTCTCAGGCACCCAAGTTTAATGGAAATGAGATCCTAGATTGGCCGTTTACAAGTTTCAATTTTGCTATGAAGATTCACATGGGTAGCACAGGTTAAAGAGATAATAGCATTCAATTTATTCAGAGTATTTGGTTTGAGTTATTTTTTTAGTAAAGGACTTACTTTGATTTTGCTGTAGTTTTTCAGAATCTCAGAGTTTGAAGGTACCTTCATCATTTTTTCAATTGTTCATTCAGCTTTCACTTAAAGGACACCTAATGTCAAAGAAATTTAAAAATTGTTTTTCCCTACTGAGCTAGTCCATCCCACTTTTCCATAGTTTTAATTATGGGGAAAGTGGGAAGGGATTCTATATTGAACTGAAATTTACCTTTTTGTGTATTAGCCGGATAGATTATTGTTTTATCCTCTGAAATAGCTGACTAATGCATAAAAATCTGTATTGATGGCCAGAGAAACTGCTTGTGATTCTGAAACTGCCTATACAGTTAGGTTGCTGCTAAATGGCATAATCTACAGGTGCAGAGTTAGTAGGCAAAGTTTTGCCCACTGCTCACATTTGCCAAATTAGCTTCTCACGTATTTGAGGAAATGTCCTGAGGTATAGTTGTACCCATAAAAGTCATCAAGAATACTTTGCTAATTTTCTGAGAAAGTTTGGGCATAGTTAATAAACTGTTGGATTTGAAAGCAAGAAAATATAGACTTAATTCTCACTTCTGATAATAGCTTTGCAGATCTGGTCAAGATCAGCTTCCCTAAATCTTATTTTCTTCATTCGCAAAATGGGAATACACACAGCACTTACCTCATAGAGTTGTTATGAAAGTCAAATTATATCATATCTTAAACTCTCTTGCAATTATTGAGAAGAAATATGGTGTAATATATATACATATATACATATATATATATATATATATATATATATATATATATATATATATATATATATATATATATATATATATATTAAACTTGTCAAAAACATGACCTATGAACCACATTTGACCCACAACATTCCCAAGTGTGGCCTGAATCAGACTAAAATGTAATTATTAACTAAAATGTAATAATTAACAAATAAATAAAAATATAATATTATTACTGTTTAGTCATTTTAGTAATGTCTAATGCTGTGGTCCCATTTAGAATTTTTTTGGCAAATATCCTAGAATAGCTTACCATTTACTTCTTCAGCTCATTTTACAGAAGAGGAAACTGAGGCAGAATTGAATGACTTCCTTAAGGTCACACAAATAGTAAGTATATGAGACCAGATTTGAACCAAATTCTTCCTAGTGCTCTGTTTATTACTCCATCTAGCTGCCTCCTCCCACAAAACAAAACAAAAACAAACAAAAAAAACAGACATAAGTAATAATAATTAATAAATGTTATTCAAAGTCAATATATAGTTTCCATATTGTGTATTACATAATGTATAGTGATTTTTGTTTCTAGTTTAGTTTCCTAATCCCAATATCATTGTTATAAATTAGGGTAGTGAAGCTATCCAGTGATTGCCCTTAAGATCCTCCAACCACTAAGTCCCTTTGAATTTGTTTGATACTAAGAATCAGACAGACAGTCTAGAGACCCAGAACTCAGTGCATTTTATTGGGATATGGAATCCCACTATATACTTGCACCAGTAATACTCCTGCTTGTTTCTGGACTAAAGGTTTGGGAAGTTACTTATTTGCATATGTGAGTAATAAACTGTTTGACTTATGATGCTTAGTGCGCTTGTTTTCCTTCTCAGTATTTTATTCATGATCCCCTATCACCATCATTAACACTAACACTATCCATGATCCCACTATCACTAATATATTTTGTAGACTTTAAAGCATTATAAAATATCAGTTATTATAATTATTCATAGAAGATTGTTATTATCTCTGATTATTTCTAGAGTTAGTTGTGAATGAAATCAAATCAGTAACTCGAGTTATATTGTATGAAAGAGATTTTGATAGACCTGTCTTTCAAAGAAACTCTGTCCTCATGTTGGCTGGTGGCCAGCTCTTCTTTCCCCAGTATCCATGTCCTTTTGTCTAGTCCGCAGGACCTAGTTAAGAGAATATATACTATATATTAGATTTCCAATAAAGTCAGTTTCCCTTGGATAGTTATGCTTGTCTATTCATGTCTGGATAAGGTTACAGGTTTTGGAGAGTCATTGTGACTTAGTAAAGCTGCCAAAAATCTGAAGTCAGTGATGGAATAGCGTTGCATTTGGTTTTTGTTTTTTGTTTTTTTGTTTTTTGGCTTCATGTTTAAATCTCAATGTTCTAAATCTTTATGTACTATTAGAAGAAAGAAATTGTCACATTCATTAACTCCTCATTATTAGAATTGATTGAGTTCTGAATCTATCTTGGCTAAATTCATTCATTCCTTTAATGACCAAAATACTGTGAAAATATCTACAATTTCAAAAAAAGTCTGCATTTCCCTTTGGCTATGCCAATAGAATTAACTTAACAGGTTCACATTTTCTCTCTTTTTAAATTTACTTCTTTGTTCCTGAGGACACAGTTATCAGCAAGGAACATATCAATAGTCCTGAAGTCAGTCATTAAGGAAAAGGAATGAAGCCATAGTCATTAGTTGATGGGTGACTAGTCATTGTGTTTTATTTGTTCAACATAAAATTTTACTGACATATTTTGTTTTTATATCCTTTATATTTCTCAATGTGTCTTTCCTCTTGCTTTCTCAGAGAATTACCCTTATTAAAAATAAACGAGGAAAAAAGAAAAAGTTGAGTAAAGCCAATCAACATGTAAAAAAAAAAATCTTACATTATCAATAATCTTCTACCTTTATAGTTCCTCTTCTCTACAAAAAGGGAGAGAAAGTGCCTTTAAATGTCTTTTTTTTTGGGGGGGGGAATAAATTGGATTATTATTATTTCACAGAATTCAATTTTAATTGTTTTGTTGTTTTTCTTTCTATTTACCTTGGCAGAGTCATTTTTCTGCTTACTATACTTTGTCTCAATACATGTAAGTTTTTTCACATTTCTTGATGTTTATAATTTCTTATAGTACATTAATATTCCATTACATTCAGGAAGAATGCCTAGTTGAGTTTTAAAAAAATCTAACTACAGAGGTCTATCAACTCAAAGCCATTGTATGATTAAGAACAAGAAACCTGGAGTGGTTTCCCCATAGGCTCTCTGTCTGTACATAAAATCTCTCTGAAACAAACAACAACAACAACAACAACAACAACAACAAAAAAAAACACAATTATCCATTACTGTTATCCTCAGACTGAGCACCTGAACCCTTCTTGTGTGTGGGATTTGTTTTAATTGAGCAAATAAGGAAATATTGCCAGTGCAATGTTACAGATGTGTATTTACTAAATTAGAGAAGATAGTTAGATGGAGTTATGATTTTATCATTTTAGGTTTTCCCTCCACTGAGGCAGATATCAGCCCTTCTATGCCTTTTTATCTTTACCTTCCTTGTCCTTGTTCTCTTATATCCCTTCCCTAGAGATGTCAGGAAGAATGTATACTAGTCTTTTAAAAATTATTATTATAGCTTTTTTATATACAAAACATATATGTGGGTAAGTTTTTAGCATTGACCCCTACAAAAACTTCTGTTTTTACTTTTTTCCTCCATTCCTCTCTAACCCCTCCCCTAGATGACAGGTAGTCCAATACATGTTAAATATGTTAAAGTATATGTTAAATACAATATATGGTATATATATATATATATATATATATATATATATATATATATATATATATATATATATATATATATATATATATATATATATATATATATATATATATACTAGTCTTAATTATGCCACGAGTGAAAGATATTCATTCTACAAAATGGGAAAATGCAAATAGAGATTAAAATATTCAAAATAATAAAATGGATGGTGAAGACACCGATGGCAATTTACATAGAATCTACTACAGCATTCATAGAAAATTTATCAATTTCATGAGGAAAAAGAAATCATGGTGGGGGAGGAGTGGAACCAAGATGGCAGAAAGAAGCTGGAAAGATGCCTGAGTTCTTCCCAGTTTCCCTTGGAAACAACTATAGCAAGCTTCTAAACAGATTCTTGAGTGGCAGGATGCGCTCAAAGATAAAGTGAAACAATATTTCAGTTTAAGATAACATATAAAGCTTTCAGGAAAGGTCTGAATCACTTGAGTAAAAGGGGAGTACAACTTAGTACAGATAGTATCCAGGCAAGCCAGAAGGAGGCTCTTAGTCACAGCACAGATCAGAAACTGAGGCCCCTGGATCCTATTTCAGCAGACTAATGGTACTGCAAGCCAGCTGTGATGCTTCCAGTATTCTTAGTGCAGAAGGCAAATTACCAGTCCTTGAACCCCAGCAAAGCAGTGAGTGGTTCAGTCCATCCTAGCACAGTGGGAAAATTGCAATCACACAAGGCCCTGGCACAGAAAGGCGGTGACCAGGCTTCTGGGTGCCAGCACAAGAAGTTAGAGACAGTGTCCTCTGTGCCCCAAGAGCAGAACTCAACAGAAAGAGCTCTGACCATAGAGAGCTACTATGGTGACACAAAAAAAATTAAAATACAACATCAAAAGAGTACAACAATTCAAAATGCCTGCATGTGATGCCTCAAAAGAGAATATAAATTGATCTCAAGCAAAAAAAGAAATCCTCTTGGAAGAGCTCAAAAAAGATTTTAAAAATCAAGTAAGAGAGGTAAAAGAAAATTGAGAAAAGAAATGAAAATTATACAAGAGGATTATGAAAAAAGAGTCAACAGCTTGGAAAAGAAAGCATAAAAATTGACAGAAGAAAACAACTCATTAAAAAAAATATAATTGATCAAATTGGAAAAAAAATCCACTAAAGGAAACAACTTTAAAAGTAGAGTTGACCAAATAAAAAGAAGGAACAAAAGCTAACTGAAGAAAATAATTCCTTAAAAAATTGAATTCAACAAGTAGAAGCCAATGACTCTATGAGATAGGAAGAATCAGTTAAGCAAAATCAAAAGAGTAGAATAAAAATGTAAAAATGCCTCATTGACAAAATATCAAGAACAAAAACAACAAAAACAAACACAAAAACAATCATAAAAACTGATCTGGAAATAGATCTAGGAGAGATAATTTAATGATTATTTGACTGTATGAAAGCCATGATCAAAAAAAGAGCCTGGACAGCATCTCTCAAAAATTATCAAGGGATAAAGCTCTAATATTCTAGAATCAGAGGTAAAGTAGTCATTGAAGGAATCCACTAATTACCTTCTGAAAGAAATCACCAAAATAAAAACTCCAATGAATATTTGTAGTCAAATTCCAAAATTATCAGGCCAAAGAAAAAACAATGCAATCAGCCAGAAAGAAACAATCCAAATATCAAGGGCCATAGTCAGAATTACATGGAATTTAGCAGCTTCTCCATAAAAGGATTATTGAAGGATTTGGAATATAATGTCCCAGCAGGCAAAGGAATGGAGATAACAATCAAGAATCAACTACCCAGCAAAATCAAGCATAATATTTCAGAAGAAAAAATGGATATTTAATGAAATAGGAAATTTTCAAACTTTCCTGATGAAAAGATCCGAGCTAAACTGAAAACTTGATCTTCAAATACAAGACTCAACAAATGTATAAAAAATAAATAGGAAAGGAGAAAAAACATATTATTCAATAAGATTAGACTTTACATCCCTACACAGGAAGATAATATTTGGAATTTTTGAAAACTGTATCTCCATTAGGGCAATTGGTAGAAGTATACATAGAAAAGGGTGTAGGGATAAATTAACTTTGATATGAAGATATAAAAAAAAATTAAGGTATGAAAAAAGGATTGTACTGGAAGAAGAAGAAAAGGGGAGGCAGAATAGGGCAAAAAGCTAAGAACTGTTATCATGTGGAAAAAAAAAAAGCTGACCCAATAAAATAAATAAACCTTTTTTGTTAAATTGATTTAAGAAAAAAGAAAGACAAAAACCAAATTACCTGTATCAAAAATGAAAAAAGGTGAATTTATCATCAATGAATAGAAAATTTAAGCAATACTTGGTAGTTAGTTTATCCAGTTTTATTCCAATAAATCTGACAATCTAAGTAAAATAGATGAATATTTATAAAAATATAAAGTGCCCAGATTAACAGAAAAGGACATAAAATACTTAAATAATGTAATTTTAGAAAAAAAGTAAATTGAACAAGGCATCAATGAAACTCCTAAGAAAAATTCTTCAGAGGAAAATATATTTAACAAACATTCAAAAAACAATAAATTTCAATACTATGTAAACTATTTGGAAAAATAGGTGGAGTCATAAAATTCTTTATGTGACAGAAATATAGTGTTGATACCAAAATCAGGAATAGCCAAAAACAGAGAAAAAATTATAGACCAATTTCCTTAATAAATATTGCTGCAAAAAATTTTAATAAAATATTATCAAAGAGATTATACTAACTTATTACCAGGTTAACAAACTATGAGCAGGTAGCATTTATACCAGAAATGCAGGGCTGGCTCAAAATCAGAAAACTATCAGCAAAATTAATTATGTCAAGGACAAAATGAAAGAGAAATCATATGATTATCTCAATAGATACAAGAAACAGATTTTGAGACAATAAAGCACTCTTTCCTCTTAAAAGCATAGAGTATAGAAATAAAGGGAGTTTTCCTTAAAATGATAAGCACTATTTTTCTAAAATTAACAGGAATAATTTACTTTTTAGATCTATGGAGAAGGGAAAAAACCTTGAAAGAATTTTGTAAACTGATGCTGAGAAAAGTAAGCAGAACCAAGAAAATATTGTATATAATAATAGCAACATTATATGATGATCAGTAAGTCAAACAAGACATAGAGAACATTATATAATGCAAAGTGGATAATTTTGATTGCATTAAATTAAAAGCTTTTTGCACAAACAAAACCAGGGATTAGACGGAAAACAGAAAGCTGGGAAATAACCTTTATAGTAAATGTCTTTGATAAAGGCATCATTTCTGAAATATATAGAGAACTGAGTCAAATTTATAAGAACACAAGTCATCCCCCAACTGATAAATGTTGAAAAGATACAAACATGAAATTTTTTGATGAAGAAATAAAAGCTATATTCTAAATCACTGTTGATTAGAGAAATGCAAATTAAAATGATTCTGAAGTACCACCTCACACTTATGAGATAGGCTAATTTATCAAAAAAAAAAAAAAAAAAAAAGGAAACTGATACATGTTGGAGATGATCTGGGAAAACTGAAACACTAATGCATTGGTGGCAGAGTTGTGAATTGATCCAATCATTCTGGAGAACAATTTGGAAATGCATAAAGGGCTATAAAACTATTAATGCCTTAGATCCATAAATACTCACTACTAGGTCTGTATCTCAAAGACAACGTAAAAAAGATAGAAGGACCCACATGTACAAAAATATTTATTATAACTCTTTTTGTGATGGTAAATGATTAGAAATTGTTGGGATGCCCAGCAACTGGAGAATAGTTGAAGAGGTTGTGGTATATGAATATAATGGAATTTTATTCTATAAGAAATGATGAGCAGACAGATTTCAGAAAAAACCTGGAAAGAATTATATGAACTGATACTGAAAAAAAGTAAATAGAGCCAAGAAAATATTATACATAATAACAGCAACATTATATAATGATCAATAAGACTTAGCTCTTCTCAGCAATACAAAGATCCAAGACAATTCCAAAAGATTCATGATGGAAAATATCCATCTCCAAAGAAAGAACTATGGAGTCTGAATGCAGATCGAGGCATACTGTTTTCATTTTTTTGTTTTTTTGTTTTTTGTTTCTTGCATTTTTCTATTTTGTTTTTATTCTTCTTCTACAATATTACGAATGTAGAAATATGTTTAACATGATTGTTAACCCAGATCAGATTGTTTGCTGTCATGGGAAGCTTGGAGGGAAGAAAACTTTGGAACTCAGAATCTTAAAAAACTCAGAATCTTACAAAAATGAATGTTAAACTTATCATTACATGTTATTAAAATAAAATATTAAGTGCTAAAAAGGAAAAAAAAAGTTCTCAAGGACATAAAACAAAAAATAGAAGCAAAATTTGAGTTTAACTTACTTTAAATATATGAGATAAAGGCTGCATTGATAGTTATCAAAGGCATTTGAATTCACCAGGAGAAATTAAAAGCATTTGGATTAGTTTAAAAATGTTCTTTTAGCCTTTTGTACAACTCACCATGAAAACAAAATGAAACAGTCGTGTTATCGAAGCAGGGGATTAATATACAACTCTTCCAACTTCCTAGCATATCTGCTTTTGAAACAATGTCTCCCTTGAGGTTTCTCCATCTACTGGAACCCTCTAAGATCAGTGATGAATAGGAACCTTTGACTCTGAACTTGTCTTTCAAGTGACTATCCTTTGAAACTCTTGTTGCAATGATCAAATTTAATAGAAGTGACATGCTTCTGCAGATAAATTTTGGGGTACTCAAGAGTTTTTTGGTTGATTGAAATGAAAACAAACACAAAAGACTCTCTCTCTATTTCCCCTCCATAAGAATCCTCCCCACCACCTCTAATAATACTGCTTGGCAAAGTGCCAAAACCACAGCAGGAAAGAAATTATCTTATATTCAATTTTGAATCATGTCATGGTGCAGGATGAAAGTGAAACTGGCTGTTGGTTGAGCTGTGAATTTAACCAGCTCTGTTGTATCTGTTCTCACTGATTCTGTTAATATTTTCAATTAATTGTAAAGTGGCTATCTTTTTAAATTGATGCCAGATAACTCAGCAGTACCAAACCATAGGTATAACTCTCTCAGGAAACAGACCTTAAAAGCTTGTTTCTCAAGCTTTTATAACTGTTGTCCTCCTTGTGATTTAAAATTCTTACAAACAAAAAGGATTTCCTTTAAAAGAGTGTCACAGGGGCAGCCAGGTGGCGCAGTGGATAGAGCACCAGCCTTGAATTCAGGAGGACCCGAGTTCAAATGTGGTCTCAGACACTTAACACTTCCTAGCTGTGTGACCCTGGGCAAGTCACTTAACCCCAGCTTCAAGGGGAAAAAAAAAAGGGTGTCACAGCTAGAAAAAATTGTAATTATTTAGCTTCATGAGTGACAAATTTTATTCAAGAAAGAGAAATATTTTAGAATCCTGATGCTTGCATTTGTCAAAGCTATTTCACAAAATAGGAAAGATTTTAAATTATATGAGTAAATAAGAAGGGGTCAGCATTTGATGGGATCAAGAAGAACCTTTACTTATTATTCAGTGCTATACAATAATGCACTTATTAATAAAGGAATAGAGAAAACAATCAATGTATGCTCACTGAGAGGCTGTAGACAGTGGTGTAATAATAATTTGGATGTCTTTAATATGTTAACATTTATAAAACACTGTCTACCAGGAATCCTGTGAGGTAAGTGGTAGATATTATTCTTGTTATTTCACAAATGGAAAAACTGAGATTCAGGGAAATATATGAATTTGATCAACAATACATAGTAAATTTTGCAGCTTACATTTAAACCCAAATTTGGTTACAAGGTTTTTCTTACTATATCACACTGCCTCTCTTCATATTTTGGTATGAAACTTTCAACTAATCTCGATGTCAAAAAATCCTTGAATGCTCTAGTTTGTTGAATTTGTTGCAAGTCCTGGTCTACCATAGTTGGTACATCAAACAGCAATTTATTTATTTCTTGCTATGAGCTTGTATATGACAGGATTCAGCCATCAACAATAAGGTCATTGATAGGAGGACTAGGCAGATTTAAGCCTATGGGGAAAATTAGTTATATAGGAATACTTGTCATGTGGCTGAGAGAATTCACTTATTCTGTTTGATCTCAGATGGCTGATCTAGAAATAATGGACAAATATTACAAGAAAGGCAGATTCTGAGTGAGTGTAAGGGTTAAGAAAAATTTCCTAAAAATTATTGATATACAGAAATGTAATTGACTAAGACAGTTGGTAGTGGGTTCTTCCCATATCATCAAAAAAAGGACTTCAAGCAGACATCACTTGTCCCTTTGTTGGAATATTGTAGGAGTTCTTTTTCTGATATAGATTGAACTAGAGTTCCTTTCCAGATTTTATAAGTCTTTGAATTCTATGAAAGTGGTTCTATGGGAAATTCATTCAACATTTCACCGTTGTTCAAGGACATATCTTCCTCATCAGTGGCAATGAAAATGATGAATGAAGACAGCCTGGAAGTGGGGGGAAATCAAAAAAATATTATCAATTTAGTAATGATAGCAACTCTATTGTTAGGTTATTACTAAGTGCTAATGAGATAATGAGATATTAGGTTCTTACTAAGTGCTAAGTCGGTACTTAACAATTCTCTAGTTTCGGCCTTTACTGGGAGTTTTACTTGTGAACTCCTGAGGAGGAGCAAGTTCATTGGTTGAAGTAATTTTTCCCAGAAGCCCTTGCGTTATCCCATGCCCATTCTCTGGGAAGATAAAAGAGGGCAACACTCCAGAGAGAGAGAGTGTCTTCTCTGGACCAGACTTGAGGTGGCTCTCTGCATGAAGGGAAGTCACTACTCTGGACCAGAGTTAACGGCAACTGTGTGGAGACAACAGTTCTCTACAGGAAGAAGAATCTGTCCGAGAGATTTGAGTTGACACAGCAGATCTCCTCCCAGAGAGCGATTGGCAGCTTCTGGAGACAACAGCACGTTACACTCTTTAACTTTTTATTTTTGTTCTACATCTACACAGGAGAAAATCATGCCTTGTATATCTGCTTGAATCAGAGATGTCACCTTAAGTCCCAAGTATTCTGAATGATAAGAAAGGACTTCAAATCCTATTCACATGCATGATGATGCATAGTTTGAGAATTCTTAAGAACCTAAATCAAACCTCCCTTCCCCCTTTTCTCCTCCAAACCCTTCTCTCCTTTCCATTCATCTCACTCTTCCTCTCTCTCTACTTGTCTCTATATGTATCTTTAGTCCTACTCTTTCCATATCCTTATTTCTCTGTCTCTTTCTCTCTATTCCCACTACACATATATACACATACATAGATATACACATACATAGATACACACACACACACACACACACACACACACATTGTGTAGTGAGAATGACATTGGATTAGAGTTAGAGAACCATAGCTCTAATCCCAGCTCTGCCATTAATTTACTGTGTGACTATGGGCAAATCACTTAAATTTTTTTGGACCTTGTTCTCTTATCTGTGAAATGGCGATAATTTACTTGTGTTATCTATCTCAGTGGTGTGAAATTCATAGAAGAAAATCATAAGAGATGAAGGAGTTGACCAATTGTAATGAACTTTATATAGCTGTTATTGTTATTAAATGTATATACATATTTCAATGCATTCGTGATTTTATCCATTTTGAGTATTTCTTCCTTTATTAAAAATTGTAGCCCACCTTCTCATCTTGTATGATGCTTCTCAATTTTTTGTCATACGCTTCCCCAGAGAATCTTCCCAAGCCATTTGAGGCCTTCTTCTAGGGTCTTTATACATTTTGTGGGTGCTACAGTAGTACCCAGGTTCTCTGTTCTATACCTTATATAATTTCCCTTATTCTACTTCTTACATGTAGATTACTGTTGGACATATGCTACTTCTGTTCAGTGTGTTTCTATTCATCTTTTGAGTCATTGCCACTGCTGATTATTCAGAATTGTTTTGGCTTGAGATTTTCAATCATACCACATTCCTGGGATAGTATTGTTTTTAAAAAAAGATATTTTTGTGTCCATGTGGAGAGGTAGTTTGATATCATTAGAATCACTGAACAATTTCTCAAATGCAATCCAACCTGCTTTATCTTTCTCCTCAATTTGAAGCCCAGATCATTATTGTTCTCCCTAAATATGTGTACTCATGTATTTGCTCCCTAATTATGATATGGTCCAGCTGATAGTAATTTTTCATTCTTTTTGATTTTCCTGTATAGATTATTAGGACAATCACTGTTAAATAGTAATGATTTATTTGGCAATTTAAAGATAAACATTATTTTTAAAGGTCTTTATGCTACCTGGAAGTTATCTAGTCATTTTAAATTTTCATATTTTGGGGTCCTGGCACTTATCTGCAGCAGTGACTCAGAATCCATTTATTTCTATCCATCATTGTGCAATGGCTTTGTCAAAAGATCTTTCTGAGTTCTATCTCCTCTATTTATTAGTTAAGTAATTTTGTCGCAGTCATTTAATCTCTATGGGTTAGAGTTAGCTCCCTAGTCTTATTAAAAATTTAGAGTAAGTGATCCCTAACACACTCTCATCAGTGCTGAATCCCATGCAAATACCACACACACACATACACACACACACATACATACACACAGAGTAAATGTATAAAAGGTGGAATATGTTGAACATGCTTACTTTTTAAGTATGGTATTTTATTTTCTCCCAATTATATATAGAGACAATTTTAAACATTCATTTTTTTAAAATTTTGAGTTTCAGATTTTGTCTTCCTCATAAATCTTTGGAATTGATTTGGATTATTGTATTGCTGAGAACAGCTAAGTCATTCATAGTTGGTCATCATACAATGTTACTGTCACTATGTACAATGTTCTCCTGGTTCTGCTCACATCACTTTGCATCAGAACATGTAAATATTCCTGTTTTGTTTTTTTAAAATCTGTTAGCTTGTCATTTCTTATAATACAATACTATTTTTTTTACATTAATATACCCCAACACATTCAGTCATTACTTAACTGATGAACATCCTGACAAATTCCAATTCTTTGCCACCACAAAAAAAGCTGCTATAAATATTTTCTTGTAAAATAGCCCCTTTATCTTTTTTGATCTCTTTGATTATTGCTGGGTCAAAGGGTATGCAAAGTTTGATTGCCCTTTGGGAACAGTTCCAAAAGAACATGGTTGCTTTAGAAATATGATATTAATATTTGTAAAAGGAAGGAAGTAGGCAAGTTAAGATTTTAATGATTACTCTGTTGCTGACTAATTAAACAAACTTGGGCAAGATAGTCTTTCTGTTCTTTATTTTTAAAAATAAAGCCAACATTGTCCACTTATAAGGTTGTTAGAAGGGCTAGTCATGAAAAACTATATTCTGAATGAAATTCATAAAAAAGAAATAAGCTTTCCTAAATATTGGTGTTGGTAAGGCTATTACAATTGTTTTACCCATTGATATGTTGTGAGAAGATGAGGTATTATTTATACATAAGGCATTCATAGAACATCCTAGCTGATTGGCAGCAGGTTTTCCTGAGGTTAATGCTAAAGATCTCAAATCTCACTGGTATATACCAAAATCCTAAGTAGATCTAAGTTTCTTAAAGATTATATGCCAAACACAATAAATTCTCTAGGCTACATAGAGGTAATAATATTCAAAATGTAAAGACCAGCATAATGCCAAAATCATGTGGCAACAAGATCAGGTAAACATTATTACTGATTTTCCATCTGCTTTAGAGACAATGAGAATGTTTTCAGCAATCCTGGAGAACAATATATAACATCTTAATAACTTATATAACTACAAAAATCAATTGTTTTATACACACACACACACACACACACACACACACACACACACACATATATATATATATATATATATATATATATATATATATATATATATATATATATATATATTATATAATGTAATAGCCTCTAGAACATTAAATAGGAAAGAATAATGGCAGAGTTTTGCTTCACTCAGAATTAGTTCTATTCATAGCTCATTAAAAAGGATGAGAAAAACATAATAATAGCCCCTTAAAAGTCAAATCCATCACACCTCTTTTTATTATTTGCCAATATCAAATTATATGAAATTTAGAAACTGAAAGATGAAGATTTTATATTGCTCTAAAAAACAATATCTTTAGCCCCAAATTAAATAACAAAATTTTGCTGGTTATTTTTGGACAATTATCATAAATAGCCATATTGATATATCCAAATTAGATGAAATAACAGAAATTGAAGTGTACCTAAATCTAATAAAAGCATAAATAGAAAGTTTTGAAAATCTACATTTAACAGAAACTTAAAAGTGTTAATATAGTAATGAAATAAATGTTGAAATCTCCAAAGATTTTGAAAAGATGGGCATCCTTAGATTGGAATTAAAAAGTGCTTTTTAAAACTTTGATAGCATGAATTTAGCTAATAGATAAATATCAAAAGGGGAGTATCTGGTGTAACCACAGTGCATGTATATATTTTCCTGTAATAGCTGGAAGATATGATCATTTGAAGATTTTCATGCAGTGAAAGGATGGATGAATGGCTGGATGATAAAGCATTTAAGTGCTTACTGTGTGCTAGGCACTCATTGTCCTAGGCAGGATACATTTGGCACCTAAATTGTGGATATACAAATGCAGATAGTCCTTCAGGAACTCACATTCTAATGGTAGGCAAGACACAGGAAAAAGAATTGGAAAGCAGAGATAGAGTGAGGGAAAGTACACATGTAGCAACACCATTTGGAAATGATGATTAAGAAGTAAAATGAAGACTTGATCTGGGGCAAAACAATATGAAAGCTCAAAAATTGGAGCCCAGGGCATTTCTAGGTACAGAGTCCCAAAATTCTAGTGGGATAGAGATGAAGAGGATGATAATAATAATCAAAGCATCATGGTTCAGAAATGATAGAACTACTCAATAAGTAACCTAGAAGGAAAGGTGGCATTAACTAAAAATACTCCAAGGAACATGTGTAAAAGACCATCATGGCATAAATGGGTTAAGAAAATGATAGAAGACTTGATGAAATATATTAGAAAAAATGTTTCAACTTCTATTGCTCAAAAATTTCATCATGTATAAGAACATTATAATTTTTGAGGAACACAAAAGAATGTGCTCTAAAGTACCACAGATATAAAGAGCAACTGATTATGTTTTTGTTTATTTTTATACAAGTCAACTTCCCGAAGCATCACAGTGCATATCATCTTTTTTGTGTGTCCATAATGAAGCCTCTGACATCAATAGAGTTCATATTGTTCCACAGAAAAATCAAATATGATATTACCTATTAAATACAATATGAAAAATGTACAGTAAAATCTGGAAAATATGTTTATCAGAAATTCTTGATATTTTTAATAAAAAAACAAAGGATAAGCCAAAATGTTAAAATTATATAACAAGTCAAAGTGACATAAGGAACAAAATAAACAACTTCATATCAATGAAAAATAATACTTGAGAGACTTGAAAACAGAAAATTAGGGGAAAGAGAACTGAAGAAGGAAGAAATGGAAAAAACAACACTCAAGTTGCATTAAGACAGAATGTGTACCATTCAGATGATGAAGAACAAAATATTTATGTCAGATGGCATAACTGAAACTCTAGTGTAGAGGGCCACAGATAGTGGGGGAACTCGTGAGTGAGGTATAAGACACTTCAGCCCAGAGGGAACCTGCTAACAATATCTGGTTCGATTCCCATCACCCTTAAGGGCTCTCGGCTTTCCTGAGAAGTCAGGAGCTGGTGACAACCTGTGTTGTAGTTGAAGCAGAGTGATACCAGGTGGCAAAGAGTGATACAAGGTGGCAAACTACATACAATACCAAGTTGTTTGTGTGGTACGCAGTATATACTTAGTGCATGTGCAATGTGCTTTGGTTATATAAGAGTTATATAAGAGATATAGGGTATCAAAAAGGGAAAGAACTGGGAATAAATGGACTCCCCATTTTCATCATCCTTGGGAGTCTCACCTTGTCACTTCTCCACTAAAATGGTTTATTTTAATCACCTCAGCAGGGGGGCTCTAGAAAGCACAGTATGTTTTGTCACCCCCAACTTGGGGGCTCTAGAAAGCAGGACACAACATATGGGGCCTAAGTATGGGATTCTAGACATGCAGGGCCTTGCAAAGCAGGGCACAAATCAGCTCAACTGACCCTATCAGCTGAGTTCAGTGGAGAAGTCCCTGTGACCCAGGAATAGGGTAAATCTAAAAATAGGCAAGCAGGAAGAATGGATAAGGACTAACTTAGTCACTTTCAGCAAAAATGGGGCAAAAAAAAGCCTCCCTCTTAAGTGAAGTATAAAGCAGGCTTAGTTAAGTTAACAGAGAGGCAGAAGAGAGGCAACGTTTGTTGGTAACTCAGAAGCAGATCACTGGTTTCTCAGATACTCTGGAGTGCACTTGTAAGAAGGAGAATTTAGAACCGGAGATGTGGAAGTTAATGGAAGAACAACTAACTGAATACAATGGAGTAAAATTGGTTTTAAGGAATACTACAAGATTTAAAACAAGGAAAGATTTTAACCTAGATGATCAGAGCAAGATGTATGAGGAGAAAAACAAGCAGAGGGTTGATGCCTGTAGCTGAGGAGGGTACCACAAGTGGGATGAAGCAAAGGCAGTCTGTTTTAGCATTTTACTGATTTATTTTGCTTGTTACTGCTCTAGGGGATCTACAGGGCATAGGCAGTTGGGCTAGAAAATAGTTAAGTATCTTAAGTACCATTGCCTATTCAGCAGAAAAAGAATTAAGTACCTTAAGTACCCTGCTGATGAGTTTGCTTTTCACCTTCAAACCTCATTTTCAATTCTACCTATATCTGAACATATTCCCCATCTCCTGACCCTTCTCCATAAACTCCACCTTTGTGGGCAGGAGGAGGAAGAAGAGTAAGAGGAGTGGGAGGGTCAATGACACCAACAGCACCACCCGTGCAGCAGTTTTGCCCACCACCTCATTACAAGAGGCGGGGATTAGCTCCAGGTCCCCAGGCAAAAAACACTTGGGGACTGATGGCAATTGCTATTACACCCAGAGAGTCTATAAGCAAGGTAGGGGAAATGGGATTGCAATTAGGGAGAATGGAGCTACAAGCTACTGGGACTACTGAGATATCTCCTGGAGAGCTGAAACCTGTCCCTGTCCAGCCTATAGATGCCTTGCCTCCTCACACAGTAGACTTAATCATTTCATCTCCTGAGAGTGCTTACAAAACAGTGTCCATCCATACACTGATCTGGAAAAGTGGAGAATGTGTAGCTAATATCCCAGTCACTGACCAAAGATTACGACAAACATCCATATATCTGGTATAGGAGGATCAATAGCAGCCAAACTTAGTGCTACCTCTTTGAGATGGAAATTTGAAGATAAAACAAGAGTTTTTACTCTTTTGTATTAAAAAAAAAATCCCCATCAATCTATGGGGAAGAGACATCTTATAACAGTTAGGATTACAGTTGAATAATTTGGCTTTTTAGGCAGGGCTTCTGTTGAAGGCCTGCCAGTACTCTGACCTATTCACATTCAATGGAAATTGAATGTGTGGGTGGAACAGTGGCCCTTAGCCAGTGAAAAAATTCAGGACTTAGTAGATATAGTACAGGAGCAACTTGACCAAGGACATTTACAACCTTCTTTAAATCCTTGGAATTCCCTTGTATTTTCTGTAAAAAAGAAACCTGGAAAAATCCATGTTGTAGTGGACATCTTTTCAGAATTTGCTTTTGCAATATCATCAGCAAATGAGACGAGCCCGAGTGGTCACTGAATTCCTTTTACAAACATTTGCAATTATGGTTATACTACAAGCAATAAAAACAGATCATATTTCTGCATATATGTCTAAACTTTTTGCATACTTTTGTGCACAGTATCAGATTTTATACACCACTGGCATACCTTTTAAACCTCAAGGACAGGCAATAGTAGAGAAGAAAAAAAGAAACATCAAAATGCTCCTCCAAAAATAAAAGAAAGGGGGAGCCACAGGCAACCCTAGAGAACTTCTAAACTTAACTCTATATTAATTTTTTGATTTTTGATGGAGATGGACTGGCTTTGGCAGACAGGCTTCATAACCTGCCAGAAGGGCAGTGTCCAGTGCAAGCAGCTCCAATATCTTTAGATAATTGCCAAGTGATGTGAAAAGATCCAGAGAGTGGTGAATGGAAGGGACCAGATAGGTTAACTGCTTGGGGGAGAGAGTCTGCTTGTATCTCAACAGATAGAGAAAGAACCTGTTGTGTGCCAATGAGCCATAGCTGTCCTATCCATTGGGGAGAGATGGAAAAAGAGAAGACCTTTGAAATGGAGGAGAAGACCCAAGAAACATTGGGTGGTCCCATCAATGTCTGTGTTCACCACTAAAAGAGCCTGGCAGTTAACCCTATTTGTATGCCAATTAACTCATGAATATCAAAAGTAATTGTCAATGAGACTGATTCTGAACTTGAAAACTTGAAGGAAACATTGCATTTCCTAACACATGAAGTGATGGACAATAAATTGGCTTTGGATTATCTCTTGGCTGCTGAAGGAGATATATGTGTGGTTGTGAATTGATAGTTATTTTTTACAGTTTCCTTCTGGGACTCATGGAAATCTTTATGGTATTTTGTTTATTCATATTGTTTGTTGTATTACTATTTGCTTGTATGATATTACAACTTGCCTGTGTGATTCCTCCCATGCTGATAGATTTTACCACTGGTATATATCTACTTCAATTAAAAACAAAAAAAAAAAAAAAAAAAAAAAGGAAGAGATGTAGAGGGCCACAAATAGTGGGGGAACTCTGGGTGAGGTATAAGACTATTCAGCCCAGAGGGAACCCTCTGACAATGTCTGGTTTGGCTTTCCATCTCCCCTAAGGGCTATGGCCTTCCTGAGAAGTCAGGGAGCAGTGACAACCTATGTTGAAATTAAAGCAGAGTGATACAAGGTGGCAAAGAGTGATACCAGGTATGCTACATACAATAGCAAGTTGTTTATGTGGTTCCATGCACAATATATACTTAGTGCAAGCCCAGTGTTGTTCTGGTTACATAAGAGTATTAAGGTATAAAAAGGGGAAAGAACTGGGAATAAATGGACTCCACATTTCCACCATCTTCGGTAGTCTTACCTCATCATTCCTCCACTAAGTTGGTAGAGTTTAATCACTCTGGCGTGGGGGCTCTAGAAAGCATGGTATGTTTTGTCACCCCAACTTGGGAGCTCTAGAAAGCAGGACACAACACTCTAGATTCCTCATAATAGTGGAAGTGGCAGGTATGGATGGATAAGATCCATAATGATTGACTAAAACACTTTACAGCAGCACATGAATTACTATCAAAACAGCTTCATTCTCTTTGTTGAAAGCGTGATTTCAGCTTTCTGAACAGAAGGCAATACATATTTATGACCAAGTGATGACAGCACCAGTGACCTTTCCAAATGCAGACGAGTTGTATGTTTATGCACCATGTAGAAAATATTCACAGCTTTATTGCTCAAAATATCTAAAACAATTTAGAAGAAAGTCATATATTTTCTGAGGAGGATAAATGGGTTACAAAAAAATCCTGGGATTATAAAGAACAACTTGTTATATGGTCAGCAATTATTGGACAAATACATAAAAATACCAAAACATTAAATTAGGTTTTTGGATTACATTAAGCCTTTGACTCAGTTCTGAACTCATGAGTTAGTTAAGCATTGCAGATATTTAAAATATATCTTAGCAGAGTGAGAATGCTAAAGGATTTTATGTCAACATGGAAAATTCCTTTTTCCATTTAATATATGTCTCCATTACAATAATGTCAAGAGGAATTGCTACTGAATACGGTATTTTCCTAGGAGAAACTTTAAATTTACTGTCATTCCATACCAGAAAGCTGTACTAATCATGTGATATATGTACATGAATTTAAATTATTGGTTTCCATTTCTGCCAATTGGTAGTATTTTTTTCAGTAGATCTAGGATTATATAAGAATCAGAAATAATAGTAAAAATATAAAAAATAAAAAATAATAAATTACTCCATGTTTTATAAACCGAAAACATAACTTACATAGGGAAATAATCACTATTTGATCAAAATGATTGGAAAAACTGGAAACCAGGAATGTTGCTTCAACCAACAATTTATATCATGTTCCACAATAAATTCAAATTAGATATACTAATGACATTAAGGATCACATTATACAAATTAAAAGAGAAACATCACTATATACATACATACATATATATGTATATACATATATATATACAAATATATGTATATACATATATATACATATATATGTAAATAAAACCAAATAAGGGATAAAGGTGATTAAAGAAAATAAAACAGATAATTTTGGATACATATAGTTGAAGAGCTTTTGCACAAACAAAAAGAATGCTCAGTTTACTGGATATATATCTTTGTATCAAATTTAATGATTTGATGTCCAAGATGTTTTGAAATTTAACATACAAAGTTGAATATTATATTTCCTAATAGGTGAGTAGCCAAGCATATTAATAATCAATTCTTCAAAAAAATCACTAACTGGAAGAATACTTCAAATCACCAATAGAAAAGACAAAAAACAAAACAAAACAAAACAAACAAACCCTGAAATTTTACCTTATATCCAGAAAGTTAAAAAAGATGAAAAAAATGAGAAAAGTTAATGTTGGAGAGTTTATGGAAAGATAGGCACTAATATACTGTTGGTACAGTTGAGGAGTATTAGCATTCTGGAAACAATTTGGAATTATGCAAAAAAGTGATTAAAATGTTATATTATTTGACCCAGATCTTCTACTACTGGTCATAACTGAAAAAGGTAATTTATTTTTTAAGGCAATGTATATATAAAATACATAATACATATATATATTTCTAAAATTACTTTTCATAGTAATAGAGAACTGTATTGGGGAAAAATGAAAAAAAATATTTTGGCATTTGGATATAATGGAATATGATTATGCTATAAGAAACAACAAATAATGGTTACAGAAAAGCATGAAAAGACTTACATTGAACTGCTGGGAAATGAAGAAGACAAAATCAAGTAAACAGTATATATGATGACTACATAATGCACCTGCAAAGAATAATTACTAAAAAATAATTGAAAAATAATGTTGTGAAATTACAAAGCACAAATTGGTGCCAAAGAAGATAAAGAAAATGCCCTTTCTCCTTTGTAGAAGCACTATATTGCATATGTGTGGAATATAGAATATATTACTAGATTTATTTAATGTATTTACTGTTTTGCAGTTGTTCCTCTTCTTTTTAAAGAAAGTTTTTGTTTGTTTGTTTTTAATATATTCTAAGAGGAAAAGAAAGGGTGCACACCAAATAGTTTTAGGAGGAGTGGCGAACTTTGGACAAACCAAAGTTTCTGTGCTGATTAGCAGTGAAATCAGTCCCATGAGTGACTGTCTCATTTCTATCCTGGGGGAAAAAAAGACTTTACTCCTAATCTTATTCATTTTCAGAAAGTCATTGTATCTATCTGACAGTAGTTTTCATAACATGAAATATACAATAGTAGCATAATAGTAGCAAGCTTGTCTTTAGATCCTTTCTAGCTAAAACTCATCAGAAAAGATGAGTAATAGCAGCATTAACAGCAAAAATATGTATGTAAAGTGTTTAATATACATTATCTTGTTTATCATAATATGTATATATTATTCATATAGATTCTTTTAGAAAGAATTATATAGTAGACTGTTGACCATGAGTTCAGGAAGATCTGTGATCGAATCTCGCTTCATATCTTACTATGAAATCCTGAGCAAGTCATTTCATTTCTTTAAGCCTTACTTTCTGAATCTGAAGAAACACAGTAATTATAACACCTACATCATAGGATTGTTGTGAGGATTAAAAGATTTAATTTTTTAAAAGTCTCCTAGTAGCCCTCTCTAGAATGGGGATGGAGATGGGAAGAAAAAAAAAAGAAAAGAGAAATTTACATGAAAATTCTAGTATATATTTAAAAGTAATAAGCAAGTTGTCCAAAATGGAATTTCATTTTCACATATAATCATTTTTAAAATTATACTACATTATAGAAATGCTTGTTTTATTCCATAAATTAAAAAAAAATAAATTTTAAAAGAGAAACCTTACTAAGTGCTTACTATGTGCCAGATATTTGCTATTCCATGGGGTTAAAAAAAAGTTCAAAAACAATTCCTACTGTCAAGGAGTTCACATTTTAATAACAAATATGAAATGAACCATATAGGGTACATGGAAGGAAAGCACTCAGAAGGGGAACTGAGAAAGGCAGATGCTGGAATTTGAAGGAAGCCAGGAGAAGTAAGGGGTAGAATTTCAGAGGAAGGGCATTCCAGGCATGGTGGACAGGCAATGCAAGGCTAAGATGAAGACAGATTGAAAGTAGAAGGAATGCCAAGTAAGCACATAGCTGTAGAATGTATAGAGGAAATTTTTTTTAAGTATAAGAATTCCAGAAAGATAAGAAAAGACCAGATTTTAAAGACTTCAAATACTAATCAAAATATTTCATATTTAATTTTACAGCTAATAGGAAATTCATTAGTGGGTGTTGTGTCTTGTGCCTGGAAATTGGAAGGGATATCATCAGATCTTAGTTTGAAGAACATCACTTTGGCAGCTAAGTGGAAGATGGATTGGCATGGACAGACTTGAGATTAGAAGAACAATTGGAAGGTTATCATTATAATGCAGAGAAGAAGTTTGCATACCTTAAAATGCTGTGTAAATGCTAGCTATTATTAATGATTAACCCCATTAATGGGGTTAATGATAATTAATGATTATCTAGCATCATCAGTTTTCTCTTCCTCTTCTTCCTTTTCCTCCTCAAGATGGTCCTCCTCCTCTTCCTTCTCCTTCTCCTTCTTCTTCCTTTTCCTCTTCTTCTTTCTTGTTCTTCTTTCTCTTCTCCTACTTCTGCTCCTCCTCCTCCTCCTATTTCTTTTCCTTTTTTTTTCATTAAAAACTTAAAATAGAATGGAAGCTATCTGAAAAGAAAAAAATATGTGTATAAGGGATGCTGAAAAGGTTGGAATAACAAGATTTGGTAACAAATTGGATATATGGAGTGAGGGAAAGTGAAGTAAAAAATGATATGGAAATAATTCATAGGAGCATTACAGTGCCCTCAGTGACAGAGGAGCTAGGAAGAGGAAATAGAAGAGCTGGGGTAAAAATAATCAGTTTTGTTTTACATATGTTGAGCTTGAGATGCCTTTGGATAAAGCTCTTTGGAAACTCTAAAGTATTATAGGAATATGAGCTATTAACATGATTTCCATTTTGCAGACAAGTGACTGTAAAATGAGAGTAAAAGTCAGAGAAAGACTATAAAACTAGCCCAGTCCTTTATCTCCCAGTTGCCTCTTGCACACTGCTGCTTTCCTTTATTGTGAAAAATTGCTGGTGATAGAAATGCTGAGTATTCTTCAGATAGAAAGTACTCAGTCATACTTCTGCAGAGGGAGAGCTGTGATTCTTTAAAGTATCCAAATTGTGATAATTTTGTTAATTGTTGGTAAACACTTTATCAATGTTATTCCATTTGATCTTCACAACTCTAGAAGGCAAGTGCTATTATTAGCCCCATTTGACAGATGAGGAAACTGAGATGTACTGGGGTTAAGTGACTTGCCTGGAGTCATATCGTTGAGGTGTGAGAAATGAAGGGTGAGAGATATCGCTGACGATGATGGGATCCCCAGGCTGGAGTTGAAGGGTTTTTACAAAAGAATTTGCAGTCCTGATCTGCCAGGGGAGGTTTTTGGCAAAAAAAAGGGGGGTTTATTATACTGAGAAACAACTCCCCAGAGGGCTAGTTCCAAATAGGAATTAGCAAAGGTTTAAGTACACAGCCTTTGATTATATTAGGTTTCTAAGGCCCTGGACTAGGGAATGATCTCCAAATGAATTTGAGGGACCAATCAATAATGGGTTGTAATTATCCCCCAAGCCAAGATCTCCAATTGAATTGTAGGTGGAGATTATTATTGTTATTATTTATCATTTATTATTATTATTATTATTATTATTATTATTATTATTATTATCATTACTCTTGATGATCTCTGGTTTCCTCAGTGCACACACTCTAACGCTGTAAATCACAATCCATACATATATTTTCATCATTTTGAGACTCTTTCCTAAATACTTCTATAAATAGTTTACCTGGGATCATAGCATAGAGAGATGGCTACTTTGTCTTTGACATTCTCTTAGTGTCAGGGTAGTAGAAAAGCTGTCTTTGATCTTACTACAGAATTGTAATAACTCTTTTTTCCTCCAGTCTTATATTTTCAGGATGCTGTATTTACCACTGTATCTCACCCATAAGAAACACCTTGTGGCCTGCTTCCATCCATCATATATTTTTCCTTCATTCATTGGGTCACCCACAATTTGAACTCCTTAAGGATTACAGTGCTCAATGATCTGGGGTTATAAAGCATCTCTTGGAGAATACTGGGGTTATAGAGATTGTTTTTTTGTATCAGGTGGCAATTTGGGGTTAATGGAAGTATTGTGCATTTCCCAAATGGAATATAGGTTATCTCTTCCTAGACCTGTACATTACCCATCTGTAAATATCTGCAGAAAGTATATGTATTTTTGAACATAAGGCCCTGAAACTTAGTCCCAGATTCAATATTTAGATTTCTCAATAATTATACTATTTATTTCTTTCCCAAGTCAGGACTGATTATTAACTCTGTCTCCATAAAGAGAGGAAAAGGATCTTTAGCTCCCATGTAAGTACCAGGGTAACAATATATCAGATACAAAATAGGCTTTATTTCACCCCAAAGAAAGTGAAGATCATTCACATCTGAGCCCATAAATAATCACAACAGCTCTCTTATGACCTCCATTAGTCCTCTACTTCCTTCAGAGATATCTACAGGCATTCAAATATTTAGTATTATATCAGGTTCGAGACATCTGGATAAAGGAAAAATATTCAGAGTTGTTAGATGAAGAATTTCCTTGCCCTGATGATGCTCACCTCACCTGTTTAATAAACTCTACTTGGCTTTTAAATCACTTGTTCCATCCCTACCTTTACATTTTTTATACCTTTCTTCACTTCAAGTTCTCTGTGACTGATCTAATGACACAGAACTTCTTGTTGTTCCTTGCATGTGACTGTCTATCTCCAGACTCCTAGCATTTTTATTGTCTGTCTGCCATGCTGGTAATTTAATAATGATTAATAATTTAATAATATCCTTCTTATTTCCATCGCCTAGATTCCCTGGCTTCTTCAAATCATAACTAAAGCTGCATCTTCTGCAAAAAGCCTTTCTCAGTCCTTCTTAATTTTAGTGTCTTCCTTTGGAGACTACTCCAATCTATTCTGTCTATATCTTGTTTGTACATAATTGTTTACATATTGTCTCTCTTATTAAGCTATAAGCACCTTGTGACTAGAGACTTTCTTTGTATTCCCAGCACTTAGTTTAATAAATGTTAAATGATTGATTGACTTTGCTACGATTGCCAGAGGAGGAATCCATGAGCTGAAGTGGACCTTGATCTCCTAGAGTCTTGTGGGTCCCTGGTGCACATGATTTTCTTGAAGTGCTAAAGTAGTGGGGATTGAAATGAGTTTATTTCTACTGACCTGAAGTCTTTGCCTTATCAGTTTTCCTTTAGCCATATCAACTTAATGCTTTACATTTCTTTCAATTTTTTCTTTCTAGTCATCCTAATGTCTAAGTAAAGCCAGTTCTAAGATAAGTTTAATGGCATAAGTCAATCATAGAGCTAACCAGACCATCAGTCATCTTCAAATACATGGTGAGTGAGGATCTAGGGCAAGTTAAATGCACCTTTTATCAAGGAAATACAGTCACTGCTAAAACACAACTTGGCTCACAAGATGGCCTAGCCATCCTACATGTAGTGAATTATTAGCTCAGTGGACCTAGACTCAAGTGTCAAGAGGGCCCATGTAGTAGGAACAACTTGATTGGTTCAGGACATTGACATAGCTGACTGGTGGTGTTAGTACAAAAGCCAAGACATGAGGAGCCTCCTATTTCTTCCCTCAGGCTTCTGACCAGAAAAGCAGCATCCTGATCAACAATGACATAGGAAAGCTTTGCTTAGCTGAATTGATACAATTCCCTCACTAAATAATCTTTGCCATGCTCTATCCTTTCCTTGCCATGGTAAAGTTTAAGAAATATTTCTCTCTCTAGTCTGGCTGACTCACTCACTTCATTTGCATGCTTATTGGCAATTCAAGCTGGTTTTCCAAATGGGTGACCCTACTCTACTACGACTCATTTTCAGAGTCTTGGGGATAACCCTGGTTTGGAGAAACTGTCTATTTTATTCACAACTATAGCTTTTTGGTCCTACTTGCATCTCATTTAAACAAATCAGTCAAAATAATAATAACTAACATTTATATAGCACCTACTATGTACCAAGCAGTGTGCTAAGTATTTTTCAATTATTACCTAATTTTATCCTCATAACAACCCTCATATTATCCTATTTTAAAGATGAGGAAATTGAGACAAAGTTTAAATGACTAGCTCAGGGTCATATAAGTGGTATGAAGCCAGATTTGCCCTAACTCTCATTATGGTTTTTTTTTCCATTGTATCACCTAACTGCCACTATTACCTCTTCATCATGAAGGCAAAAACAAGTATAATCATAACATTAATTCAGCACATTCTATCATCTAGTAAACAGTCTCTCTGGGGAAGAATGGGCCCAAACTTGTGGAAATATGGTGGGAGGTATATGAGAAGGAAAACTTGTATATCTGGGGGACGATTCACAGCTCTGAACTGCATACCTTGATGTTATTGGCCTGCTTAAGAAACAGCCTGTACCTGAAACCACCTGTTGGCAGAGCCATTCCCTTTCTGGGCATCTTCACTCTCTTGAGGTCTTTGCTTGAGCTGAATTGACAAACTTTCAAACTCTGTTGAAGGCAGGACAATTCCAGCGGGCTGTTTGAGTATGACACATATGTTTGCCTAAAAGACTATTATTTGGAGAACTTACAAAAGGCAGGTACTCACAGGATGGTCCAAAAATGATACAAGGACATTTTCAAGGTTTCTCTGGACAACTTTGTAATCAATTATGAGTCAAGAGAGACATTAGCACAGGACCACCCAGGGTGATATGCCTGCATCAGAGACGGTGCAGTGGTCTATGAGCAAAGTAGAATTGAAGTAGTTCTGTTGAACTACTGCACAAATTTAGAGCCACCTCTACTCCAAATGTACATATGGACTATGTGTGCTCAACTGTGAGAGAGCCATATGAGCTTGTATTGGTTGGATCCACCATAGTTGGATACACTGTACCTTGCCCCCAGCACAGAGATGTTGTCTTGATTCTCTTCAGGCTCAAAGGACAACAACCAACATGGATGTGTATGTAAATCTATTTTACATATATGTCACACACATCAAAAGGAACTGTGTGTTAATATGAGAATTCCCACCATAAGTATGCAGAATATAACATGTCAATGACTTTGCACCTCAGAAGTTTGCCCAATTTTCAGAGAGTTTATTGATTTTGCCAATTATCATATAAAGCAATCAGAAGTTGGATTTGAGGCTTGATGTTTCTTCACAGCATTCTATCTCCTGTCACCATCATCTTGGTACCATGTGCCATATATATATATATATATATATATATATATATATACATATATATGTATATATATGAATTATTCTCTTTTCATTTCTACCTCTGGTAAACTATGGCTTCATTTAAGGCTCAGCCTAAGGGCCATTTTTCATGTCTCCTTCCTTGATATATGCAATTTTTAGTACCAACCACATTCCCTCTCCCCCTAAAAGAAACTCCCTCATTAACTTGGTATTTATTTACATGCATACATGTTTTTTTTTCTCTTACCAGCAGAAGAATGTAAGCTTTTTGAGGGCAGATAATTCTAATTTTTGCCTATGGATCCTTAATGCCAACCATAGTACCGAGATATTTTATAGGTATTTTGGCAAGTATCTGTTGAGCTGAAATGGGTTCAGAACTCAATGTTTAGTGCTTTATCCATTACACTATATTACTTTCATATATGCAAGGGTGTGTCTGTGTATGATTTTCTACCTTTCTTCGTGTTATGAACTTTTTCTTCACTGATTATCAGACCATATAATGGCAGCTTAATTCAGCTCCCCAGAGCTGATATATTTTACTTAAAGTGGGAAGAGAATGGACTTTTGTCATTTTTCTGCACCTGCTCTCATTTCCCCTTTGTGCCTCATTGAGTACAACTTTATGTGTTTTCTCTTTGTGGAGCAAAAATAAAAGAACAGATAATTATTATTATATTCTTCACAAATACTTTGAATATGAATTTATCACTACGGATGACACTGGATGATGAATACAAATGCGGTTCTTTAAAAAAATGAAGGAATGTTGGAGATTTTACCAACAAATCATGCTTTAGATGCTTACAAAAGAAAAAGGTGAGGAGATGCCTGTGATCTGATCATACATTTTCTAGTAGAAACAAATGCTCCACTCTCCACAATGCTTCTCACTAATGGGTTTAACAGGTAGCTTCATGGCTTGGCAACAAAGAAGAGCTCTGTGATGCATGAAACTTGTTCTGACAATATAACCTTAAGATTTAAAAATAGCTTTCTCATTTTGATGCTTTTTAGCTGGTTGTTACGTTTGTGTTTCTCCATCTGTACACTTTTACTCTCAGTGGACAAGGGCTTTGTTAATAGTTGTATCTCAGATTTCTTGAACACCTACAATTTTACAAAGTACTTTTCTCAGAACCACTCTTCAAGGGAGACAGAACAAGATTCTCCCTTCTCCCCTCCTACCTTGTACCTTTACCTATGATTTCAATGGGAAAGGGAATTCTTGTTATAGAAACTTCCTCCCCCCCAAGGGAAGTATACAATGTATACAAAGTATACAATGGATAGCTACTTTAAGACCATTTCCATATCATTTTTTGGGAGGCAATCAGGATTAAGTGTCTTGCTCAGGGTCATAGTCAGAGGTTAGATTTGATGTCAGGTCCCCCTGGCTCCAGGACCAGGTACAGATTCTATACATTTTACCACCAAGCTGCTGCTCATCTCCATATCATGTTACAAGTAGCCTTACTTTTTCTTCCTCTGCCTACAGTTATCTCTCCTATTCTTTAGACTTTGCAATCTGATGGACAAATTTTCACATTATCTAGTCATTGTCTCAGATCCAGCATGATACTTTTCAGACACTAGCAGCTCTAGCCTTCTCTTCCTCTGCTGCTAACTCCCACTGCTGTAACCACCACACCCATCTTTCCAATTCTAGATTTAGGTGTTCTTCCCTTCTTAGAATATAAGTGCCTTGAATGCAAGGAATGTATTGCTTACTTTTATTTTTATCCTCAACACTTAGCACAATATCTGTCACATTATAACTCTTAATAAATGACTTTTCATTCATTCATGGATTCAGATCTATAATTTATAGCTTAGAGAGTTGCCTAGGAGATGGAGAAGTTGAATTACTTCCTGATGATTCTATGGCTTATGAATGTGAAGGAGGCTGGAGTTCAAATCTTTCTGAATGGAAGGATAGGTCTAAATCTGGTGCTCTTATCTATTATACCAAACGATTGCTTACAATGTTATGCCTCCACTGGAGCTCCCTAGTTGGGACCAAACTGTGATCAATTTAATCAATTTTTGAATCCTAAATGGAGCCATTTCTGATTTGAATCCCTTTCTCCTCTCAAAATGACTCATGGAGAATTTCAACAGGAATGGCATTTGGATGAATTTCCACTAACTCCATCCTACCCCTATATCAACAATATCCTTTTGTAATGAGTATAAATCTTTAGGAAAACCAAAAGTAGCTCCCCTTTGTGAACAGGTTACAGACTACTTCCCTGTAGTCCTCCCAATGACCATCCCTATTTTAAAGTTATATATGTGTATATAACTGATGTTGCCTTTCATCATTCTTACCACTCTTACCAATTGGGAATTAGCTAGTCATGTCTAGGATATATATGTGTGTTTTTCCTTCTGTCATAGTAACATTAGTTCCTGTTTCACAATTCTTCACTCCATCCCTCATCACCATCCCCAGGAGTTTTAATATGTATATCATTATGCTTTTTAAAAATTTGAGCCTAAGCTCTTTTTGTTGTAGCTAGAAACTGGAGGTTGAATGGATGTCCATCGATTGGAGAATGGTTGGGTAAATTATGGTATATGAAGGTTATGGAATATTATTGCTCTGTAAGAAATGACCAGCAGGAGGAATACAGAGAGGCTTGGAGAGACTTACATCAACTGATGCTGAGTGAAATGAGCAGAACCAGAAGATCGCTGTACACTTCAATGCTGTATGAAGATGTATTCTGATGGAAGTGGATATCTTCAACATAAAGAAAATCCAACTCACTTCCAGTTGATCAATGATGGACAGAAATAACTACACCCAGAGAAGGAACACTGGGAAGTGATTGTAAATTGTTAGCACTACTGTCTATCTACCCAGGTTACTTATACCTTTGGAAGCTAATACTTAATGTGCAACAAGAAAATGGTATTTACACACATATATTGTATCTAGGTTATATTATAACACATGTAAAATGTATGGGATTGCCTGTCATGGGGGGAGGGAGTGGAGGGAGGGAGGGGATAATTAGGAAAAATGAATACAAGGGATAATATTATAAAAAAAGATAATTGTATAAATATGTTTATATATATTGAAAAAAAAGCTTTTGTTCTTCCAAAAAATTCTGTTATTATATTTTCTAGCTGTATAAAATATTTTTATATTTTTATTGCAATGACAAAATAAATACCTTAATTTTTAAAAAATGAGCCTAACATTTCCTCATCAAACTCAAGGATCTTCTTTTCCAGTCTACTTCAATGACATAATAAATGGTTATACATTTGACCTTATTTCTTCCATTTATTTTTATCATTAAAATTATATTGTCTTATTAAAGTTCCTTACTTTTCACCATTTATCCTTTCTCACAGTAACTCTTTGCTTTGGCCTCAAAGAGACACCCAATCCCTGAACCACACTCTTCTGTTATCTAAAATCTTTCCAAACTATCAATTTCTAACCTGATCTTAAGATTCTATCTCCTCATATGCCCACTATTCTAGCCAAGTCCTTCAAACACAATCTGTAACATCTTTCCATTGTTTCTCTGCTCTTAAACTCATATGTTCCTCTTTTCTTGTTGAAGTGCTACTCTGTAAAAAAACATATGAGTCAAATAGCACATTATCTTTCCTTTTGTTTATAGCAATATTCCTTCTTGGACTTTGAATAGGGCTTTATTTTTCAACTTTCTAGCTCACTTTTAAAATTTTGTGTCTCAGCTATTTGCCTACCTTTCAAAAAGGTTAAGAATCTTATGAAATAATTGATTCTGAAATATATCTACATCTTTTAACTTAGTATCTTTAATAGTTCTCTGTACATCTAAGTGATTAATTAATATTTGATGACTGAATAATATTTTGAATACTAAAGGAATATGTATTTTAAAGTAGTATAAAATGTAAGTTACTAAAATTATTATTGGAGATAATGATTCATGAATCAGTAAGTACTTACTAATTGCCTGTTATGTCTTACATATTCAAGGGAAAGAAAAAAGAGATTATAAGAGGCATTTAAATATAAATTATATGCCAGTTATTTTCCTGGGTACTACAGAAGAAAAAAATACAAGATAGTATCTGCTCTCAGGGAGCTTACATTTTAATAAGGAAGACAAAATATATAGGGAAGTGGTGAATGGGAGGGAGTTATTTTTGTCAGAGATGTAACAGGGATGATGTGTGCAGTCTTGAGTAATTGTTATGCCCTTTTCAAGAACGATAATATTTATCATTCTGGATTTTACAGCTAGAAATACAATGTGGGTACATAGTAGGGGAAGAGTATGTACAAGCAGTGATACAGTGTGAAAATAGCTTGAGAGTAGTGTAGTGGACAGAACTAGGACTAGATATGGTGAATTCTCTCTAATTAGAATAGATCCTGCCCTCAAGAACTTCTATAATTTGTGTTAGATACCAAAAGCTAGCTGAGACTAGAATTTATTTTTTTCTGGTAGAGAAAGAAAAAGGTTAAAAAAATAACAGAGTTGTGTATCTATGTACAATTTTATCCAATTAATAGTTAATTGTCCATGTATATTCTTTGTTTTTCATAGATCACATTAACAGGTGGGTTTTTTTTTGTATAGAACTTGACTTAAAACAGAAAAAGAGTGAAGATTTGATTTATTATCACTGTACAATTTGCACCCGGGAATAAGAATGTATTTCTAGGGGAATCTAAGCAGATCTTCCATCTGGTGCCACCAAAAAGGGCTTGAAGTTCCCTGCTGAGTGTACAAGGTTTAACAGCCAAAGGGTGATTACATCCTACTGAGAAAAAAATGACGTGACTGGGACAAATGAAGATTGGATTATAAAACAAGAGATAGAGTATTTCGGTCACTCTCTTTTTATACACACAAAAGTTGTCTAAAATTCCTCACTGGATGATAGTGATTTGTAGCTAAAATTTATTTCATTATTTACCTATAAGAGAAAGTATTTCATAATAATTTGGGATATTTTTAGTTGAGGGGATAGTGGGGAAATAATCAAATAGAAAGTATGAAGTCAGGAATTATTTAGGAATTATCCTCCCACTGTTGTCAATAATTAATAATACTTCTTATAATAATACCTTTTACCTCCTTTAGAAAAGATATGGGGAAGATGAAGATCATTGAAAAGAGGAAAGTCAGGGTCATAAAGAAATTGGAGACAATGCTATATGAGAATTGGTGTTAATGAATGTTTCAGCTGGAGAAGTGAAGACTTGGGAGAACATAGTTACTGCTTTCTTTTATTTTATTTTTTTCTTTTTTTTAGTTTCTACTTTTTTATTAAAGCCTTTTATTTTTTAAAACATATGCGTGGACAATTTTTCCACATTAGCCCTTGCAAATCTTGTGTTCCAATTTTCCCCCTTTTCCCCCATGCCCTCCCCTAGATGGCGAGTAGTCTAATATATATTAAACATGGTAGAAATATGTTAAATCCAATATATGCATACCTAGTTATACAATTATCGTGCTACACACAAAACAATCAAATCAAACCAATAAAAAAGGAAGCAAAATAAAACACAAGCAAACAAAAAGAGTGAAAATGCTATGCTATGAACCACACTCAGTTCCCACAGTCCTCTCTCTGAGTGTAGATGGCTCTCTTCATCACTGAATAAATGGAACTAGTTTCAATCATCTTATTGTTGAAGAGAGCCTCATCCATCAGAATTGATCATTGTATAATCTTCTTGTTGCCATGTATAATGATCTCCTGGTTCTGCTCATTTCACTCAGCATCAGTTCATGTAAGTCTCTCCAGACCTCTCTGAAATAATCCTGCTGGTCATTTCTTACAGAACAATAATATTCTATAACATTCATATGTGGCCATTGCTTTCAAGAAAGAGTGAAGAAATTTGTTCTGTTTAACTTATAGAGAGCAAGGATCAGTAGATGGGTCCCAGCTGTATACATTTGAAACCAATGTAAGGAATAAACATTTTAAATTTTGAATTGTTCAAAAGTAGATTAATATGCTAGGTCTCCTAATGAATATTGAATTATCAATTTTCAGGGATGTTAGTCAGGGAATTTCTGGTCAAGGTACACATTGGGATAGATGGCCTATGAAATTCCTTTAAACTCAGAGTTTGTGGTTCCACAACTTATAATAAGAAGACAAGTATTTTGGGGGAGAATTTTAGATTATTCTGGAAATTTTATAATAGTCTTACCTCCCCTACCTTGCTCTTTTCCTGTTTCTGTTCTCTATTTTTCATATATAGACCATTTATTTAACCTTTTTTATTTAATAGTTTTATATATATCCAGCCTCATGAATTTTTGCTTTTTTTTCCCCTTGGTGTCTTATAGCTACTATAATTCTTAAGTCACCACTAAAATAAACTAACATTCCCAATATATAAAGTGTATAAATAATCCCTTCATTCCTCCTCAGTGGTAACAGGTCTTTGTTCCCATTCCAGAGAAAAAGTGACCTTTCTTTGTTAATGCTTGGCAGACCAAGCATTCTCACACACTGGGTAGTTGAGCCCTGTCCCAATGATAGGTATATGACTCAGCAGCACAGAAGCATTAACTTAGGATTGGTGAATTTTACCAGGCAGCTTCTCAATGGGATATCTGAACACTGTACATATTCCTAGCATCCAGGGTATGCCCTTTGTAAATGAATAAAGGATGATTACACCCTAGTGAGCAAGCACACTGTACATGAACAAACATACTGTAACTTGTCATTGCCTCCATATCTATTTCTGTAAACTCTGCTAAATTCATGTGAGTACTCTTGTTTTCTCAAAATCAGAGAGATATAATGCTAGCATAATAGTTACAAAAGGAATGAGACAGAACAAAATGAATATGAGATAGTAGGGAAAGGACTCACCTTGCCTTTTTTCATCCCTTATCCTTCTTGGCCTCTCTGAAAGCGTTTGATATTTACCAACCACCTCTTCTTGATAATCTCTTCTCACTAGTTTTTTGTTACTGTTGTTCTCTCCTGATCTTACCCCTGCTTTTCTTACACTCCTCATTCTCCTTTATTATATCTTCATCCATGTTATACACATTAATTGTAGGTGTCTCTCAAGGCACTCTTTTTTTTCCTCCCTCTAAACAATTTCACTTGGCCATCTCATCAGTTCACATGAATTTAATTGTAATCTCTATGCATATTCTCAAATCAATTTGTCTGGCCTTCTCCTTTTTTCTGTATTCTAGTATACACCTTCATCAGCCTGTAGATATCTTAAACTCAACATGTCCGGCTGTGAACTCATTTTTTCCCATAAAACCCTCCTCCTTTTCTAATTTTCCCATTACTGGTGGAAGTAGGATGATATACTTAGACACCACCCAAGATTAAAATCTTGTTATTTTTTTTTTAAATTTTTTATTTTATTTTATAATTATAACATTTTTTACAGTACATATGCATGGGTAATTTTTTACAACATTATCCCTTGCACTTACTTCTATTCAGATTTTTTCCCTTCCTCCCCCAACCCCCTCCCCCAGATGGCAAGCAGTCTTATATATGTTAAATATATTACAGTATAATTTGGATACAATATATGTGTGTAGAACCGAATTTTTTGTTGCACAGGAAGAATTGGATTCAGAAGGTAAAAATAACAGTTTACATTCATTTCCCAGTGTTCCTTTTCTGTATGTAGCTGGTTCTGTCCATCATTAATCAATTGGAATTGGATTAGCTCTTCTCTATGTTGAAGAAATCCACTTCCATCAGCATACATCCTCGTACAGTATCATTGTTGAAGTGTATAATGATCTTCTGGTTCTGCTCGTTTCACTCAGCATCAGTTGATGTAAGTCTCTCCAAGCCTCTCTGTATTTCTCCTGTTGGTCATTTCTTACAGAACAATAATATTCCATAACATTCATATACCATAGTTTACCCAACCATTCTCCAATTGATGGACATCCATTCATCTTCCAGCTTCTAGCCACTATGAAAAGGGCTGCCACAAACATTTTGGCACATACAGGACCCTTTCCCTTCTCTAGTAGTTCCTTGGGGTATAAGCCCAGTAGTAGTATGGCTGGGTCAAAGGGTATGCACATTTTGATAACTTTTTGGGCATAATTTCAGATTGCTCTCCAGAATGGTTGGATTCTTTCACAACTCCACCAACAATGCATCAGTGTCCCAGTTTTCCCACAGCCCCTCCAACATTCATCGTTATTTGTTCCTGTCATCTTAGCCAATCTGACAGGTGTGTAATGATACCTCAGAGTTGTCTTAATTTGCATTTCTCTGATCAATAGTGATTTGGAACACTCTTTCATATGAGTGGAAATAGTTTTAATTTCATCATCTGAAAATTGTCTGTTCATATCCTTTGACCATTTATCAATTGGAGAATGGCTTGATTTCTTATAAATTAAAGTCAATTCTCTGTATATTTTGGAGATGAGGCCTTTATCAGAACCTTTAACTGTAAAATTTTTTTCCCAATTTGTTACTTCCCTTCTAATCTTGTTTGCATTAGTTTTGTTTGTGCAGAAACTTTTTAATTTGGTGTAATCAAAATGTTCTATTTTGTGATCAATAATGGTCTCTAGTTCTCCCTTGGACACAAACTCCTTCCTCCTCCACAAGTCTGAGAGGTAAACCATCCCATGTTCCTCCAATTTATTTATGATTTCGTTCTTTATGCCTAAATCTTGGACCCATTTTGATCTAATCTTAGTATGTGGTGTTAAATGTGGGTCCATGCCTAGTTTCTGCCATACTAATTTCCAGTTTTCCCAGCAGTTTTTGTCAAATAATGAATTCTTATCCCAAAATTTGGGATCTTTGGGTTTGTCAAAGATTAGATTGCTATTTTTATTCACTATCTTGTCCTGTGAACCGAACCTATGCCACTGATCAACTAGTCTATTTCTTAGCCAATACCAAATGGTTTTGGTGACTGTTGCTTTATAATATAGCTTTAAATCAGGTACACTTAGACCACCTTCCTCTGACTTTTTTTTCATTAGTTCCCTTGCAATTCTCGACCTTTTATTCTTCCATATGAATTTTGTTGTTATTTTTTCTAGGTCATTAAAATAGTTTCTTGGGAGTCTGATTGGTATAGCACTAAATAAATAGATTAGTTTGGGGAGTATTGTCATCTTTATTATATTCGCTCGGCCTATCCAAGAACATTGAATGTCTTTCCAATTATTTAAATCTGACTTTATTTTTGTGGCAAGTGTTTTGTAATTTTGCTCATATAATTCCTGACTCTCCTTTGGTAGATATATTCCCAAATATTTGATACTATCGACTGTTATTTTGAATGGAATTTCTCTTTGTATCTCTTGCTGTTGGATTGTGTTGGTAATGTATAAAAATGCTGAGGATTTCTGTGGATTTATTTTGTATCCTGCGACTTTGCTAAAATTCTGAATTATTTCTAATAGCTTTTTAGCAGAGTCTTTGGGGTTCTCTAAGTATACCATCATGTCATCTGCGAAAAGTGACAATTTGATTTCTTCATTTCCTACTCTAATTCCTTGGATCTCTTTCTCGGCTCTTATTGCCAAGGCTAGAGTTTCTAGTACTATATTGAATAGTAATGGTGATAGTGGGCAACCTTGTTTCACTCCTGATCTTACAGGGAAAGGTTCTAGTTTATCACCATTACATATGATGTTTACTGAAGGTTTTAAATATATGCTCCTTATTATTTTAAGGAATAGTCCATTTATTCCTATACTCTCAAGCGTTTTTAGTAGGAATGGATGTTGGATTTTATCAAATGCCTTTTCTGCATCTATTGAGATGATCATATGGTTTTTATTAATTTGATTATTAATATGGTCAATTATACTAATAGTTTTCCTAATATTAAACCAGCCCTGCATTCCTGGTATAAATCCCACTTGGTCATAGTGTATTATCCTGGGGATGATTTTCTGAAGTCTATTTGCTAATATCTTATTTAAGATTTTAGCTTTAATATTCATTAAGGAAATTGGTCTATAGTTTTCTTTCTCAGTTTTTGATCTACCTGGTTTAGGTATCAGTACCATGTCTGTGTCATAGAAGGAATTTGGTAGGACTCCTTCAATCCCTATTTTTTCAAATAGTTTACATAGCATTGGAGTTAGTTGTTCTTTAAATGTTTGGTAGAATTCACCTGTAAATCCATCTGGTCCTGGGGACTTTTTCTTAGGAAGTTGGTTAATAGCTTGGTCTATTTCTTTTTCTGAGATGGGACTATTTAGACTACTTACTTATTCCTCTGTTAATCTGGGCAAGCTATATTTTTGAAGGTATTCTTCCATTTCATTTAAGTTATCGAATTTATCAGCATAAAGTTGAGCAAAGTAGCTCCTAACTATTGTTCTAATTTCCTCTTCATTAGTGGTGAGTTCACCCTTTTCATTTTCAAGACTATCAATTTGCTTTTTCTCTTTCCTTTTTTTAATCAGGTTTACTAAGGGTTTGTCTATTTTGTTGGTTTTTTCATAAAACCAACTCTTAGTTTTATTAATTAATTCAATAGTTTTTTTACTTTCAATTTTATTAATCTCACCTTTTATTTTTTGAATTTCAAGTTTTGTGTTTGTCTGGGGGTTTTTAATTTGTTCCTTTTCTAGCAATTTTAGTTGTAAACCCAATTCGTTGGCCCTCTCTTTCTCTACTTTATGCAAGTAGACCTGTAGAGATATAAAACTTCCCCTAATTACTGCTTTGGCTGTATCCCACACATTTTGGTATGATGTCTCATTATTGTCATTTTCTTGGGTGAAGTTATTAATTATGTCTATGATTTGCTGTTTTACCCAATCATTCTTTAGTATAAGATTATTTAGTTTCCAATTATTTTTTGGTCTATTTTCCCCTGGCTTTTTATTAAATGTTATTTTGATTGCATTATGGTCTGAAAAGGATGCATTTACTATTTCTGCCTTACTGCATTTGATTTTGAGGTTTTTATGCCCTAGTATATGATCAATTTTTGTATAGGTTCCATGAACTGTTGAGAAGAAAGTATATTCCTTTCTGTCTCCATTTAGCTTTCGCCAAAGATCTATCATATCAAACTTTTCTAGTATTCTATTTACCTCTTTGACTTCTTTCTTATTTATTTTGTGGTTTGATTTATCTAATTCTGATAGTGCAAGGTTGAGATCTCCCGCTATTATAGTTTTGCTATCTATTTCCTCTTGCAGCTCTCTTAATTTCTCTTTTAAGAATTTAGATGCTGCACCACTTGGTGCATACATGTTTAATATTGATACTGCTTCACTATTGATGCTTCCCTTTAGCAGGATGTAATGCCCTTCCTTATCTCTTTTAATTAGATCAATTTTTGTTTTTGCTTGATCTGAGATGAGGATGGCTACTCCTGCTTTTTTGGTTTTGCCTGAAGCATAATAGATTCTGCTCCACCCTTTTACTTTTAGTTTGAATGTCTCATCCTGTTTCAGGTGTGTTTCCTGTAAACAACATATAGTAGGATTCTGACTTTTAATCCAGTCTGCTAACTGCTTCCTCTTTATGAGGCAGTTTGCCCCATTCACATTTATGGTTAGAAGGACTAATTCTATATTGCTTGCCATCCTATTAACCCCTGCTTATGCTTTTCCCCTTTCCTTCCCTTTTACCCTCCTATCCAGTATTAAACTGGTAAACACCACTTGCTTTTCACAGCCCTCCCTTTTTAGGATCCCTCCCCCACCTTAAAGATCCTCCCCTTATTTTACCCCTTTTCCTCGAAATTACTGTATTCCCTTCCCCTTAGCTTACTCCTTCCCTTTCACTTTTCAATGAAGTGGAAGAAGTTTCACCATAAATCGAATATGTCTATTTATACACGCTATGTTCATCTCCCTCCTTTCTTTCTCTCAGATATAATAGGTTACCTTTGCCTCTTCATGAGATGTAGTACCACCACTTTATACTTTTTTATGATATAATCTCCTTTCCACCTCTAGTTTCTAAGACAAATTGTACATATGTTCTTTACATATTTTTTTGACAGAAGTATAGTTCTCAAGATTTCTTTTTACCTTTTTTAGAAGTCTCTTGAGTTCTGTATTTGAAGATCAAACCTTTTATGTAGGTCTGGTTTTTTCATCAAAAATAGATGGAATTCATTTATTTCGTTAAATGTCCATCTTCTTCCCTGGAAAACGATGCTCATTCTTGCTGGGTAAGTTATTCTTGGCTGCATACCAAGTTCCTTAGCCTTTCGGAATATCATGTTCCAGGCCCTGCGTTCTTTTAATGTGGACGCTGCTAGATCCTGTGTTATCCTTATTGTGGATCCTCCATATCTGAATTGTTTTTTTCTAGCAGCTTCCAATATCTTTTCCTTTGTCTGATGGTTCTTGAACTTGGCCACTATATTTCTTGGCGTTTTGATTTTAGGGTCCCTTTCAGTAGGTGATCGATGAATTTTCTCAATGTCTATTTTACCCTCTGTTTCCAAAACGTCTGGGCAGTTCTCTTTGATAATTTCCTCTAAAATGGTGACCAAGCTCTTTTTTTCCTCCCATTTTTCAGGGAGTCCGATTATTCTCAAATTGTCTCTCCTGGATCTGTTTTCCAGGTCTGTTGTCTTTCTGGTAAGGTACTTGACAGTCTTTTCAATTGTTTCATTTCTCTGGTTTTGCTTGACTCCCTCTTGGTTTCTCCTTGAGTCATTCATTTCTACTTGTTCCAGTCTAATTTTCAATGATATATTTTCTTCACTCACTTTTTTTATATCTCTTTGTAATTGTCCAATTGAGTTTTTATCTTCTATGGAATTTTTTTCCATTGTATCCATTTTATTTTTTAGAGAGCTGATTTCTTTTTCCAGCTCTCTAATCCTGTTTTCCTTGGAGTTGTTTACCTTTTCCAGCTCACTAATCCTGTTTTCCTTGGAGTTGTTTACCTTTTCCAGCTCACTAATCTTGTTTCTCAATGATTTGATTTCTTTATCCATTCTGTCTTTGAATGCATGGGATGACTTCTCTAGGCTCTCTTGCCAAGCTTCCCTTTCCTTTTCCCATTTCTCTTCCAGCTCTCTTGTGAGAGCCTTTTTGATTTCCTCTATGAGGTTCTTTTGTATTGAGGAGCAGCTTATATCCCTCCCAGGGGATACATCTGGGGACATTCTGTTCCTAGTCTCTTCAGCATTTGAAGTCTGCTCCCTCTCCACACAGAAGCTGTCAATGGTTAGAGCCCTTTTGAATTTTTTGTTCATTTTGTCAGAGTAGGAATCAAAGAAAACAAACTGACAAGAGAAACAATTGGTCTGTTTTGCGGGGGATAGGGCTGGATGGTATTAATGGGCTTCCTCTACAGACTGGGGGTAGGGCAGCAGAGAGCCACTAACAGAACAGCAATGACTGTACTGAGTCTGCGCTCTGAGGCTCTGAGAACGCACCGAGTCAGTCCAGGTGGGGGTTGGGGATGGCCGGGCTCTGAGAGACGCTGGCTTTCTGGGGTTTTAATCTTCACCTTCGGTGTTTACACCCTCTCCACCGCTCCTGGCTTGCTGCCAAGACGGAGCATCCACACTGGGGCAAAAGCCCTTTCACAGAAACGGCAGAGATCACACCCCTCCCCCTCAGGTCTGAGCTGTGTGAGCTGCCTGTCTTGCTCTGGCTGTCTGCCCTCAGTCTGCGCCCAGTCTGATTGACCCTCCCCCGAACAAACACAGACCTTTTCTGGCGACTTTCAAGGATGTCTTCTCTTGGTAATAATTTGTGGATTTCTTTCTGGGTCAAGCATTAAGTCAGAGGCTTGTCATGAAGTAAGTTCTGAGAGAAAATGAGGAGCTCAAGCAGCTGTCTGCCTCCACGCCGCCATCTTGGCCAGAAGTCTCAAAATCTTGTTATTTTTAACTTCTTACTTTCTTTCACCTTGCCCCCTTTTCCCAATCTATTGCCAACTCCTGTCCTGACCTTATCAGCCCTTTATTCAATAAACTCTAATAACTCGCTATAACTTCTAGGATCAATATAAAATACTGTTTGGTTTTAAAGCTCTTTTTAATTTTACAGTTTTCTTATAACTTTTTCCTTTCTTCCTTCCTTCCTTCCTTCCTTCCTTCCTTCCTTCCTTCCTTCCTTCCTTCCTTCCTTCCTTCCTTCCTTCCTTCCTTCCTTCCTTCCTTCCTTCCTTCCTTCCTTCCTTCCTTTCTTCCTTCTTTCCTTCCTTTCTTATACTTAGTGATTCAGGGACTCAATGATTTCTTTGCTGTTCCTCAAATATGACACTTCATCTCAGGACTTTCTCATCTCTGACTCTAGGATTAGCTAGACTCTTTCAAGTCTCAGTTAAAGTCCCACCTTCTGCAAAAAAGTCATTCCCAGTCCTACTTAACCTGAGTATCTTCCCTCTGAGACTACTCTAAATTTATTCTGTGTATTTTGTTTGTATATATTTATCTCTTCCATTAATCTATGAGATGCTTAAGAAAGAGATTGTGTTTTTCTTATTTTTTCTTTGTATCCTTAGTGCTAAGTGCTAAGCATTAAGCACAGGGATAGTGCCTGACATAATAAGTATTTCATAAATACTTGTTAACTTCCTAAAAAATTGTTGGCTTGGACTTGGGAGCACAGTCTTGTCATGAGATCATTCCATTTGCATTGGTTTAAAAAAGAGATTGGTTTCTTAATTTTTTTTTCCTTTTTGCCTTTCTTTCATGGAGTTCCTGGGACTCTCCTCATACTCCTGAATCTTAACCAGGAACCACTAAATTCTGACTTTCAGTGGAAGTATATGATATGTTGCATATTTTTGTTCATGGGGTTCATGCCAACATTTTATGAGCAATGATGGTTTTAAAGTTGGTCTTGTGAATCACCCCAAATTTTAGAGTCCTAGAATCTGTCCTTCTACTAGAAGGGAGATTGATTTGGTACCAATAACTTACTTATTGCTTAATTTACAAGAAAAATGTTTCAACTTTCAATCTAACTTCCTATCCAGATAAAATTTTCTGCATTGAAGAGAGAACAGAATTCCCACATCCTCTCCTATACAATTGAAGATATACCAAGGGACTAAATTTATAATGTGGAGCAAAATACTTATACTTTGCTCTCTTTTATTGCCATGATTTATTTAGACAGTATATGTCCAATGATAATGGGGGAGGGTGTCTATGAATCTCAGTATACGGTATCTTTCCAATCATCAGAATGTTTTCTTGATGCCTGTATAGCAAATACTGAGTATGTTTCCACTCTGAGTAGCACTGTAAAGCAGGAGCAGAGTCAAGGGATAGGCTAAGTTGGATATTGTGGGGAAAGGATACACTCCAGAGAGAGATGCAAATGATATTGATTATTAGTGGCCCACCATAAGTTCTTTATGTATTTTCCATATTTGTTTATGGGCTCCTAAGAATCTTTTGCATTTTCTGTGGAGTGAAATAAATACATCTTCTGAGCAATATGCATTTGTTACCCTGAGTGCTTCTGTGGAAGCTTTAGACCTTGTTATAACTATTTTCAGAAATCTAGAAGTGAACTAAATAAAAACTATATTTGGAGATCTCTGAAGGTAAATTTTGAATGAGAACTATATGAATCAAAGAGGGAATGATCTATTATGTCCAGTTATAGGAAGAAACTTATACAAGTTCATAGTTTGGGCACCCTGACTTAGAGTTTTATAAATGTGAACTATAATAATAATCTTATGATGATGAAGATAAAGATGATCTGAATTTGACATATACTTTGACTCAATAATAAAAGTTGACATTTCTATGAAACTTCATAAAGTGCTTTATTATAAATTTCCTCGTTTGATCTTCACCACAATCCTATGAAGTACAAATAATACTGTCCTCATTTTACAGTAAAGACATAAAGCTTCTGAGAAATTAAGTAGCTTTTCCAGCTAGTAAGTGGTTGTCAGTCAATTAAGAAGTATTTGAAGTACTTACTATATGCCAGGTACTGGACTGAGCACTGAGGATACAAATAAAGGCCAAAAACAAAAATAAAAAATAAAATGATCCTCCAGTTTTTCTTTGAAGGAGCTCATAATTTAATGGAGGATTCAACATATACTTTATTTGAGAACAACCCCTGTTTATATTGAAGTCCAGCCACTGACACTAAATCAACAGATGTGTTTCATTCTCTTAGCAAGCTTAGAGTAGATATCCATACTCTCTTCAAGGATTCTTAAGCTGGGAGAGAGACACACAGAAAAAAATATATATAAGCACAGAGAAAGAGAGAGACAGAGAAGAACAGACAAAGAGACAGAGAAACACAGAGAAAAGACAGAGAGAAACAGAGAGAGATAGACAGAGAAAGCAATATACATATAACAGAAACACAGAGACAAAAAGGAGGGAGAGAGAGAGAAATTGGAGTGGGAAGAGAATGGACCTGGAATTAGGAATATCTGACTTTTACTAGCCTCAGACATTTACTAGCAAAGTGACTCTGACTAAGTCATTTAGCCTTCTTTTTTATTTTAATTTCCTCATCTGTAAAATGGCAATTCTTATATCAAAGGGCTTTTAAAAAAAACTTTAAAACACCATATAGATATTATTATTATTATTATTATTAACTAGGTTAGGTATTAGAAAGATATTACTGATTTTAATATAATTGAATTTTTTTGAAATTTTATATATCGCATTTCATGCATTTAAACCATTATTCTCTGAAAAGATCAAACAGGATTCACCAAACTACCAAAGGGGTCCATGACACACACACACAAAAATCTAAAGGGAGATAAAAAAAAAATCTGAAATAAAAGTTCACTGTCATGTGACTTATCATCTTGATAGAAAGACTCTCTTAATTAGTCCATTACATAGAATTTTAAGATTTATGAAGTTCTTTCCTCAACACAAACCTATGAAATAGTGAGAATGTAACTCTTTCTTTTACAGATAAGAAAAAAATGAGGCTCAGAGACATTAAACTATTAGTATCAGAGTTGATACTCAGCCTTAGGCCTTCTATTTTGTTCCCAGTAAAAGAAAATTCAAATGTTTCCTTGGTTATTGTACTTCTGCATGGACTCAGCCCTATAGTAGGTACTAAAGTAGATACCAAAACACTGTATGATGTCTTTTCCCTGCCCTTCAGGAACTTTATAATCATACTAGGGAAATAAGACCAACACATGTGAAACAATTGTGAAATATAGTCCAAATGGCCACTATTGCCAACGAAAATGTGTTGCTACAAACAGCGAATAATAGGGATGCTTTCATAAAGTAGGAGTAAGTGAATAGCTTTGACTAAATGGTGGAGGTGTTTACCTAAGACTCTGACATATGTGGAAAAAAGATGGGTGGAAATATAATGAGAACAGTGCAAGAAGGGAGAAACTGAATACATGAAGGTCTAAGGAGTATGTGGAATGCAGCCCAGAGAGAGGCTGCTGCAGGAGATCCTACACAGGAAAGTTTTGGGTTGTAACAGTGGATATTGGTCCCTGCAGTGAAACCATATGATGAACATCATGAGGAGAAAGAACACTTGATTTGAAATCAAGAGACCAGGTTTTGCCAGTTACTATCCTGGAGACTAAGGATAAGTCACACCCTTTCTCTCACTGTTTTCTTATGTAAAAAATGGTGGGAAAAATACTTATATTACCAACCTCACAGATTGATTAAAGCACTGTAAACTATGCAGAGCCATGAAAATGCACATTTTTCTAACACCTAACTCATCACTTTGTATTTAGCATGCTTCCAGTAAACATTTATGGTATTGAATTCAGAAGAACAATTTCTGAAAAGTCATTAGGTTTCATAAATGAAAAAGGGAGAAATGATATAGTGATAGAGGGCTAGTCTGTTGGTCTTTGAGTCAGGAAGGTGTGGACTCAAATTCTTTCTTTGACAGGTATAAGCTGTGTGATTCTGGGTGACATTGAGCTCTCTGCACCCCAGGTAACTCTAAAAATAGATGAGGGAAAATCTGGACTGATAGAGGGAATTTCTACCCTGGAAAATTTCTACTTCTAGATAAAAGGCAGCTACAGATTCCCCATCCCCCCAGAAAAACTTAAACAAACCAAAATGCAGAAGTGAAGGAGAAAAGAATTCCATTGTTCCTGTTGCAGGTTTTTCTGGTGATGAAAGAACAATTACTGTGTTCTTGTTGAAATAGGCAATAATGCAAGAAGCAATAAGGTCTATAAAGCCAGAATTAGCACATTTATTGGGCATTTCTTCTTCAGCTGTCCTTGTTCTCTGGGTGCCCTTATTTCTAGCCTCAGCAGGTGGTGTCAGACTGCTCTTGCTTTCAGGTGTGTTTGGTGAGCTGCTGTCCAGGATTATAGGTCACCCAGAAGGAAGCTTTGTTATTCAATGAATATGCATCTTGAAACCTACAACAAAAAGTAAAAAAATAGTCAGGTTGTGCTAGAGCCATCCTGAGCTTACTCTTGCAAAACAATTATTAAATTTTCATTGTGAACATTACCATCTCAAATATCATCAAATACTACAAATTAGGGCTTGATTTATTGTTTTGTTGATTATCTAGATTTTAAAAAGTGATAAAGAAAATAAATATTATTACTGATTACACATTTTTTATTTTTCTCAATTAGATGTAAACAGAATGCTTTTAACATTTAATTTTTAAAGTTTTAAGTCCCAAATTCACTACATCTGTCCTACTCTCCTTACTTCTTGAGAAGATTATATATGAAAAATATTTTCATATTAGCCATTTGGTCATGCAGCTTCCAATTTAAGACTTCTATATGGTGATGTGCATTATTTCATGGGGCAGCCCATTACATTTTGTGTCATTTAATTGTTGGGGGGTGGTGGCTACATGTTTGCTCTTGTTAAATATTTGAAGAACTATCTTGTAAGAGAGGGATTACATTTATATTCTTTAGTCCCAAAGGACAAAGCAAAGGACAATGCAAAGAAGAAAAGAGGTGTAAAGAGACAGATTTTGGCTTGAAAGAAGAAAAACTCAGAGGCAGCTAGGTGGTGCAGTAGATAGAGTACCAGCCCTGAAGTCAGGAGGACCTGAGTTCAAATTTGGTTTTAGACATTTAACACTTCCTAGCTGTGTGACCCTGGTTAAGTCCCTTAACCTCATAGAAAGAGAGAAAGAAGAAAAATTCCTCAAATCTTTTATTCTCCAGACTATCTCCCAGTAGGGACACAGGAGAGATCCAAAGCTTAATTTCAGTTACAGAGAAAAAATAGCTGCTACATTTGACACATTTGGGCTGCTGGCTTATTAGACAAAGGGAAACTTTAGGTAAAATGATCTAGGAAGTGATCTGTGGGGCTGCCCCACCCCTATCCCATATGGTTAGGGCATTTCTTTGTATTCCTCAGATAGTAATTTTCTACCACTTACAGCACTGAGAACATAAGAACACTTACCTGTGTTCTATCTGGACATAATGTAGGACAAAAATGAGCAGTGAGTAGAGAAAAGATAATAGTTAAAATAAGGTCTCGGCCAGAGCCTTTTAAAATCTTTTTTTTTTCCTTCTTTTTTTGGCCAAACTCCAATTGGACATTATATATCAGGGGTTCTCAAATTACGGCCCACTGGCCAGATGTGGCCCGCTGAGAACATTTATGTGGCCCTTAAGGTTATGGCAAATGGGCTGAGGGGCGCAGACAGAATGTGAGCTTTTATTTTTACTATAGTCCAGCTCTCCAACAGTCTGAGGGACAGTGAACTGGCCCCCTATTTAAAAAGTGTGAGGACCACTGTTATATATAATGTGAAAAAAATGTTGATTTTAATAGGTATATCTCTACAGAGATACACAATTTACTCATATATATTGCATTTATGTGTGTATTTACATATATAGACACATATATACATATTTACATATATAAATTCATCTCTATAGATTATGTATAATGTGTACATAAAACACATGAGAATAGATTAGCTATAAAATGTATATATTTATATTAATTATAACAAATGTATATGCAATTATATTAATTATAATACCAATTGATTAATTATTGCTTTGTCAAAAATACTCAAGATATACCATGTGACTTGAAATATCTTGTGTTTTCCGAAGCTATCCAGGTAAATTCTCAATGGTATTTACTAGCTGTGCAACTCTAAGGAGGTCATTTTCTCTCTCTCTCAGCTTCAGTTTCTTTATCTGATAAGTGAAGAGTTATGCCATATTTTCTCTAAAATCCTTTTCACCTTGAGCATTCCAAGACCTTACAATCTTAGATGGTTTGCCAGATCCTATCAAGACAGTTTTCAGAGACAAATTGTCTCTTGTCGCAGTAGCCGAGTGCGGCTCTCTACTGGATATCTCTAATGTTTCTTCTACTTTCTGCTGGGACTCTTCAAAGTTGCTGTTGGTTTTGCTGTTTGTCTCAGCTGCCATCTGCTGGTCTTTGGTTTCTATTTGTCAGTAGGTATGGCATTAGTAAGTTAATCAACAAGCACTTATTGAGCACTTACAATATGCACTAAGTCAGGAGCCCAAATATATCAAATGTGGCAGCTACTTTAGAGTATGAATTCTCAATCTAAGGTCCATTAAGACATTAGGGGATGGTCCCATGAATAGATTTCAGATGGTCTCTGATTTTGGATGGGAGAAAAAAGGCTTATTTTGATATACTTGATTTTCTTTGTAATACTGTGTATTTTATATATTTTTAAAGGTTATTTGCAGAAAAGTTCCATATAAGTTTGATAAAATCTGGTAGGCTATACCAGACTGCCAAAGAAATCCATGGCACACAAAATTTAAGAATTATAATATGAGAGACCTTTCAGATGTTACTATTTGTCCATAATATTGTTTTAATTTTATCAGTAATAATGAAGTAATGAAGAATTTCTTAAATTAAATTTTTTTATCTCTCAAAAGAATTTGGTCTAACTACACAGGAAAAAAATTAAATGGATGAAATATTCTTATTGTTAAGATTATGATAAGCACTTGGATGTACAACCTATAAAGTTGATATCTAAAACCAATACTGCAAATTGATCATGAATCAGCCAAAGGATTGAATAGAAAGAGGAAAATTTTGCCTTTGGGAAAGCATAAGCTTTTTAAAAAAATAATAGTTTTTATTTATCAGATATTTGCATGGGTAATTTTACAACATTGACAATTGCCAAACCATTTGTTCGAATTTTCCCCTCCCCCCGATGCTAGGTTGACCAATACATGTTAAATATGTTAGAGTATAAATTAAATACAACATATGTATACACGACCAAACAGTTGTTTTGCTGAACAAAAAGAATCAGACTTTGAAATAGTGTACATTTAGCCTGTGAAGGAAATCCAAAATGCAGGCGGACAAAATTAGAGGGATTGGGAATTCTATGTAGTGGTTCATAGTCATCTCCCTGAGTTCTTTCACTGAGTGTAGCTGGTTCAGTTCATTACTGCTCTATTGAAACTGATTTGGTTCATCTCATTGTTGAAGAGGGTCACATCCATCAGAATTGATCATCATACATTATTGTTGTTGAAGTATGTAATGATCTCCTGATCCTGTTCATTTCACTCAGCATCAGTTCATGTAAGTCTCTCCAGGCTTTTCTGAAATCACCCTGTTGGTCATTTCTTACAGAGAAATAATATTCCATAAGCTTCTTTAAATGACCCCAAATTCTCTCTAAATAAAAAACCTATCTTTTTAACACTATCTTTCTTTCGACAATATTATTGGAGTGTGTGAAATAAAATGCTAACATGTTGGAGGAAAATGGAGTTGAGAATCAGCCAAAGTGCAATGGAAAGGCTCATAGTGGGCATGAGTAGTCCATAGAACATTACAAATAAGTAATTGCTTTGAAGAAGTAATGTAAAAGGTTGTCATCAATGAAATGTACACTCGCAAAATGAGAGTGAGTGCATGATAATTAAGGGACTGCCAACCTGCTCCATTAGTATACTAAAAACTTCAAGAGAATGTGAGAAAGGTCTTAATAGCAGATTGGGTAAGATAACATCGATGGGACTTTCACAGGATGGAAAAGCATAGGGAAAATGTATTTTTCCAGTATTGAAGTAATGGATAAAGCAAGCCAAGCTAAGTAGAATTGTTCTGACATGTACCCCACTAAGTGAGACTGGTTGGCTTAGCAGGGGAGTGAAATATTGAATATGCACCAATTTGCAGATATCTGCAAAAAAACTCAAGTCATGGTTGAAATCTAAAATTGCATATGCTGGACTGGTATTTGTAGTACTATTTTTCCCTCATTGTACTAGAATCAGCATTTTCCATAAACATCTGTCCCATTTTTCTTCCAATATGTGAGCATTGTCATTAAAAAACAAAAGAAAATTTGAAAAAAAAATAGCAGATTGTGAGTCAGAGGGTTCAGGTCAGTCCCTGACTCTGTCATTTCCTTCCCTGAATGACTTTGGGCAAACATTGATATTTTATGGACCTTTTTTTATCTATAAGATGAGAGGATTAATGAAATAATTCCCAAGATCCTTTTCAGCACCTGATCCTTGGAATGTTTTGTGAGACAAGGTAGTAATCAGTGATAATTCCTGACATTTATAAGGCACTTTGATGCTTGCAAAGCATTTTACCTATATCATCTCATTTGAGCCCTATAGGATATGAGCAGGGTAGGTATGATAATCTCCATTTGGCACACTGGGAAACTGAGCATCAGAGGGGTTAAGCAGCTTGCTTGCACAATGCTAGTAAATACGAGGCCTGGATTAAAAGCCCAGGTCTTCTAACCACTACTCTTGTATTGCACACTGTCTTTCAAAAAGATTGCAGGAGAAAAGTAAAGCTGTTAAGCTTTTGCTAAATCAGTCTTGTGCTAAATTTTGGATGCAAAGGAAAGGTGGGGGCAGGGGGAAAGCTTAGTTTTGCTGATAGTTTGTAGTTGAGTGATTCCTCCTGCAGCTTCATGGTCCCAGAGCCTTCTTTGTTTTCCCTCTAACATTTTTGTTTCTTTTCTTCTTTTCTTGCAGGGAAGTGATGATGACATGGTGGATAAAAACAAGTGTTGTACCCTCTGTAACATGTCTTTTACATCAGCAGTGGTGGCTGATTCACATTATCAAGGGAAAATCCATGCCAAAAGGTTAAAATTGTTGCTAGGAGAACAACCCCCGGTAAAGGCCACAGGTAGGTCTATGAACAATAACCATTAGGAAAGACTGAAAAGAGCACAATGTGTACAGCTCCTTAATTAAAACTCACCATTTAAGTACAATTGGTTGGAGCACCAATTTAATGATGTACGTTTTTAAAAATAATAATACTAAATGTCTAGATAAGGAACCAAGTTAAATAACCACCATAGTTCTTTCTTTTGGCTGTCATAACAACCTTCAAAAGTTGCAGAAGTTCATTATCATTTTCCTTTATTTTGATTCATGGCTTAGCAGCATAGCTTAGCTCTCCTTTTCATGCTAGGAAATGGCTTGTGTACTAGAAGACTTGGATGTTGGAAAGAACTCTGGATTGGGAGTTAGCAGACCTATATTTGAACTCTGGTTCAGTCACTTGATGGATATCTATATTTTCTGGAACAAATCACTGTGGGGCTCAGTTTCCTTATTTCTAAAATGAAAAGATAGTATTCTTAGGTTTCTTTCAGCTCTAAATCTATGATGCTTTATATGTATAATGGAAATTTTAAATTTTTAGATGTTCTTTATCAGCTATATATTTATAAATATGTACACATATAGGTACCTATGACTTAATATAGAATATAATAATCCTTATTTGTGAATTGCAACAAAGCATTTTTTATTTTGAATTTAGGGGTTATTATAATTCTTCATAGAATGTAAATTCTTGGTTGTATGGCTGTTTTTGTGATTTTGACACCATCATAATAAGATTAGTTTATTTTCATATTTAAAAAATAAAATGTTAGAGAAACTTAATTTAGCTTTGACATAATGGACAAACTTCTGGAATTTCAATTTAAGCCTATGAATCTTTATAAAACAACTACTTAATCTGTAAGGCTTTGCTATGTGATGGATATGAACAGCCTAAATAAAAGGCCCTGTGATGTCAAGAAACTACTTTCTACACGAGGAGTTATATCAAGTAAACAGACAAGAAGCATGATAATTTAAGGAAGAGGAAAACACTAGCCACTAGGGGCATTGAGAAAGGTTTCTTATAAGAGATGATTTATTAGCTGAGTCTCAAAGGAAATCAGAGAGATCTAGGCACAAATCAGACTGTTGACACATACTATCAATCACACAATCGATAAAAATTTATTAGCACTGAAACCACATTCCAGGTACTGTGCTAAAGATACAAAAGAAGACAAAAGACAGTTTTTGCCTTCAAGGAGTTCACAATCTGAGATATGCACAACTCATTTAATTTCTCAATGCCTTAGGAATACTACGTAGTATTTTTCTACTAATTCTTAGAATTATGATTCGTAACATTTATTATATGGGTTGATCCAATCAAATAGCATTTATTAAATCACTTACTTTGTGTTAGGCTTTGTACTGAGTGCTGAAGATTCAAGCTTCCTTTAGGAGCTTACAGTCTAATGTAGAGGGAGTTCCCATGGTAGGAGTCCTATGGACACAGAAAAGTGGGGATCCTTTACATTTTTGCCATTTGTCTATTAATAGTGGATCCAGAATCAGATAATCTGAGTTCAGATGCAAGCTCTGCCTCATTACCTGAGTAATCTTGGACAAAGCATCTATACTTGGACCTTAGCGTTCCAGCTCTAAAATTTAGTTTGGGTTGATTGTTACCTATTGTTTCTTCCAGCTCTAAATTCTATAATTCCTGGGTACACTCTTGTCTAACTCTGATTCTGTGAAATAGTGCTTCTGCTGCAGAATAATCAGACTATAGTGAAGTCAAACAAAGTAGAATTGCTTTGTAATCCTCTAAAGAGGTGGAAAATATTTCATAATTATTGCTAGTGGCAGGTTAGTTACCCTTACAGAGGAATTAAAGTATAGCTTTGCATTCTACCTTAGTGTCTAATGAGTTGTGCATAAATTATCAGTATAATTAAATGGCCATTTAAAAGGGGAAAAAAGATTATAGATTTTAGAGTCTAAGATATTGCTGGCCTTTTTTCCTCACTAGTATCTCTTTTAAGAAAGTTTTACTCTCTTGTAGGCCAAACATGACAGATTCTCTGACTATACCTAAAACTTTTCTGCTTCTGATTTTTTTATTTGTTTCATCATTTATTAATTATTTTATCTTTCAATTCATTCATTTATCTACCCATTCATTCAAGCATTTATTCATTTATTATTTCATATATCTGATCAGTCGATAAGCAGTTATTAAGTACATACCTTGGGGTATTATGAGACATTATGGTAAATGTTGGGGATACAAAGAAAAAGAAAAAAAGTAATGTCTTCCTTCAAGGAGCTTACGTTCTAATAGAAGAAACATACATAAATCAAAATATACAAGATAAATACAGAGCAAATGGAAGGTTACATTAGAAAGAATGAAACTAGAAATTGGGAAGGGCCTCTTAGAAGAAATGGTATTTGTTGTTTGTCTTTCATTCCCAAAGAATAGCAGGACATTAAGATGATATTATGACTTGGAAGTAAATTGGATTTAAGTGAAAGAGGGCTGTGCAAAGCCACCAGCCTCATTTTCTCCATTGGAGCCATCTGGGTCCAATGGCAAGATAAAGATAAGGAGGACTGGAGATCAACCCAAATGTAATAGGAGATCTTGGCCTTTTTAAAATGTATTTTATGTCTTATTTTAAATAACATTTTATTTTTCTAAATTACATGTCAAAACAATTTTTAGTTTTCATTTTTACAAGATTTTGAGTTACACATTTTTCTCCCTTCCTGCCTCTTTACAAAAACAGTAAGCAATTTGAAAAGTGGTATTTGAATTAAATCTTAAAGGAAGTCAGAAATTTCAGCACCACCAGTTTGTACCAGCAGTACCAGCAGTTTGTGTGAGAGAGTATTCCATGTGGAGGCATCAAGATAGAGGGTCTTATGCAAACAACAGAAAACAGGCCAGAATGGCTGAATTACATTGGGTTTGTGAAAATGAGTAGAATGTAAGAAGAATGAAAAAGGAAGGCCATAGGTTGTTAAAAGCTTTGAATGCCAAAAAAAAGGACTTTATACTTAGTACTGCTGATAATAGGGAATCACCTAATTTATTGACTAGAGGGTGATGTGATTAGACCTATATTTTAAGAAAACTAGAATCTGAAAGGAAGGTTGATTACAAGTAGTAGAAGATTGGAAGGGAGATCAATTACGAGCCTATTACTGTAATTCAAGTGAGAAATAATAAGGCTCTGAACTCAGGCAGAAGCTAAATGAAAGGGGAAAAATGTACAAGAGAGATTATAGAAAAAGAAATTATAAAATTTGTCAATTGGATCTGTAGAGTGAATGAGAAAGAGGAGTCTAAGATGACTCTAAAGCTTCAAACCTGAGGAGCTGGAAGGGTAGGAGTGCTCATGTTATTAATAAGCAAGTTTAGAAGAGGGTAGAGTTTGTTGGTTGATAATGATGAAATTTTCTTAGATATGTTGTATTTAAGATGCTTTGTAAGACACCCAGGTTCAAAAGTCTCAGGCTTTTTTTGGTAACATAAGATTGAATAGGATTGAAATCAGGGTTGATAAATAGATTTAAGAATCATCTGAATAAAAATGATAATCAAATCCATGGAAGCTGATGAGATCACATGTGAGAAAGTATAGATATATATTACATATGCTTTCTGAGTCAGGCTGCTACTTTTCCTCCTTGAGGGGTCAGAGTATCATCTCTACTGTTACTAATTCAATCCTCCATTCCAAATGTGCTTCCTCAAATGGTCACAATAAATGACTAGACCCAGTTTATTTTATCAGTTTAATATCAATTATCCTTTGCCTTGGCATATTTACTTAAAGATATAACAAAAATAGACCTACATTTTCCCCAACATCTCCAGGGGATATCATCTCAGTCTCAGAGGAGAGTAGCCTCAGACTTGACCCAGTTTGTACATAGCATTAGTCCCACCAAGTTTAAAGTCAAATATAGCATTGCTTCTGGATAAGTCATTTTAAATACTGATTGACTAGGTTCTAAAATTTGATTCTGGCTCTCCTTGGTACCAATGTTGATCTGGTTACAAAATTTGTAACTGAAATCAGTTTGTTACTGAAAAAATTTGTTACTGAAATCCAGGATTCTTAGACCTCAAGTAGCCTGATTTTCTCACCTTTCAAAATTCACAAGGTTATATTCTCTAGATTAATATTGCCTAAAACAAAAGAACACCAAAACAAAGGCCCATATTACTAAACTACATGTCCTACAGGTTTGCCCCTTTCAAAATATCATCCACCAAAAAGAAGGAAACCAAAGAGAAAGGATAGGCTTTTATTCAGCTAGCTAGTACCTTAGGGATATACTTCCAAACAATCAAGAAGACTGTTCTTCACTAGGTAGTTAATAGACCAGTAGTCTTTACAAAAATATCTTTGAGTTCTACACAGTTTTTCCAAGTCCAAGACATTCATTATATGTAATCACATTCTTCCCGAACCAGATTTCTTCATCTTTTTTTTTCCTTCTATTTTTTAAGAATTTTATTTTTCTATCTGTAAAACTGTAAACAGTTGTATGTTCATAAAGATTGGGCTCAATGGCCAGTGCTGCATTCTAAGAGAGAAAAGAGGAAATAGTCCTAGATACCCAGATATTTTTAAAATTAACAATGAAATCCATTTTCTCCCTCTTATTTCCCCTATTAGAAAAAACAAACAAACAAAAAAACAAAACTCTTGTAACAAATGGATAGATTCAAGCAAAACAAATCCCTTTGCTACATTGGTTATATATAAAAAGCATATTGTTCAATCTACATATGGAGTTCATCAGTTTTTTGTTTTGAGTTTTGGGAGATTTTTTTTTTGGTATTGGGAGATAGGATTGATATTGGTCCCCTGCAGCAGGGATATGCAGTGTTCCTTAGCATTGCATGAATGAAGATTCATCAAAAAAAATCCCAAGAATAAAAATACAACAAATAGTTTCTTGATATTATATTTTATAATAATGATTTGGTTAAAGACTATAGTTTTTTCAAAGGTTGATATAATAAAGTCTTCTACTGTATTATATATGTGAAAATTGGAAATGAAAACATCTTTGTTTTATAGACATACAATACCATAAGATAATACTAATAGTTTATATTTCTATATCACTTTAAAATGATTTGTTCATAACAATCCTGTGAGATACTAGTACTGATACAACTATTAGTATCCCCATTTTATAGGTGAGGAAACAGGTTCAGAAAATTTAAGTGACATTGTGATGAACATGTACCCATTTGATTAAGGCTATATCTTACTTCTGCAAAAGATTCTTAGCATCCACCAAAGAATCTACTCCATTTGATCTATAAAATAGACACTGGAAAACAAATGTCACCTCTGATATTTCCCTTGTATGTTTAAGTAGCCCTTTTGTTTTCTATGGCTAAACTCAACGTTTATGCTAAGCTTAGGTTTTGGAAGTAGTGAGAGAACAAGAAGAACAATGTCTTTGTTTATAGTCTCTATTAGCAAGTGCTAAAGTTATTATTTTTTAAAAAATTTCACTTCATGATAAAAATAGTGCTCTGTGAATTTAAATACAACCTCAACACAACAAAATACCAGTTTGTTTTCATGAATTCAAACACCCTCAGAGCTAGAAAATGTTCCCAGGGTAATGTGGGAGTTGCTGTCAATAAACTAAGTCTTATTTGAATGTAACTGAAGCTCGCAGTGCCCACACATATTCATCATCACAGAATTGGTTGGAGCACTCTGCCTCATGGCTTGGCCATCCCATTTGTTGAACTGTCCTTAGGTTTTGGCCAATTTGGGGATCTTTCCATCTCTCCATTGACTTAATCTGGATAGCATTTGATCTGTCTGTCAACAAATATTTACTACATGCCTACTGTGTGCCAGATAATGTGTTATTAAGCAACGGGGATGCAAAGAAAGGTAAAAAGTCCCTGTCCTCAAAGAGTTCACAGTCTACTGGAGAGGGAAATGGACAAAATGAAATCAGTTATGTACAAACAAGCTAGATATAGGATGAATTAGAGATAATCCAGAAAGGGAAGGCACTATCATTAAGGGGTTTGGGAAAGATTTTGTATAGGTAGCAGGAGTTTAGTAGGGATTTGAATGGGAATCTGATTCATCCCAGTTCATTGCAGAATTGGGAGATAGTGAGTATTATTTAAGGAATAGTAAGGATGCCAGTATCATTGTACTGTTGCTAGTATAAGGTATAAGAAAGCTGAGCAGGTAAAGAACACATTATGGAGTACTCTTTGAATGCTAAACAGAGAATTTTGTATTTCATGCAAAGACAATAAGGGATCATTGGAACTTACTGAGGGGGTTACCTGGTCAAACCTGTACTTGAGGAAGATCATTTTGGTTGTTGAATAGAGGACTGACTACATCAGTGAGACAGAAAGGTTGACTGCAACTTTTCCCGTTAACCTGATGAGAGTACCAGCCTTTCTCACTCATTGAGGCTTCCTATGGCCATCCTATAAAGCCAAAGCTAGGCTTAACTTCATAGAAGGTATCTGTAAACTGGACATAATATTACAGCACTGAATATGTTGTCAAGAAGGAAGCTCAAGAGAGCTCTTTGAGACCTCCTTGATTGACAGTAGTATTGCTCCTAGGAAGATGATTAGCTGGACAGCATTCTTTGTTTGCCTATGCATCCCTGTTTTGTGTATTGTTTATATCCCTGGGAAAAGTGCTGTGCATTAAATTGTATTGTATTGCATGCTTCAGAGATTTGGGGCATAATATAAACCAGAGGATTAGACTTCAATGATGTAATTCCAAAAGCACAGTAATGATTGCTGTGTTCTTGACATCTTCTGAGTCTTGCCACATTCTTTTGGGCAAAAATGACAGGAAAATAGCAATCAGAAGTCTGAAGTCCCTGGAATTCTGTGTAGGGAGGAAAGGGGGGTTCTATAGTGCTCTGAAACCCATGTAGTTACTGTTGCAGTGAGACAAGTGTGGAGGTGGGGAGTGGAACAGAGGTAGTGATGAGCATACAATGTTGCATGGGGATTCCAAAGAGACTTCATTTTCACTACCACTAATGTAACAGCTCTCATTTTTCTCGACTGGCTTATTACAATAGCCTTTTCACTAGTCTTTTCAGGTTCCAAACTTGTCCTTCTCCCTCCTTCAACACACTTCTCCATCTTAAACATTATTGACATTATTATTTTTTTTTACCAAAGAATAACTCTGATCCTCACACTTTCCTATTCAAAAATTAAAAGAAAAACAATAAAATTAAGGGATTCCTTGCTCCTTCTGCATTGAGAATAGATATTTTAGAGGTAGGTGGAACATTGGATAGAGCACCAGCTCTGGAATCAGGAGTACTTGTATTGAAATCTAGCCTCAAACACAGACTACCTGTGTGACCCTGAGAAAGTCACTTAACTCAGCCTCAAAAAAGAAAGGCAGAAAGAAAGATAAAAAGGAGAGAGAACAGATACTTTGACCTGCCATTCAAAGCTTCTCCAAACCTGATTCCACTTTACCTTGACATGTTTATTTCCTAAAACATAAACTTGGCTCAGGACATTTCCCAAAATGTGTTTCATTTTATTCTACCCCTGAGTCTTTCTATTATTGTTCATCTTTTCATTCAACAAAAACACTATTAAAATTACTATTTATTAAAATTATTTACTGCTGTGTAAAATACCATGCTAAGCATGGAGGGAAACACAAATAGAAATAGATGGACCATGCTTTAGATGGTGTTTTTTTGGCAAAAATACTGGGCTGGTTTACTATTTCATTCTCAGTGGATTAATGCAATCAGAGATTAAATGACTTGCCTAGAATCACACAACTAAGTGAGGAAGTGATTGCACATTTCCTAATGGACTAATGCCCACCCACTAGCCACCTGGATTTGCTGTCAGGTCTTTCTGTGCTCCATCTACTGTGCCATCTAGCTGACACAAACAGAACTAACTGATAATCCCTGCCTTCCTGGATCCCACACCTCAGCCATTTATCTGTCTGAAGTGTTTTACCTCCCTCCCCTCATTTTGAAAAGAATCCAACTATATTTAAATGGCCAACATAAATACCAGCTTCTCTATAAAATCTTTCTTGACTGCATGCAATCTAGTCTGATTCTGGGAACTTCCTTTAAATCTGCTTTTATTGCATTTTCCATTTTCTGACTTATTGTTAACTGAATATTTGTTTTGATCCTCTTTATTAGATTATGATAACTTTTAGGACAGGGGCCTTTTCTTAAATCATTTTTCATCCCCTACAATATCTTATATAGAGTCTATCAATCAATAGAAATTTATAATTATTACAGAAGAGGTACTGGTGCTAAATGCTGGGGTTAAAAAGGCAAAACAGGCCAGGATAATAGGATCTAAGATTCTAATGGGGGATAGTAAATAACTATGTGTATAGACATAGTCAATATCTTGGGAGGAAGAGACTAGCATCAGGCTGAGGTTTGTTAAAGAAAGTAGAATCTAAACTGAGTCTGAAGACTATTGTGGCTAGATTATAGTGTGTTAAGGGAAGTAAAAGATGAGAAAAGAAAAAAAAAAAGATGAGATGGTTAAAAAAGTTTTGGATTCCAAACTGAAAATCTTATACTTTGTTCCTAGAAGTAATAGAAGATATATAAGTATAAGTAGGTTTATGTGGTCAGCATCACAGTAGAAAGAAACTTGAAGCAGCCCAATTAGAAAGCTATTGTAATATACTACATATGAAGTGATGAAGGCCTGTAAAAAAAATGGTGGTGTGAGTAGAAGGAATACTTAGACACTACATAAATATCTATTGAATTGAAAAGACATTCAACCAGCATGCAGTGTTTATCTAGTGAAAATGGAAGGATTGGGACATACTGCAAGCTTTCTCTCTTTCATGTACACTCTTCTGAGGTTTCATGTGACTTTTTTGTTCCCTAATATCTTTTCCCCTTAATTTCTACTCCATAGTTGCTCTTACTATTAATTTAGACAAATTTCACTTAGATATAGAATGGAAGGACCCTATTTCTTACTTCCTCTTTGGTCTGTCCTGACTGCATATTTTCTAATGGATTAATTCCCACCCACTACTCACCTGGACAAGCCACATAGGTTCAATGAAAGAATCAAGAATTGTGCAAAGATTGGTTCTCCTGTCCAGATGAAGTTTTCTTAATATAATGGGTAGTGGTCCCATTGCATCTTCCTCCTGAAGAATTTTATCCTTTGCTGAGAATTTCTGACTGGCTGCAGGGATGCTAAACGACCCCAATTACAAAGCCCACATGCTCTTCTATAAGTATATATCAATATGACTCGGAAAATAAATCATTTGGATGATGTGACTCTTAATTTGTCTAATTGTTACTCATTATTTGTGGAATAAAATTGAAAGGGTGAAAGGAGAGGAAGGAGAAAGAGGAGGAGGAAAAAAGAGAAAAGAAGAAGGAAGGAAAGAAAGGGAGGAAAGAAGGAAGGAAGGAAGGAAAGGAGGAAGAGAGAAAAAAGGAAGAAAGAAAAGAAAAGAAAGAAGGAAGAAAGAAAAGAAGAAAGGGAAGAAAGAAGTAAGGGAAAGAAAAAAGGATGGGAGGGATTTAGGGAAGGAGGGAGGAAGAAGGGAAGAAAGGAAAAAAGGAAGAAGGGAAGAAGGAAGGAGGAAGGAGGGGAAAATATTCTAACCTAATCAGATGAATTAAGTTTGTTGAGACAGACATATTTCCTCTTAGCTACACTACTCATACTGGCTTTCCATAGAAAGCAGGCTCTTCAACAGAAGTAATCATGGGGTAGGCATAGTTTGAGCACAGATTACTGCTTTTCTGAGCTTCTTCATTTGATGAGGGTGAGCAATTGGGAGATGTGAATCAGCACCTTCTCTCACACACTGAAGCTGTACTTGATCAATTGGATCTTCTTGCAGTATTTCTTTCTATTGTATTTTCTCCTTCAGATTGATACATGGTTATGAGGGTCTTAGAAAGGTTGGCAGATCTCAGATAACAAAGGGTGTCTGATGATCCCTGAAATCCCATCAAAATCTGAGAATCTGTAATTCCATGATACTGATTGTAAATCAAACATCAGAGCCTGTTCTCTGAAAAGCAGGCTGATTTAATCTTCCTTGGGAACCTGTCATTAATCTTTGTATGCATCTACCCATTTTTCTGGGTACATAAGAGTCTGGTTCTTGTCTCTTAAAGGATTCTCCACTGACACTCAGCAACACTTATTAAATGTTTAGTTTATTTTGGACAGTTTGCTAAGCACTGGAAAGTCAAATTTAAAAAAAAAAAAGGAATTTAAGGAATTTCTTTGAGTAAGATAATGGAAAAGATAATGCATAAAAATGGCTGAGTGGGGGTTGGGGTGGGGATTAAAAGACATGGTGGTGAAGTCCAAGACTTTCAAAAATACAAGTGAGAGAGGAATACATGACTTGATTGGACTTATTCTCAAAATGGAGGAACTCACCAATGAGAAAAGAGGGCTAGGATAACAGAGGGGTATTTTCAAATATGAAAGCTCTGAAGCATCTGAATGCTGAGGCAAGTCCCAGGGTGAGAAAGCAGCTGATTCTTAGTGGTAATGTCCTCTGCAAACATAATGGCTAATAAAAATTATCTATAGAATAGGTTTAGCAAAGACAGTGAGGAAAATTATAGCTGAACTCCTTATAGTAATACCCCTCATTTTGATGACTTTCATTTCTTTAACCTCAGAAATTCAGATCTAGTCCTCACAACTCACAGTCCAGCAGTTGATTCCAAGAAAAAAAAAATTATATTCTTTCCAGCAATATATACGGGAAATAAGGCACTTGGTAAAGGGACAACTTCTTCATTTCATAACTTGCCTCTACATAGCTCAGTACTCTGCTCATTTTTTAAACTCAATATCAATAAATCCGCAATATTATTTCTGCATATTTTTGTACCCTAGTCCTCCAGTTCTTACAGCACTTTTCAGGAGATTTCGGGGGGGGGGGCAAAGATCTTTAAGCTCCATGCTCTTCCTTGGAGTATCTCTTCATTAACTAATCTGTCTATATAATCACTTCCCATGACTGGTCCCATAGTCCTCAGGATTGGTCTGCCCAGGTAATGCATCTTGGTATATTGTTTGACCTGAACATCCAGCTTTATTTTATACTGAAAGAGGAGAGGGAGATTTCCTTCCTTAGTAAAGTCATATTCCTAAACACACACACACACACACACACACACACACACACACACACACACACACACACACAATTCTCCCTGTAACTTTTACTCCTTGATCCTAATTTCCTCATTGGGTAAAATTAGTATATTAAATCAAATCCTGCATTCACTGTATTGATTGATGGATGGATGAAGATACATAATAAATATTAAAATGTCTGAAGACAGATCTCATATCCCTGCATCCCCATCCCACCCCAGTCTTCTCTTACCAGGGTCTTTCAATGGTTACCCTAATGATGAGGTCTCTGGTATGCTCATTTAGCTTCTTATTCCTGTCTTAGAGAATCAGTCTCATATCCATATCTCTCATGAAGCTGATGGGCATGAGCACCTCTTGAATATTAATAATGATAAAAAATGTGGGGCAGCATGGTGTCATGGTAACAGAGCAGTGATTTAGGAGTTAGAAATCAGCTGACTTGAGTTCTAATCCCAGGCCTGCCACTAATGAGCTGTGTGATTTGGTACAAGTCACTTACCATATCTGAGCCTCAGGTTTGTTATTTGTAAGATAAGCCAGTTGGTTTAGGTAAAAACATGGAATCAAAATTTCAGTGCTAAAGGGGAACTCAATCGTTTCATCCACAAAAAGACTTAGAAAAGTGAAGGAATTTATCCCAATTTTCAGGATCTCTAAGGCCATTCCTTAGACAATGAGTCTATGAAAAGGGAAAGGATAAAGTAACTATGTTTTGTTGAAATCCTCTTAGTATTTATTTATGATTCACTGAATTTAAGCTCATGCCTTAAGGTTTTGTTTTGTTTTTCTTTCTTTATTTTAAAATTCTTCCTTTGAGAGCTAAAATCTAAATTCAGTCTTGTTTACCTGATTAGACTTGACAAAGGTCACAAACCAAAATATCCTGGTTTCAGACTGGTGATTTTTTTTCCTCTCTTTTCTATCTAGTGAACCCCTACAAATAAGATAATAGGAATAAGAATGAGACTGAAGTCTCATTCAAAACCCCGCAGAGCAATATAAGCTATCATGAGAACATCAAAGATACAGAATCTTTCAAAATAATATATTAGAATATTTCTTGGTGCAGATGTGTTTGTGAATTATTTAAGTTAAAAAACTGCAGCCACAGAGAAGCAGTGGGTATTCTCCACTTCTCACTCATTAATTATTAATAAAATTTTAAGATTAGACATAGACTGGTTAGACATTATTTTTAGGATTAGCAAGACTATGCTTCTTCAATTTGCTATGAGTCATGTATGAGCTCCTTTAAATAGATACATTATTTTGAGTCAAAAGAATAGTGTGTTAATAGGCATGAAGCCCCCTCACCCCCTGCCAAACATCCAATTCTGTTTTATGCTCAGTCAGATGACCAGTAATCATGTTCAAATTCTCCTTTGTACAGTAACTATGGCTTATGAACACCAGGGGACTGAAAAGTGACTAATATGCTGTATGCATACAAGACTTTAGAATGGAAATGTTTATAATTGTATATATAAAATTTTATTTCTCAGTGAAGTTTCTTCATTGTTTATTTAATTTTAGGCTATACGAGGAGGAAGTGAAAATATTTCACTTTCGAAGCCTTGTGACAGCTGACCTTCTGTTTTATTATGCAAATGTCTTTCTCCTTCAGTAATTTAAAAAAATATTCTATGGCTTATCTTGGGTGTAGCTCTTATGAGAATGATTCTGTATCTGTTATTTTGTTAATATTTCTTAAAATTCATTAATATTACTACTAATTAAAAGTGCTAGCCTATAGCTTGTTAAAATTTACAAATTGTTTTATTTATATTGTCTCATTTGATCTTCACAACAACTCTAAGGTAGATATTATTAGTGACTCCATTTTACAAATGAAGTGACTTACACAATTAGGAAACATCTCAGGCAGGATTTGGAATCACATATTCCTTACTTCAAGTGCATCACTTTATTTACTTTGCTAACTAGTTGCCTCTGTTCAATAAACTCCAGTGGCTCTCTATTATCCCCCAAATCAAATATAAGGTATTCAGTTGAGCATTTAAAGAGCTCCCTAACTTTGACACCTTACATTGACTCTTCCTCATATTTATGCTATTAAATAGTTCAATTTGACTTAATATTTCATAGCTAAACCTTCCATTTAATTTCATGTTTCAAAGTTCTGAGTCCATTGGTATGGGTACCCTCTACACCCATGTAAAATATCAGTCTTTCCAGTTCTACCAAATATGCATATATAAGGCATTTTCATTTTCAAGACATTGTGCTAAGTTTACTAAGGATACAAAAACATAATGAAAACCATCCAACACTGGAGTAAAAAGTTTTTATGAGTTTCTTTGGCCATTCATTCTGACAGTGATTTTCTCTGAACTTGGCTAGATGGCTTTCATAAGATAGATTTGTACTCCATTACCAGGTATCTACTCTAATTGTTTCCATCTTGAGAGGACTTAATAGAGCTTGATCTCTGTCAGATCCTTAGGGATTTTAGGATCATTAAAAGACAGCATGGCACAGTAAAAAACAAACAAACAAACAAAAAACAAACACATCTAGGTGACCATGACCAAGTCACTCAAATTCTCTGAGCCTATTTCTTCATCTGTAAAATATAAATCTGTAATATTAAAACTTCCCATCTATGTCTCCTCCATACAACAAGATTTTTACTGCATATGCATCAAAATTAATTAACTAAGGATGAATTAAAATCACTTTTATTCGGGGAGCTCTTTGCAGAATTTCAAAGTATCCTAAAATTTCTTGAAGTTTGCAGAATTGGTTGGCTTGGTTGAGGCTGTCCTATATCTGTGCACATGTCAAAGTTGAATTATCAAAAGAGTGATTGCTTACTGGAAGACCAAATCATTTAGAACTGTATAGGTGTCACTAAGATGGCTAGGGGCAATGCTTGATGTGGCTTGATTGAATCAGGAATTTATAAATGTGAAACCAATATTTTGAGATTGGTAGGAGCAGTGAACAATGAGAGAAAATGTCTGTGTAAGGAAAGATGGAGTCTTGCACTGCTTATCATCTGTGTAAATGTGTTTAATATACATTCCTCTTCTTCTGGTTTCCTGTCAGATTTCAACTTATTTTCTTTCTCCTTTCCTGATGGAGTAGAGAGAGACAGAGGGAGCTTCAGAGCTTCTCCATAAATTTTCATGCCAGGCACAGAATTGCTTATTTGAGTTTTATATTGAATTAATAAAGATCAGGGTATTTTGGATCTGTTTGAAAGTTACATAAATCCAAATTTTGCATAATGCATGCACTCAAAGTTCAAACAGTGATGCCCATTTGCATATAAGGTATTATATGCCACAGTGGTTCTATCACCAGATGAGAGTTATTTGAGTTTTTCTAGGATAATCTCTCTAGATTCTTGTTCTGATGGGTGTAAATAATGGCCTGTTTGTCAAACAGGCAGATCTACATGGTAATAAGATTTTTTTATAAGAAAAGATACATCTTGCAGTATTCCCCCACACAAAAATCCATACTTTCTGATGACATCTTTTGCCTACTCTAATGGTTACAGAAAGTACTGGCTGTTTCTGGCATGGAGGAGCGCTGAAGTCTGAGATCATTATCATTCCTCTTTTAGACTTTATTCTTTCCTTCTTCTTCTTATAATATACCCAAAGTCCTATGTTTAAAGCCTTGGGGTTATCTTTGATTTTTAGCTCTGCCTTACTTCTCCTGGCCAACAATTTATAAGATCTTATCAATTCCACTTGAGCAATACCTCTTGTATTCTCTCCTTTCTAATTTTCCTGCCATTGCCTTTGTAGATGCTATTATTACCTGGATTATTGCAAAAATTGGTCTTGCCACCTCCAGATCCTATTTAGTCTATTCTATCATCCCCACACCTGCTAGAATACTTTTTTTCTTAGACATAGTCCCAGTCATGTAATTCTGCTAAAAAGTAGAACAAAATAAAAACAAACAAAACAAATAGAGCTTCAGTGGTCCCCTATTGCTTGCCTGGACATTGAATTGATCAGACCCTTCCACAGTCTTGCCTTTCTAGCCTTATGCCATTTTATTACCCTCTACAATGTAGCCAAATTCGTGTACTCTCTTTATTAGTGAACATGAACCTACCTGTATCTGCACCTTTAATCATGATGTTCCCTTTGTTTGAAAGGCCTTCCCTTCCAGTTATCAGCTACTGGATCTTTAAATCTCATTCCAAATAATACCTTCTCTAATACCTTCTCTATGATGCCTTTCGTGACTATCATGTTTGATAATAATCTACTACCTTATACTTTCTACAACAGAATATTCTTTATGCTTATCTTATCTTCTACAATTACTATTCCTAATAGCTAGATAGCATTATACATATATATATATATATATATATATATATATATATATATATATATATATACACACACATATATATATATAAAACACATACACATACTTACACATATCCTTACAAAAGTACTTTAAAAAAATTATCTTACCCTTACAACAATCCTGGAAGGTAAGTATTATTATTATCATCATTTTATAGATGAAGAAACAGAGGTAAATAGAAGTTAAGTGACATTCCCAGGATCACACAACAAATAAGTGTCTGAAGGAAAATTTGAATTCAGCTCTTTCTGACTCCAGGACCATTGCTCTAAACATTAGACTATCTGGTTAATATCAAAAGACTGCTTAACTGGATCTAGAGAGACTGATGTATCAAGTACCCCATTGAGGGGGGTACCTTTGCTGTGAAACCAATCATTCAGTTTGTAATTAGGAAACAGGCCTCTCAGAGTAGACATTTAATACATATTTGTTGATTGTTTAAATCCACACTTTTGTGTTACTAGGAATTATTTTAACTGTGGCTCATATGTTGGCCCTCCCCAAAAAGGTGGGAGTAGCAAGATACTCAGGCACAATAGGAATCAGGTGTGGGACAGGTAACTTTATCCTACTCACATAAGAAATACTCAACATAGAAGACTCACATTGTATTAACAAAATATCATTTAATAACTTAATTTGGAGCAACTTCTGTAAGAAAGAGAAAGAAAGAAGTCTGACAGGAAGTTTTTTACAGAAAAAATAGGATTTAATAACTTAGAACTATTATATTAATTTTCAGGAAGTTTTATAATTAAATCCCACCAGCACATAAAACAATTCATGGACTGTTAGTTAGTTAGACATTTTACATTTCACCTTAGATCTACACTGCCTAAACCTTTTCTCCTGGCAAAATGACCAGGCCTGGGCCAGACATGCTCAACCCAGCTTAAGTAGAAGATCTCCTTGCCTTCACTATGTTTTTGTTGCTGCCACAATTAGCTCCTCATATTGTTGAACCCAGGATTTATTGAATTCACAAGATCCTCCTCAGCCTGTATATATCCACATCAAGAACTGTGTTCAGTCACTTATTCAGGAAAAAAAAGTGAAAATGACTGATTAAGAGGGACGGCCGAGGGCAACGGAGGCCATTGCCCGTCCCTTTGGAACGGCGCTAGCCTATCTCTCAGGACCGACTGACCCATGTTCAACTGCTGTTCACATGGAACCCTTCTCCACTTCAGCCTTCAAAGTTCTCGTTTGAATATTTGCTACTACCACCAAGATCTGCACCTGCGGAGGCTCCACCCAGGCCCACGCCCTAGGCTTCCAGGCCCACCACAGCGGCCCTCCTACTCATTGCGGCCTAGCCCCCGAGGAGTGAGTTCACGCCTTCCTCCCTGCACGGAATCCCTTCTGGGGAAACAACACGTTTCTGTTCCTGCTTTGCGCCCATTGCCAGCGACGGCTGGGTATGGGCCCAATGCTCCAGCGCCATCCATTTTCAGGGCTAGTTGATTTGGCCCCATGTTGGGCGCCAAATGTAGCGAGCTGACGTCTCCAGAAGCTACCGGATCGCTCTCAGGGAAGAGATCTGTTGTGTCTACTCAAATCTCTCAGATAGATTCTTCTTCTTGTAGGGAACCGTTGTCTCCAGGCAGTTGCCGTTAACTCTTGTCCAGAGAAGTGACTTCCCTTCCTGCAGAGAGCCCCGTCAAGCCTGATGTAATGCAGAGACTTCTCCTCTTTAACTCTTGTCCTTCTCCAGTCCAATCTGCTCTCCAGGCCCAATGTTGCCTCTTTTATCCTCCTAGAGAATGGGCGTGGGATAATGCAAGGGCTTCTGGGAAGAACCACTTCAGCCAATGAGCTTGCTCCTTCTATCAAGTCAACCTGAGTTCTCACCTTGTAATTGTCCAGACAACCTGAATTCTCACCTTGTCACTGTCCAGACAACCTGAGTTCTCACCTAGTAATCCTAACATCTGACCAATTTGAATAAGGTCCCATTTGACTAAGCTGAGTCCATGACCCATATTGGGGTGGGTTGAGGGGTGAAAGGTTTGGAAAAGAGTTGTGTTCACCTACCCACCTTCAGTCAAAACAGAAGAGAGAGTCGCAGCTATGACAGATGAATGGGCAACATTTACCTTCTTGTACAGCTTTCAAGTCTCTTTATTCAGCCTTCTCTTCTGACTTTATAGCCAATATTGGAAGGGAGGAAAGGGAGAACTCCTTATCATATCACAGTATAAACTCCTCAGCAATTAATCACACATAGTTGTAAGTAGGTGATCCAAAGTCTGCATATGCTCTTTGGGAATGAGAAATAATGACTGAATATGGTCCATGATGGGAAGAGAAGGATTAATGGAGATTATAGCAAAGGTACTGATTTGCTCCTGATAATTAATCTGTTGGTTTCTTAAATTTTTTTGCTTGCAACCTCTTTTTGCCTGAGAAAATTTTACATAACCCCTCCTATATAGATGTATAAAATAGGTACATAAATCAAACATTTTCTAATAATAAATCAGAAAGAAATTTATTTTAAAAATGATTATATACATATATATATATATATATAACTGATGCCTCCTCATTCAGGCAGTCAATAAACTTTTATTAAATGATTACTATGGGCCAGGCAATGTGCTACACACTGGAGTGTAAAGAAAGGCAGAAGTTAGACTCCATTCTCAATAATCACAATCTGATGAGGAAGACTGTGTCCATGTGTGGAGGGACTCCACACTGGAAAGTCAGCCATGAGCTAAAGAATTTTCGTCACAGAAAATCAAAGCAAAAAGAGTTTTCAGTTTACAGTGGTGTAGGGAGAACTACCACCAATGCAATCACTTGCTTTGCAAAGTAATACAGTGTAATCAATTTTATGTATGATTTATTGGACCTGTTCAAATGGCCGAGGAGTTAGAAGTAAATGGAATCTCTTCAATTTTTAAGTCATTTGAGGTCTAGTCAGAGGGTTTGCACAAGGCAACTATGTTTTCTTTTTAAATTTAAGGACAATAACAGTACAGGAATAAGATTTTATTAATGAGACAATTGGCAAAAGCAATTTTAAACAATATTTTCAAAGACCTTATGCTTATCTTTAATTTTTTTAGTGATTGAATTGTACAAAAATCTCAGCAGTTTTCATGTTGTAGTTAGTTATATTGAAATCCAGAAATTCCTCTCGATCATACTTTTGGTGGGGACAGTTGTAAAATGATAGAATTATTAGCTTCCTTTGACTACTAGGACTATTTTAATGCTCATCATAGAATTGTAATTGGTTCTTTATAAACAGCATGCTTAACATAATTCAATTGTATCAATCATTCAATAAATACTTATTAAATAAATTGAGGTAGCACTGCACTAAATATCCAGGATATGCATTCTTTGTATACTGCCAATTTATAGAAAATTGTCCAATAAATATTACTTCATTTAATATGACATACTGTTAGAATTACTAAGTGAGAACTGAGGTTGTCTGGATAGTGACAAGGTGAGAATTCAGGTTTTCTGGACAATTACAAGGTGAGAACTCAGGTTGACTTGATAGAGGGGGCAAGCTCATTGGCTGGGGTGGTTCTTCCCAGAAGCCCTTGCATTATCCCACGCCCATTCTCTGGGAGGATAAAAGAGACAGCACTGGGCGCAGAGAGCAGATCGGCCTGAAGAAGGATAAGAGCTGGAGGAGATTCAGAGCCAGGATTCAAGAGAAGACTGCACTACATATGGCTTGACGGGGCTATCTGCAGGAAGGGAAGTAACTTCTAAGGACAAGAGTTAACAGCAACTGCCTGGAGACAACGGTTCACTACAGGAAGAAGAATCTGTCTTAAAGATTTGAGTAGACACAGCAGATCTCTTCTCAGAGAGTGATCTGGCAGCTTCTAGAGACGACAGCTCGTTACATTTGGCGCCCAACGTGGGGCCAGGACATTTGCTTATCCTGACAAGAGGAGCTAGACCAGACCCTCACAATTTGGCGCCCGAACAGGGACAGACACGGTCCTGATTCCAGTGGAAAAGCCTCCCATCCAGATCTCAGTCTCTCTGACCCAGAACCGTGAGTAACGAGGAAACTTTGTTAAAGATTAAGTGAGCGTGCTAATAGATAAATAAGGAACTTAACTTGTTAAGGGCTAAACCAGGAATCTCTTATAGCTGAAATGGGGCAGATGTTAGCTATATTCAATCCCTGGACCTCAGCCGACTCATCCCCAGCCCCAGAAGCAACCTCAGCTCCACCCCCATTCAGGAGTGGTACTATAGAGAGTATAATCAACATAATTGAGGAGCAGAGTTTACTTGTAACCTGGGTACAGATTGCTAAACTCTTGGCTGCATTAAGACGCACATCCCCTTGGTTCTTAGAGGAAGAAAAGATAGATGTAGATAAATGGAAGCTAGTGGGATATGAAATGAAAGAATTTCAAGCAAAAAATGGGCCTCGTTCAATTTCTGCAGAAGTATTTTATATCTACAACATAGTTCAATTAGCCTTAAACTATCAAGCAAGTTGTAGGAGAAGGAAAAGTTCTAAAAATGAACAGAGGAGGAAGTGTGAGAAAAAAAGGAAAGATCAAGATCTTGTCCTAGAGCAAGAAGATTTAAATGAGGAATTATGGTATGATTCTCTTGAGGAAGCTTCAACTCTGCCTAGAGAACAGATTATTGACAGGCCCACATCAACCCCACCTTCAGAGATGGAGGAAGAAAGAGGGGAAGAGGGAGAAACACAAACAGAATTGCCTGTGAAGAAGCCTAAGCCTATGACAAGATTAGAAAAAGCATTGGTTAAAGCTAAGAGAGAAGGACAGGATATAAGTGATTTTATACATGCATATCCTGTGATTGAAAATACTGACTCTGTAGGTAAAAAAAGGAGAAGATATGCACCTTTAGATTTGAATAAAATTAAGGATTTGAAAAAAGGTTGTACCCTTTATGGGGCTACATCAGCTTATGTCAAAATGTTACTAGATGGTTTGTCTTATGAAGTCCTAACCCCGAATGATTGGAAATCCATAGCAAGGACATGTCTGGAACCTGGAGAAAATTTATTATGGCTTGCGGAATTTCATGAATTATGTAAAATTCAAGTCAGATGCAATTTGGAAATAGGAGTTAACACACAATTCACTTTTGAGCACTTAGCTGGTGAAGGTCAGTATGGAGAGAATTCGGAACAGATTAATTATACCATGACAATATATGAACAAATTGCTAAGGCTGCAATAAAAGCTTGGGGTGTCCTTCCTGGACAGAAAGATCGTGGAGAGGCTTTCACTAAAATACAGCAAGGTCCCAATGAACCTTTTGCAGATTTTGTGGGACGTTTGCAAACTGCTGTCAAAAGAACTATTGGAGAAAATTCAGCTACAGAAATAATGACCAGACATCTGGCTAAGGAAAATGCCAATGAGATTTGCAAAAGAATTATATGGGGATTAGACAAAGATGCTCCTTTAGAGGAGATCATAAGACGCTGTGCTACAGTGGGAACAAATGCTTTTTACACCCGGACAATGATGAATGTGGAAAGGCAGGGTCCCTCCTGGCAAGGGACTTCTAGAGAAACTCGGCGATGTTTTCAATGTGGAAAAATTGGGCATCTAAGAGCTCAGTGTAGATTTGGAGATACAGTGAGAAGAAAGGGTGAAAGAAGACCTAAAACCCCATGTCCAAAATGCAACAGAGGACTCCATTGGGCATCAGAGTGTAGAATAATTCAGGGAAATGGGATGAGGGGCCCAGGTCCAGGGCCCCAGGCAAAAAAGACTTGGGGCATGATGGCAGCTGATGTTACACCCAAAGAACCTTTAGAAGGCCAGGACTCTGATTTAATCAACCAGCAGAAAAGCAATCACATGGCAGAAAGGGATTACCTGATAAGTGAGTCAAAAGGCAATCAGATTGCAAAAATGGATTACACTTGGGGAGAATACAGGCCTTTTAAACCAACAGGGCTGTGTCCAGTGCAAACAATTCCAATGTAATTGCCAGATGATGAGAAGAGATTTAGAAAGTGGTAAATAGAAGGTAATTAGATAGGTTAACTGCCTGGGGGAGAGGGTTTGCTTGTATTTCTTCAGCAGGAGAAGGAATCAGATGGGTGCCAACGAGTCATATTCGCCTTGTCCATCAGAGAGAGACAGAAAAAGAGAAAAACCTCAAAATAAAGGAGAAGATCTAAGAAACATCTGACACTGAAAGAGCATGGATAATAAGAAGACTGTTAAAGAACTTTAAAAACCAGCAGGAATCATTGGACTTCCTCACACAAGATGAGACTAATGGACAATGGACTTATGGACATTTATAAATTTTCAATTTATGATTATTTGATTATGATTATGTTATATACTTCTAGCATGTGTTATGTTACTATGTTACTATGTGCTTATGTAATTTATGTAATTATCTGTAATACTTCCCATATTGATGGATTTATGTTTCAAGGTCATGACTGTCCTATGTTCTAAATCAAAAGAAAGGGGGAGATGTTAGAATTACTAAGTGAGAACTGAGGTTGTCTGGATAGTGACAAGGTGAGAATTCAGGTTTTCTGGACAATTACAAGGTGAGAACTCAGGTTGACTTGATAGAGGGGGCAAGCTCATTGGCTGGGGTGGTTCTTCCCAGAAGCCCTTGCATTATCCCACGCCCATTCTCTGGGAGGATAAAAGAGACAGCACTGGGCGCAGAGAGCAGATCGGCCTGAAGAAGGATAAGAGCTGGAGGAGATTCAGAGCCAGGATTCAAGAGAAGACTGCACTACATATGGCTTGACGGGGCTATCTGCAGGAAGGGAAGTAACTTCTAAGGACAAGAGTTAACAGCAACTGCCTGGAGACAACGGTTCACTACAGGAAGAAGAATCTGTCTTAAAGATTTGAGTAGACACAGCAGATCTCTTCTCAGAGAGTGATCTGGCAGCTTCTAGAGACGACAGCTCGTTACAACATACCACCAATTTATCCTTAGACAGTCTTTTGCCCAGTGCTAAACTTAAAATGTTTGACAAATGAGAGACCCACTTATTCAAATATCATTTGGGGGTTAAATGTTTTGTGACATTTCAAATTTTAAAGTATTACTTGGTACTGATACAGAAATAATTTATAATTCTCTTAGTGCTATCATGAACTCTCATAGGTTCCATTATCATTTCTATGTAGATTATACCCATATCTTCTTAATCAACCCTAATCCCTAGTCTGTGCTTGAAACCTACATCATCTGTTGCCTGTTGGACATTTCCAGGTTAAAATACAAACTTTCCTGTTAGGCAGTTAAATCTTTTATTTATGATTTATCACATTTTACTCCATGCCTTTTATGACCCAGTCATATTGGCCTTCTTGCTCATAAACCAAATAGTTCTTCCATCTCTATCCACTTAGACAGACTAGCCCTTAGGATCACCTTCACCTCTTAAGTTACCTTGCTTTCAAAGCTTAATTTAAGTGCTATTCCCTCCTTGAGATATTTTCTATCCCCCCAAGAAATTACTACTTCCTGCTTAAATTGCTTATTTACTTCATATAATTAAAGCGTCAAACGAGATAATACATGTAAAGTGCTATATGAATGATTTATTATTAATATGGTGTTTTCCCTATAGAATGTTACTTCCCTTGTGGCAGGTCTGTTTTGTTTCTGTCTTTGTATTACCAGTTCTTGGCACATAGTAAATTAGTAAGTGCTTAATAAATGCTTGCTTATTGATGGATTAGTAGATAAATCTTTATGTCCTGCAGTCTAGCTGCAGGTACTAAGAAAAAGCAAAGTTTAGATGGGATACTTGTGTCTGTTAATAACCTGAGAACAAACACTTGTCTTCATTTGGAAGTAGAGAGTATTTCTATAAGAGAAATTCTCATCCAGAGATTATAAAATTTAGAATTCGAAAATATTTTAGAGATCATCTGTTCAAATAATCCCATTTTTCAGTTGTGGGCAGAGTTACATGTCTGGTTAGTGGAAATGCTAGGACTTAAAGTCAGATTGCCATGAAGTGTTCTTCCTTCTGTATCACCATGCTTTGGTAAACAACATTTCTTACAATTATTTATTTTTCTTGGATTAGAAGTCTGAAATGTCATTCTACTACTGTTGTTTAGTTCTTTCAGTTATGTTTGACTCTTTGTGACCCCATTTGTTTTTGTTTTTGTTTTTTAGCAAAGATACTAGAATAGTTTACCATTTCCTTTTCCTGCTCATTATACAGATGAGGAACTGAGATAAACAGGGTTAAATAACTTACCCAGAATCACACAGCTAGTAGAATCTGAGGTCAGATTTGAATTCAAGAGGATGAGTTTTCCTGATTTAAGGCATGGTACTCTATCCACTGCATTACCTAACTAAAACTAGACTGAAGATCAATAAAACTTCTAGAATTTTATCCTAGGCCTCTTGATGATGAGGATATAAGTGACCCAAGGGACAGGGACCAAAAGTCAGAGAAAATGAGGGAGATTCAAGAGCAGAAAGAGTCAATTTTTCAAGGTTAGAGGGATTCAGGAATAAGGATTTTTGCACTGATCAGTAAAAAATGGTTACTGGTCCCCAGAGCTTTTAGTACTAATCTTTAGGAAATACAAGACTAAAGGAAAGTCAATCTGCAGTGGTTTTTTTTCTCCCTATTCAACAAGACTTCTTGCTATATTTCTCCTGGTTAATTATGCTGAGATTAGTGTGACTTGCTAATCACTGGCATCTTCATTCTGCTTTCCTTTCAGAAGAGGAACTGAAGCCATAATTCTAAGATCTTTCTTTTTTCAATTTAACAGGAGATCTGAGAACATTGATTAGGAAGGCCAAGCACTAACTTTGCTGCATGCTGAGAACAAATCAATTTAGGGTACATAATGGTTGCTTTATTGAATAAATATTTATTAAATGTCTGATATATTCAGGGCATAGGATAGAGATCAGTGAGTAGAGGAATGAACTATAAGTCAAAAAGAACTAGATCCAAATACTGACTATATACTGGGAGATTGATGTCTCAAAGACTTCAAATAATTCTCTAGAACTATAAACTGAAAGTGAGTTGTTAGCATGTATTTGTGTACTAAATGTATACTATCCCAATAAAAATATGTTAAATACACTCTCTGTCTCTCTTTCTCTCTGCTTATATGTCTGTTTCTCTGTCCATCTCTGTTTCTGTCTTGCTCTCTGTGTGTCTGTCTCTGTTTTTATCTTAATCTGTCTCTCTCTGTTTTTCTCTCTTTCTACATCTCTATTTCTCTGTGTCTCTGTCTCTTTCTCTGTCTCATCTTTCTCTCATTCTCTCTCTCTCTCTCTCTCTCTCTCTCTCTCTCTCTCTCTCTCATTAGTGATATTGGGATCATAGATTTTAAAGTCATAGATTTTAAAGTTGGAAAGGACCTCAGAGGTCATCTAGTCTAACCTCTTATTTTCTCAATGAAGAGGCTAAACTCTGAAAAAAATTATTTACCTAAGATCACCATATAGTAAGTAAGGTTGAATTTGACCACAGCTTTTCCTAATTCCAAATTCATCACTATCTTTAGTATATTATGCTTCATTGCAAGGCATTTCCAGTCAAAAAGAAGAATTTTACAAATTGGAATATGGTTGTATAACCTACATCAGACTGCTCAATCCTTCAGAGAAGGAAGAAGGATAGAATTTGGAGCTCAAAATTAAAAAAAAAAACAAATTAAAAAATAAAAATAATGAATATTAAAAATTGTTTTTATATGTAATTGGGAGAAATAAAATATTTTTAAAATTAGAATAAGGTTATATATGGAGGCACTGTGAAATAGGGATGAGAGAACTAGAAAAAGGAGAATCATATTGAATTGAGTAAAGTCAAGAAAGTCTTCCCATACAGGTCATGGAACTTGAACTAGATATCGGCCATTGGAAATAGGAAAAGTATGTGCTCTAGAATCAGGATCTGGCCAGCCTGTATGAAGTGGAAGACACACTGAATTCTCAAAAGTTAGTAATGTAGTTTGTAAATCTCCTAGAAAAAAACAATATATAATTATAAATCAAGTCTGGGAAATTAGCCATGAATAAATACATAGCACCATGAAGTAATTCTTCTTAATAGGAAGACTTTTTTTTTTACTTTTGCACAGAGCTGCAGCAAACATCACTAATGTCACTAGCACATGGAGTAAGAACTTCTAAGTGTAGTTCTCAGAAGTGGGAAGATGGAGGTCTTCAGAAGAAGAGTACTTAAAAGTCTAAAGAAATGATTGCTATTTCACTGCCAACTACTGAGATCACTTAATCAAAAAGGCAAGACTGGGGTGAAAGGCCCACTCGTGAATTCTCCCTGTCAATTATGTCCTGATTGGCGTACGCTGATAGTCACTGATATTCTTAATTCCACTCTTAGTCAAAAGTGATAGAGAAGCCATAATACTTGGACCTTTTTGTATCTGATAGGCTAAGTCATTGATTAGGAATACCAGCTACTATTGTACAGAGGGAACATTTTAGTTTCTAGTTTTGGAACTCTCAAAAATGGAAGCAAAACAGAGAAGGAAGAGGGAAAAATGAAAAGAAGAAAGGAGAGAAAAAGAGTGAAAGACAGAGGGAGAGGGAAAGAGAGAGATAGACAGACAGAGAGACAGAGAAAGAGGGGAGAGAAACTGAAAGACAGAGAGACAATAAGAGAGAGAGAGAGAGAGAGAGAGAGAGAGAGAGAGAGAGAGAGAGAGAGAGAGAGAGAGAGAGAGAGAGAGAGAGAGAGAGAGAGAGAGAGAGAGAGAGAGAGAGAGAGAGAGAGAGAGAGAGAGAGAGAGAGAGAGAGAGAGAGAGAGAGAGAGAGAGAGAGAGAGAGAGAGAGAGAGAGAGAGAGAGAGAGAGAGAGAGAGAGAGAGAGAGAGAGAGAGAGAGAGAGAGAGAGAGAGGAGAGAGAGAGAGAGAGAGAGAGAGAGAGAGAGAGAGAGAGAGAGAGAGAGAGAGGATAGAGAGAGAGAGAGAGAGAGAGAGAGAGAGAGAGAGAGAGGAGAGAGAGAGAGAGAGAGAGAGAGAGAGAGAGAGAGAGAGAGAGAGAGAGAGAGAAATTAAATGTGTGTTTGAAAATGTGTGGCATGTGAATGTGTCTGTCCATGTGCGTGTGTTTATGTATGTGTCCATTTCCAGTTTTTCCCCTAGTGAAATGGACTAATTCACAAGTAAAGAAAAAAACCACATCTGAATCCTTTAAATTTGATTGTCATTGCTGCCCTAGCATTTAAGAATGTTTAATCATCTCAGTGACAGAAGAGGACACAGGGGTGCAAGAATGTTGTGCTGACCAAATTGAAAAAAAAAATTCTAAGAGCAGATGAGTACAATTGAAGTCATCTTATCCATCACTTTGTCCCCAGGAAGGATTACCCTTAAACCATTCTAGACAGAAGAAAATCCATTTTATTTAAGTGCAACTCAGTTCATTAATAACCTTCACATTCTACACACCTGTCTTAGAGCCAGGAAGCCTCACAGGAATGGGGGAGTAGGGGGAGGAGTGCCAGACCTGGAGTCAGAAATCCTAGATTCAGTAGCTGACACTATCATTTAGTTGTTATATGACCATGAATAAATCACTTAGACATTCCGAGACTCAGTCTCCTGAATTGTACGATAGAGATAATAATCTATGCTGCCTATCTCATGGGATTATTACAAGTGTTATTTAAACTTCAAAGGGATGGATGCATGAATAAATTAATGGATGGATAGAGAAATAGTAAATATTTATTAAGTACCTATTATGTTCTGTAACTGTGCAAAGCGCATAGTTAGATAGTAAACAGATAGACAGATGATAGATAGAAATATATATTCATAGATAAAAAATATAGCTAGATGATAAACAGATAGACAGATAGATGACAGATAATAGATATCCATAAGTAAAAAAAAGATGAATAGGTGATAACTAAACAGATATATAGACAGATGATAGATAATAGGTATCCATAGGTTAAAAAATATAGATGATAGATAGATGGGTGGATGGATGGATAGATAGATAGATAGATAGATAGATAGATAGATAGATAGATAGATAGATTTCCAATCAGTTGCCAAGTCTTGCCAATTTATCCTCCAGCATATTTCTAACTTCCATTCCTTTCTTTCTTCTCCATAGTTACTACCCTAGTACAGGTAATTTGGCATTTGTCTTTAGGTGATACAGTTGATAGTGTATATCAGAGAGAAATTAAAATCTGTCCTCAAATATTTACTGGACACTGGGCAAATCACTTAACTGCTACCAGCTTCAGTTTCCAAATCTGTAAAATGGGCATAATAATAACACAGGGAACATTTTAGTTCCTAGTTTTGAAATTCTCAAAAATGGAAGCAAAACAAGAAGGAAGAGGGAAGAAGGGAAAGAAAGAAGGAGGGAGAGAAAAGGAGAGGAGAGTGAAAGATAGAGGGAGAGGAAAAGAGAAGTGGAAAGAGAAAAAAAGAAAGAGAGACAGAGACAGAGAGGAGGTGGGGAGAGACTTAAACAAAGACAGAATAACAGAGATCACACATTTACATACATATGTGTACGTGTAAATTTTCCTCTTACAATCACCACAATTCAGGTCTGCATTACCTCTTACCTGAACTGCTAATGTAGCCTTCTACATAATCTTTTCTGCCTTAAAATTGTACTCTGTTCCATGTTCCACAGAGGCACTAAAAGTGACCACACCAACTCTGTCCCTCACTGTCTATTAATCTCTAATATGTATATAATGCTTTACAATTATTATCTCATTTGGGAAGTAGGTGCTATTATCATCCTCATTTTAAAGATGAGGAAAGTGAGGTTAAGTGACTTGCCTAATGTCACACAGCTGGTGTCTGAAGCTGGATTTGAAGTCCTGATTTCAGGCCAAGTGAGCTATTGACATTGCCTGTCTCTCTCCAATAAATCCCAGTGTCTCCCTATTACTTCAAAAATCAAGTATAAGGCACTCTGGCATTTAAAACTCTTCAAAATACAGTCTTCCTATCTTTCCAGTCAGCCTGCACTTACTCCTTCTTCTACTTTAAACTGACTCACATGTTATTTCTAAGTTAGGGCATTCCAACTCCCCTGTGGCACTTTTTGCCCTGAATGTCTTCCCTCCCAAGGATACTCAAGTCTTATCTTCTTCTGGTCTTTCTAAATCTCTCCAGCTATGAGTGTCTTTCCTCTTAGATTGCCTTCCAGCTCTTTTCCCTATCCATATTGTCTTTACAAGATTCCTAGTGATTTATGTGTTGTTCCATTACAACATGAGCTCCTCGAAGACAAAATCTATTTTTGTCTTTCTTTGTATCCCTTATCTTTAGAATTGTGCCTGACATTATTTAATTAATCATTTAACAATAATAATATTTGATTAACAAGTGTTTCTTTGACTTATTTAAGGTTGTGCTCTTCTTGCAAAGCCTTTTTTTTGTGCATTTGGGGTTAAGTGTCTTGTTCACACAGCAGGTAAGTATTAAATGTCTGGGGCTGGATTTGAATTAAGGTCTTTCTGAATCCAGGAACAGTACTCTATTCACTGTGCCATCTAGCTTGCCTGTCTTGCACAGTCTTTAAGAGAATTAAGTCATTCCCATGGGGACTGGGTGGCACAATGGATAAAATGCCAGATCCAGAATGAGAAAGATCTGAGTTCAAATCTGGCTTCAGAAACTTACTACTTGTGTGACCCTGGAGGAATTGCTTAACGTTGCCTGAGTTTCCTCATCATCATGATGAGCTGGAGAGAAGGAAATGGCAATATTTCTGCCAAGAAAACCCCAAATGGGGTCACAAACAGTCAAGCATGACTGAAAACAGCTGAATCCCAACAATAATGGAAAATAAGTTTTAGATTTGATATGTTTTGCCCAATAGAGAAGAATAATTAGAATCCTGTTGAATGAGTGAATGAATGAATGAATGAATCTCTGAATAGCAATATCCATTTCCATATCACATTGAAATATTTTAGTAAATGATATATATATATATATATATATATATATATATATATATATATATATATATATATATATATATATATATATATATATATATACACAAAGCACTACTGCTTAATGCATAGAGTGCATTGGTCTTAGAATCAGCAAAATCTAGGTTCTTCTAATACATAGTGCTAGGTGAACCTGGGTAAACTACTTAATCTCTTTGTTCCCCCAAGCAAGTTACTAAATATTAAGTATCTTGGAAGTGTTTATATTCATTGATAGGAGGAATTTCCTCACCAGGATATCCTCATCACAATGTAAGAGTAAGTCCTCCCTTCCAAATCATCATGTGCTATGGACTTAAGAGTTCCTACTGTGGCATCTCCCTCCATTCAGAAAGACTGATGATGCTTCTATAGTTAATACTCATTGTAAGCCTTTGGGGAACCCTGAGAGCCTGAATTACTTTACTATATTCATATTGCTTCTATGTATCAGAGGTCGGACTTAAACCCAGTTTTTCCTGATCCCAAGGTTGGATATGAATGTTAATTCTAAATGCAAATATGTATCTATATTTGTTTGTTCAGTCGTGTAGGACCCTCCATGACTCCATTTGGGGTTTTCTTGGCAGAGACACTAGAATGATTTGCCATTTCTTTCTCCAGCCCATTTTACAGATGGAGAAACTGAGGAAAGCAAGATTAAGACTTGCCCAGCATAAAAATAAATAAATAAATGAAAAGCTTGTGTCTGAAGCTAGATTTGAATTCAACTTTTCCTCACTCCAGCCTTGGCATTCTATATGCTGAACCATCTATCTGCCCCTATATCTGTAGGTATATATCTCTGTGTATGTCTTTCTATCTGTCTGTCTCTGTCTCTCATCCCTCTCTGTCTCTGTGTATGTCTGTGTCTCTGTTTTTTCTGTCTTTGTCTCTGTCTTTGTGTCTCTCTCTCTATCTCTGTTTCTGTCTCTATCTCTGTGTCTCTTTGTCTCTCTGTCTGACAACAGATATGTACAAATAGCTATATACCTGCATATACATCTAAGTAGATAGATTAGATAGATGACAGATGGATAGAAGGATAGATACATACTCACCTACATATGAGCATATACATGTATATATATGCACACATATGTGTAAATATATACATATATATACATACATATGTATATATGTGTGTATATATATATATATATATATATATATATATATATATATATATATAAATCATACACACAGAGGCACCCTTAACCTTGAAATGACCCAGGTGCTTCTAAGCTCATTTATATTGGTAGAGGGAGTTCCCCTCACTGATGAAACTTCATTCCTCCTTCCTCCACCAAAGAACATCTAAATTTATTTGAAAACATTTCTTTATCCAATTTAAAACCTTCTTTTCTAGTTTTAGGTTCTCTTATTCTGTCTCCAGTAGATAGATAGAGAAAGCAACTGGCCATCATCCAAATACCATAATCCTCTATGTACTTGAGATGTTATGAAGTTGCACTTTTGCTTCATGTATCTTGGCTACATAATTCCAAATCCTTTAACCTTTACTCACAACCTTTTTTTTTTATTTAACTGTCTCCATAACAGTCCTCTTTACTCTGTCTCTCAGTTGTTTCCCAGAATAATAGCCTGAAAACAGATACACAGCCTTGGAATGGTTTTGTGTTGCTGCAGTTAAATAAAACTTCCTATTAGATATATGCATATTTTTCTAACATTAAGTGTACTACTCTGACTTGTATTTTTTAATTAATATTTTTTATTTTATAATTATAACTTTTTTGGCAGTACATATGCATGGGTAATTTTTTACAACATTATCAATTGCACTCATTTCTGTTCCAATTTTTCCCTTCCTTTCCTCTACCCCTTCCCCTAGATAGCAGGCAGTCTTACACATATTAGATATGTTATAGTACATTTTAGATACAATATATGTGTGAAGAACAGAATTGCTTGTTGCACAGGAAGAATTGGATTCAGAAGGTAAAAATAACCTGGGAAGAAAAACAAAACTGCAAACATTTTACACTCATTTCCCAGTGTTCCTTCTCTGGGTGTAGCTGATTCTGTCTACCATTGATCAATTGGAACTGAATTAGATCTTCTCTTTGTCAAAGATATCCACTTCCATCAGAATACATCCTCATATAGTATCGTTGTTGAAGTATATAATGATCTCCTGGTTCTGCTCATTTCCCTCAGTATCAGTTCATTTAAGTCTCTCCAAGCCTCTCTGTATTCATCCTGTTGGTCATTTCTTACAGAACAATAGTATTCCATAACATTCATATACCACAATTTACCCAACCATTCTCCAATTGGTGGGCATCCATTCATTTTACAGTTTCTAGCCACTACAAAAAGGGCTGCCATAAACATTTTGGCACACACAGGTCCCTTTCCCTTCTTTAAGATCTCTTTGGGTTATAAGCCCAGTAGTAACACTGCTGGATCAAAGTGTATGCACAGTTTGATAACTTTTTGGGCATAATTCCAGATTGCTCTGCAGAATGGTTGGATTTGTTCACAACTCCATCAACAATGCATCAGTGTCCCAGTTTTCCCACAGCCCCTCCAACATTCATCATTATTTGTTCCTGTCATCTTAGCCAATCTGGCAGGTGTATAGTGGTACCTCAGAGTTGTCTTAATTTGCATTTCTCTGATCAATAGTGATTTGGAACACTCTTTCATATGAGTGGAAATAGTTTCAATTTCATCATCTGAAAATTGTCTGACTTGTTCTTTTAAAGTTTCTCTAAGATCAACAACAGCAGCAACTAACAACTCACATGTATATGGTAATTTTGAGTTTTCCAAAGACTTTCCTCACAAAAACCCCGCCATAAATATTATTTTCACCATTTTATGGATGAAGAAGCTGAAGTTTTGTTATTCGGTCATTTAAGTCATATTTAATTCTTTGTGACTCCATTTATGTTTTCTTGGTAGAGATACGGAGGTGATTTGCCATTTCCTCCTCCTATTCATTTTACAGATGAGAAAACTGAGACATATAAGGTTAAGTTAATTGCCCAGGATCACAAAGTTACTTACGTTTTAAAACTGAATTTGAACTTAGATATTTCTGGTTCCAGATCTAGAACTCTATTCACTGTGCCCCTTAACCTCCTTTAACTGAAGTTCAGAGTAGTAAAATTATTTGCTAAAATCATATAACCACACAAATATAAACTGTTTTCCTTTGTTCCCATTTCAGGATTTTATGGAGCAGGACAATATGGTTTTATTTTTATTTATTTATTTATTTATTTTTTGGTATTTATTGTTGCTTTGTCTGTCTTTGTTTCCTGAGGGCCTGAAATTATGTCTATCGTACATTTAATAAATGCTTATTGCTGTAGTTAATTGACCATAAACAGTCACGAGGTTCCTAGGACACTGGAATTGTGTAATATCAAGAACTTGGAAAGTGAATGTTTAGTTATGGATTCTAGTCATGGAACTGCAGGCCAGTCATTAAGACTTTATTAAGCACCTACTTTACATCAAGCCCTTTGCTAAATGCAGGTAATACAGAGAAAGGGAAAAGACAGTTCCTGTTCTCAAGGACTTTATAGTGCAATAAAGAAGACACTAATGAAAACAGATATACAAATATACACAATATATGCATACATATACAGGAAGATTAGATAGATGACATAGATGAATGGATAGATGGATGGATGGATTATAGATAGATATAGAAAGATAGATAAATAGAGGGATGGTTGGATAGATAGATATAGACGTAGATGGATAGATGATAAAAGAATGGATGGATGGATAGAGAAATAGATAGATGGATAGATGGATGGATAGTATATAATGAACATACAGGATAAACTAACAGATGAAGGAGAGCCTTCAGCTCTTTGAGAAGCATTTTCCTTATTTATTGCCAAGGTCTGGGCTAGCTCCTCTGAAGGGCTCAGAATAAGTCCTTGTCAGGATAAGCAAAAGTCCTTGCCCCACGTTGTGAACACCAAAGTGTAATGTTCTGTTGTCTCCAGAAACTCTGGGAGGAGATCTGCTGTCTCAACTCAATCCCAGACTCAACCCTTCTTCCTCCAGAATGCAGTCCCAACTCTGCCCCAGAGTAGACTCTTCTTCCTTCAGAGAGCCATCCCAACTCTGTCCTAGAGTAGACTAACTTCTTGCTCTATGTTGTCTTCTTTTATCCTCCCAGAGAATGGGTGTGTGAGAACCGAAGGGCTTGTGGGAAAATTACTTCAACCAATGAACTTGCTCCTTTTAAAGGTTGTGTAAACTCCTTTTCATATGTAAACTCCTCCTCAGAAGTTCAAAGGGGTAAACTCCCTTAAAGGCGGGAACCAAAGGTGTGAACTAGAGAATTGTTAAGTACTGACTTAGCACTTAGTAAGAACCTAACAATTTATGAGCTGAGAAAGTTGGATGAGATGATTTAAGGACTACTTCAACTCTTAAGTCCTCTTGGTTCCTTCTTTTCTCTTTCTTTATTCTTAGATTCTTCGCTATCATTGAGGTTGGAAGGCTAAGACAGAAAATAATAAAATGATGCTGTCTGTAACTTTAGGGTTCATAAGTCTCTAACACGATTTTGGGTCCAATTGTCTGATCTTTGAATACAATGCTTATCAACTTCTTTAAAATACTGATTTTTGGGGTATCTAGATGGTGAAATAGATAGAGCACCAGCCCTGAAGTCAGGAGGACCTGAGTTCAACCTGGTCTCAGACACTTAACATTTCCTAGCTGTGTGACCCTGGGCAAGTCACTTAACCTCAATTGCCTCAGTGGGGGGGGGGGGGAATACTGATTTTTTAAAAAGCTGCTTTCCCTGTAAATTCCTTCACAGGCCTTTTGTAGCTAATTTGAGTATAATACTCAGAATAATTTAATCATTCATAGTGATTCTTAAACTTATTTTAAAGATGAATAAATTGAGGCTCAGAGAGATTAAATGATTTTCCTATGTATATACAGTATCAAAGGCAGTATTCAGATTGAGGTCTCCTAGTCTTTTAAATTCAGCACTAAATACTCTGCTTCTTTCATTGCCACATTAATCTCACTTCCTTCCCCCATCCATTTCCTGAAAGTTTCCTAGGCTCATAGATCAGGGGACCATGGTAGTCATAGCATACCTGAATTTCTGAAGTTTCTTATGGTGTCCTTGAAGATGAGTTGAAAAGGTCTGGAAATTGTATAGGTTGATGAATTCATGGGAGCTTAACAATTTATACCCAAAGAAATTGACAAAAAAAAAAAAAAAAAAAAAAAAAAAAGATTGATATTGGTCTGGAGGGATGGCTCTAGTAGTCTCTGGGCTCTATCTTTTACCTTGTTCTGTTTTAGATTATTATTAATGAGTTAGTTGAAGGCATAAAGGGCATGTTTATCAAAATTTTAGATGTCACAGGACTGGGAGGGAGAATTGACATATGGGAGGGAATGAGGAAGAAAGAAAGAAGGAAGGAAGAAAGAAAGAAGAGAAGAAGGAGGGAAAGAAGGAAGGAAGGAAGAAGAGAGAGAAGGAAGGAACAAAGGAATGAAAGAATTTAATGGGAAGAAAGGTAAAGTCCTAAGATGGGGAAGGTATGATTAGGCAGCATTTTATTCTAAAAGGATCTGAGGAAAAGGATCAGGCTAAACATGAATCAACACTGCGATACAGCAATCAAGAGAGCTATTATAATCTTTGACTATATTCAGGGAAGGATGGTTTCTAAGCATAACAGTGGCACTGTATATTGCCTTCATCAGAGCACATGTTGAGTATTAAGCACTAGGTACCTCACTTTAGGAAGGACAATAATAAGCTAGAGAGAATCCAAAAGAGGCCAATCAGCCTAATTTATAAATCATGCCAGTTGAGGATTGACTGAAATAAATGGCAATTTCTAGCCTGGAGAAAAGAAAATTTTATTTGAAGGTCTAGCATGTAGAAGGGGGATTAACCTTATTATTTTTGGTTTCAGAAGGTGACTAGTACAAGTGACTAAGAGCAATATTGGATTTACTTGTGGGTTGGAGAGAAGAGATGACTTCCAAACAACAGAAGCTATCCAAGAGTGCAACAAGATTGCCTTGGCTGGTGGTAGTGAGTGGAAGTTTTTGAGGAAAGCTACATGATCATTTGTTGTGGAGGGAGGTCTTGTTTATACAAAGATTGGATAAGATGCTTTCTGATGTTTCCTTGATATCTGTGATTCTGAAGGTCTGGTGCCATGATTACTGACATAAGTATCGAAAGGCACTTAGAAAGTTTTGAAATGTTTTAATTTGGCTCAAAGAGTAATTCAAGTGGTAACAGGTGAAAAGGTATATTTCAAATATAAATGAGGAAATGCTTCTGAACAATTAGAGTTGATGAAAAATGAATTGACCAACCTTGGGAGGTTTTCAAGCATAGTCTAGATGGCTATTATACAAGGGATTCCTGCTGAAATAACAGTTGGACATGAAGCATTCCAAGATTACTTTCAGCTTTCTAATCAATTTTGTTCAATAAGCATTTATTAAACACCGACTCTGCTAAGGGTAAGTGCTGAAACCACCAAAAATGTAAAGAAAATCTAATAATGAAACTGAGGCAGAGAAGTTGCCATCACTTAACATTAAAGTCTAATTTTATAATTGAAATGTTTATTATTATTGAGTGCTTATTATAAATATTTTATTTCATTTTATTGGTATCTTTAAAAGACATAAAGAAAAGTAAAATATGGCCTCAAAGAATTTAACATTCTATTAGATTTGAGATTCTATTATTCTGTTTTAAGGAGGAAGAATTTCTATATGTCTTTGAAAGGGCAAAATCCTCTTACAATTTAACATTCCATATAATGGGATATTATATTTTTTGATGAAATGTTTAGGGCAGGATCCAGAGTCAATGAAGCAAGCACAGATTAACAAAAGAACCCTCACTATGACATTCACTCAAATGCTTGCAATCCACTAGAATCATTACTTTGAGATCAAAGACAGAGAAGTGAAGGAGATTTTACTGATCATATATAGTCCACCCTCCACATTTTATGGTCAGGTAAATGACTCAGGGCATAAAAGTCTGGTCCTGGAGTCAGGAAAACTCATCTTCCTGAGTTCAGATCCAATCTCAGACACTTACAAACTGAGTGACTCTGGGCATATCACTTAACACTGTTTGCCTCAATTTCCTCATCTGTAAAATGAGCTGGAGAAGGAAATTGCAAACCACACCAGTATCTTTGCCCCCCCCCCAAAAAAATTAGGATCATGAAGAGTAAATGCAAATGAAAAATGACTGAAGTACAACTAAATTTTATAGATGAGGAAACTAGGTCCTACAGGTGACTTAGCTGAGGTTTTACAGTAGTAAGTAATAGAATTGGGATTTGAACCCAGTTTTATAGAATATAAAGTTAGTCTTCTCTCTATTATATCATTTCACAAATGAATAACAAAAGCACAAATTATGCTGTGATAGGCATGGATTAGGTATGAGAAAAATGCTGGGGGGGGTGAGATTCAAGGAAGTAGAGATCACCTCAATATAGGAAAATATAAGGGTTGTCAAGCATTACTTCAAAAGACCTGTTCAAGAGTAAAAACACAGTTAATGCCCAAATAGGTAGTACTTTTTTTGTAGTCAGAAGAGCTGGGTTCAGGCTTGGCTTTGCTGCTTCAAAGCTATCTGGAAAGTCATTTAATATTTTTGGGCCTCAATTTTCTTATCTGTGAAGTGGGGAACTATCTTTTCTTTGTATCAAGGTCAATCAGTCAATATTTATTAAAAGTCTACTTACTATATGCCAGGCACTTGTTTTAAGAATTGGAGCAACAAAGAAAGGCAAAAAGCAAATTCTGCTCTCAAATAGCATGCAGTTTAATAGGGATGAAAATATTGCAGTCATCTATGTGCATAAAAGATATTTATATAAATATGCACACATACATACACAGGTATGCAGATGTGTATATATATATGTGTACACATACACATATACACACATACACAATAAATTAGAGTTAACAGGATACTGTTATCTTGGCAGCTAGAAGCTAGATAATACTGTGAATAGCATGTTGAAATCTAGAAGACCTGATTTCTAATCTACCCTAACTATGTGACCCTCTTAACTTGTCTGTCTCAGTTTTCTCATTTGTACAATGGAGATAATAATAGAACCTACCTTACAGATGTGATGATGAAATGAAATAATATTTGTAAAGTACTTAGCACAGTGTCTGACTCACATTAGGCACTTAATTAATGCTTATTCCTTTATTCTTTTCTTCCTCTGTGAGGATCCAATGAAATGTCTGTAAAATGCTATGTAAACTGCTAAACTTTCTAAACCCAGGACCTATTGTTTTGATGATGATTATTCTGGTAGACACATACTGTTACATAATCCTTATCCCTCTCCCAAGGATTACCATTTATGAGTTAATTGCATTACATAACCTAATGAGGAAATAAAAAAGGAGATAGTCAAGCCTTAGTTTCTCTACCCATACAATAATCCCTTGGGCATTTAAATCTTAACTACCTCCTATCTTCAGGCCCTAGAAGTCAGAGAATTCTCTTCCTTTCTGTTTCCATATGACAGTGGAAACTTGAAAAGGAATATATCTTTCATTCTTTATCTCTTTTGGAAAGTTTTATTCAATAGCTGATCTTCAAAGATAATGTTTTTGTGGATGCTAGACATATTTCAGACATTTAGACACTAATCAGTGAGTGAAACAAAGGACAATTATTCTCTATTAATGAAAAGCAATGCTCTATGAATTCTACTTTAGTAAGATTGATAATCTATGGATATAGCATGGGTGAAAAGGCAATTTCCATTAATAGGCTGAATATACTTAGAATGTTGGTACAGAAATGGAACAGGACTGATGCCATGGTGATCTCACCCTCTGTTTACTTTTGCCATGTGTTCAATGTCACATTTTAAAATATCAAATACGTGATGTTGCTTTTATATATGGCATTTGTTGTTTTCCTTCCCATTTTTGTTGTTGTGAAATGTCATCTTTAAAAAAAATAACAATAGGATTGTATCAGTTAGAGCTTAAAGGGATCTTAGAGGCTAGCCAGAGGAGCTGAAGTTTTACAGAGGAGAAAGAGGAACTCCTGAGAGGTTAAGTGATTTGTCTCCAGAGGTCATGCAGATAGTAATTAGTAGAGCTTGGACTCAAGCCTACTCTTTCTTTGGCTCCAAATCCAGTTTTTTTTTTTTTTTTTTTTAACCACATTTATTTAATTCAATTCATCAAGGAGTTACTAAACATCTGCAAAATATTCAAGGCATTGTAATAAGAATAGAGATACAAAACCAAAAATTTTAAAAGTTCCTCATCCATAAGGATTTTATGGTCTATTATAAGGTGGGAGAACATAAAAATGGGTAGGTAAATATGAATAAATAAAATGAGGAAAGGTGGGAAAATATTAAGAACATTTCATTTAGCCTCAGAGGAGAAACCTGAGGCTGAAAAATGAAAGGAGGTATAGTTCTGCTCAAAATAAAGAAATGTTTATAACCAATCAGTGTTGTCCAAAAGTGAAATGAGCAGCTTTTGGAGCTTGCTTCTCAATACATGTTTTCAAGGATAATCCTGATGGGATTCCTCCTAAAATGACAATTGGACTTAAAGCATTCTAAGACTCCTTCCAGGACCCAGCTAAATACAATAAGACTTTATTAAGCTGCTACCAATAGAGAATGAGTAAAGACTTCCTGTAGATGATGGCATCTTCATTGAGCTAAGGGTTGTTGACAAAAGACCCCCAGGCCTATAAAGGGATCTAATGTGAAAAAGAGTCCAATACACCAAATAAAGACATTTGTTGTCTGAGAAGCACTCGTAAGGGAGATGACCTATCAGAGGGTATAGAAAGAGAGTTTTCAACTACTCAAAGGAGAGTGGAAAGGGGGTGAGATAAATCTATTAGAGTCTTTTGAGTAGGGGGCCATTTATAGAGACAATAAGCCAGGATGTTTAGAAAATCCCAAATAAAATCTCAAGTCTGTAGCTTCTGCTCAAGGTTGCACTTGAGCTAATCAAGTTTGTTTCTGTGGTTTCTGGCAGTGACAGGAATCTTGAAATTCAGCTAGACTTCAGTTATAAAGCTTTACTGGTATCTCAAGCAACATTGAGCCTCAGAAATCCTTCTGATTAACTAGTTGTTGTATTACTTCTGTTCCCCTATGAAGAAGGGAAGTTCTAAGATATTGTAGAGACATTACAGTGTCCATTTTCACGGCATTTTAAGAGGAAAGGGTAGGAGGGAGACATGGCAGAGATTTTAGTAGTCATAGGATTATGGATTTAGAGCTGGAAGTGATCTCAGATAATCTGGTCCAAGCCTGTCTTTTTATGGATGAGGAAACTACGGTGAAGTAGGAATTGGTGGAACCTAAATTCAAACTCCAGGTCCTTTGACTCCAAATTTATCAGTGTTTCCAGTGTACCACTCTGATTCCAGTCTTTAAGCACATTCTAGGGAATTGAGAATATTCCTAGTATTTTTTTTTTTCATCTCTTCTTTACAGGGAATGCTGGAAAGGAGCAGAGAGTGGAACATAGTGAAGGCACTCAGCTCGAAGAACTACAGGGTAAGTCTTCAAGATCTATCAGTGGATGCTTCCTTACTGCTTGGCAACTTACACTGTAGATTATACAGTTTAGTCAGATGATGAAGCGATGGACATTTTATCACCAAGGGGCTAATCTTTTACTGGGTGGTGGTGGGGAGGTGGTCCCCTTCAGAACAGTCAGTCAATAAGGATTTAATAAGCACCTACTATATGTCAGGCACCTTGCTAAGCACAGGGGATACAAAGAAAGACAAAAGATAGTCCCTGCCCACAAAGTGCTTACAATCTAATGAAGAAGAGAAGAAAAAATCAACTGTGTACCAACAGCAATCCATAGGAAAAAAATCAACAAAGGAGAGACCTTAGAATTAAGGGGGCTGGGTAAGCACAACTTCCAATAGAAGATAGAATTTTAGCTGGGACAGAAGGTCCTGATACCTCAGGCAGGGTTATCTTTGTTGGGAAGGAACTTTCTTAGCATATTCCAAGAAGATGTGCTTGGATTTAGTCTCATGAATCATGGAAAGGAACATGCCAGATGAGCTAGTCACTGATGAGTCACTTACTGAATCACCTGGCAGTATTTTGCCATGAGAGGTAGCAAAGAAAGGTTAGGTGAGATGTCAGTTCCAAACTTACCTTGCCATTTTCCTGCTCATGTTTCTTTGAGTAGTGGACATTAGGAACAAAAAGCATAATTTTGGTAAATCTCATATAACTAGTAAGTTTTAAAGGCAGAGTGTAAATGTCAGTTTTTCTTTTTAAAGTCCAGAACTTTATTTCTTCTGCCAAATTATAGTGAAAAATGGCAACTCGTTTTTTTACCTTTAGTTTTTGAAGGAACTTTAATAATAATAATAATAATAATAGCAAATAATAGGATTTATGTCACTCTCAAATGCTTATGATATGCTTTACAAATATTATCTTATTTCATCTTTGCAACAACGCTGGGAAATAGGTGCTATTATTATCCCCATATAAAGATGAGGAGGCAAATGCAATTCACTAACTTATCTAGAGGTTACCCAGTCAAGAAGTTTTGAACTTAGATCTTCCTAATTCTAGCTCCAGAATATGAGGGTTCAAATTTTATTAGTAGCAAATAAAACTAAATTAACAAGAGTTTACTAAATACTTATTGTGTGCCAAGTAATGTGCCTAGTCCCTAAGAATACAAAGAGTGAACAACCTTGAGGAATCCATAGTCTAATGGAAGAAGGTGACAGCATGCCAAAAAAAAAAAAGCTATCACCACTTTACAGATGAAGAAAATGTTTAATGATATGACCAAACTCATGCAACCAGTAAATGGCAGAGCTGAGATTTAAGCTTGGGTATTTTTATTATTATTCTAAGAACAATTGTTTTAGTTTAGCAGATATTTTGGAGCTGGTAGGAAATTAAAAGCTTATATGTAAAGATTGCTAGATTTGAAAGCAAAAGACCCTAGACCCCAATGTAGGTTCAATGACTGTATGATCTTGGACTAATCTTTTAAACAATTTGGACTGCAATTTCTCATATGTAAAATGTGAGAATTGTGTTAGATGCCTCTGGGGCCCTCTTCCAATTCTAAAATCTGTACTTTCTGGCCCAAAACAGTATTTTAGCTAAGGGGAAGAGATTTGCTCACATTTGGCCAGATAGTTGTAGAGACAAGAATTAAATCCCAGTTATCTAACTCTTGGTTTGTGTTCTTTTCATAAGAGATCTTGTGTTTAATGTTCCCCCATGGAATATTATGGTTAGTTCTTTATCATACAAATTCTTCATCCTCAATTTGAATAAGAAATCCTAGGTAAAAACTGTAAAAAGGCCAAAAAAGGCTCAATCAATCTACAATTAGAGTGTATCACCTAGACTAGTTTTTAAGAAAGAACCAAAACAACAATGTTTAAATAGTCTTTATAGGACGTTCAGAGTAGGGGGTGGGGGATTATCGTGCCTATTACTTAATGAAAATTAGAAACATGCAACAAATGATTTCTAACAGTAAAGTTAGATTAGTCAAATGTTTCCCTCTCCTGAATACAATAACTTCTTTTATCCTCTATATGTGTTCATTCAATCAGCATTCATTAAGTAATTACTTCCTGATAGTCAGTTTAGAAGATGCTAAGTATATGAAGAAAAAAAAATTATTTTCTGTTCTCAAGAGTTTTCATTCTATTGATAGATAGGATGGATGTAAGTGCACCAAGATAGCATGTATACAAAAAAGTATAAAGTTTTATGAACTTTTAGAAGCAAAGGGATCAAGATAGTCATTGTTTAGGTAGTGACACCCATTGCAAGCTTGAAAAGAACCTAGGAATCCTTCAAGGTAGAGATGAAGAGGCAGTACATTCCAGAATACAAAGGCCTAGAGAATAGAAATGAAATGTCAGGAGGGGATCAAGGCACAGGTCGGATTGGCTAGAACAATGAATAAAGGAGAATGAATGTGCAATAATTCTGGAAATGTTGGCCAGATCTAGACTCTGAAGTGCTTTTACAAGTTAAACAGAAGGACTTACTCATCTCAAAGACAAGAAAAAGAGGTGGCTATGAGAGCTTCTTGAACAAAGGACTTTCTTGTGCCTAAGTTTTCTGACTCTAAATGTAGTGAATAAGCCCATAAATGGATATATGGTTGGGTAAATATAAAAAGAAGAAATTACCATATGTCACTCACCTTGTCTTTACAACCCTGAGTTTCTCACATTTATCCAATTCCCTTTGTTTTAGACCACACTATCCTTCCTGCCTCTTTTTAGTATCTCATCAGCTTCTGATGGGTTTACATGTAAGAAAAACATATAGTTAAGGAAATCTTAATCTGGATTTTGGTGGGAGAGAGGAAACAGTCACAAAATACTCAGAAGAAAAATTAAATTCTGAGCAGAATTATCTGACTGAAGTTCAGAACGTTACAACAATTACATATAACATATAATTAACAGTGTTTTAAAGATTATAGATTCTTCATGAGAACTTTGTGATTTATATTATAAAAAATATTTTGTTCTCATTATATAGGTGAGAAAACTGAAGTCAAGTAAAATTAAATAATTTACTCAAAGTCACACAACTAGAAAGTGTCAGTAGTGATCTGAACACATATCCTCTGGTCTAAATAAAGTGTTCTCTCATTGCATCATCTTGCCTCTTATAATATATAAGACAAAGCATTTTTTAAAAAATAAATTAGTTATTATCACCTTATTTGATAAATGTTGAATTTTACATCATTTCTGATGGTATATGATGTAGAAGATTGTTGTTCAGTTGTTTTAATTGTGCTTGAGTTTTCACGATCCCATTTGCCAAAGATACTGGAGTGGATTGCCATCCTTTATTCAGCTCATTTTACAGAAGAGAAAACTGAGGCAATTCGGTTAAGTTACTTGCCCAGGGTCACATAACTAGTAAGATTTTAATTTGGGATGATCAAGAATCATTCTACTTTAGGACCTGCACTGTATGCACTTTGGCATCAGCAAGCTTCTTAGATATAGGTATCACTTGATAAAATCAATTTATTTCATCTAAAAGGTGATTAATATCATTAGGAAGATGACTAGGTTTAGGGGAGGAGATATGGCCAATGATCATTTTATGACCCATGGTTTGGCAACACTTTGAATCACTTCAGATCAAAAGTCTGATCCTTAGCTCAATGGACTCATAAATCAACCCTTCAATTCACCCAGAAGTCTCCAGGCTCTTTAAATTTAAAAATAATGAATTATAAACTAGGATATCAATTTATTACTTTAAAATTAGATTTTCTCAAGCCTTTGCATGGGGCTGCTCCATCCTAGATAGTAGGTTCACTCAGAAAACCAAATTATAAAAGAGAAGATTGCTTGGTGATCAGAAAACTAGAGCAAAATGTATTTAAGGGATATTTTAATCAAGCTGATGAAAGCTGATGGATTTCCCTTTTCTAATCTAGGGATATCATCTCTTAGAGGCCTACTTCTACAGTTGTCTAATGTCCTATTTTATATTGCTTCTTAACTTCAATTTTAGAAGGTAATACTTTCTGACCTTGCCTCTAAATTCCAGTGTATCCTATTTCAAAGTTTTTGTGTGTATGTATATTTGTATTTATGTGTGTCAACTTAAGGAAAAGTGAAATTACACTTCAAAACTACCTGTTCTTTAGGTTGTGAACTTTGGATCTGTTTTCCCCATCATAGAACTGTTTTTTCACTTCTGTAATGCATTTTCCATGAATTATTATCTATTATGTTCATTTGTATCTATGTACCTTTTATATTCCATGAGACTTAAAACTATGTAATAAGAGCCCACGTGTTTATAAAACCATCTCATCAGTTTTACATAGCAATTTACACACTGTATCTTCACCTAAAAACTACAAACCTTTGTGAAGTAGAGATTGTGTGTATTCTTATCCCCATTTACATATGAAACTGAGATTAATTATGTAGCTAGTAAGTGACAGATTCAGGATTTGAAACTTAGGATCTTCCTCCTGATTCCACCTTTAGTAAACTAAACTAAAAGTTGTAATGGTATGACCTGGATACCCTGTGGTCCTTGAGATAGTTTCAGCTGAGTCATGAGAGAATTTTCATAATAATATCAATTGTTTTCATATCTAATAGAGCAAATATTGGTAAATAAAACCTCTCTCTGGGGAGGTCCTCAATAGTTTTAAAAATTGTATGTTACTAAGAGCAAAAAGTTTGAGAACCATTGCCCACACTATGTTTCTTCTATGAGGGCAAATGATGATATAGTAGATAAATTATTCAACATAGCAAGTATTTCATAAGTATTTGTGGAACAAATCAATGAACAAATAAGTGGTAGGTTGCATTTTGCTGGTCTTACCTTCAAGACCCTAGTAGTTTAGTATTCAAGGACCAGGCTACTATAAAGCATCAAAGGAAACTTTTGATCAATATTATTATCATGGTAAAAAATATATGTAAATCTAATATAGCCGTTTATATTTATACAATTATCTTGCTGTATGAGAAAAATCTGATCAAAAAGAAAGAAAAATTAGAAAGAAAATAAAATTCAAGCAAACAACAACAAAAGAAGTGAAAATGCTCTGTTATGATCCAGTCTTAGTTCCCATAGTTCTTTCTCTGAGTGTAGATGGCTCTCTTTATCACAAAATCATTGGAACTGGTCTGAATCATTTTATTGTTGAGAAGAGCCACGTCCATCAGAATTGATCCTTGCATATGTAGTTGCATGTGTACAATGATCTCCTGGTTTTGCTCATTTTATTTAGCATCACTTCCTGTAAGTCTCTCCAGGTCTCTCTGAAATCATCCTACTGATTGTTTCTTACAGAACAATAATCTTCCATAACATTCATATACCATAATTTATTCATCCATTCTCCATTTGATGGGCATCAATTCAATTTCTAGTTCCTTGCCACTACAAAGGGGGCTGCCACAAACATTTTTGCACATGTAGGTCCCTTTCCCTCCTTTAAGATCTCTTTAGGATATAAGCTCAGTAGAAACACTGCTGGATCAAAGGATATGCACAGTTTGATAGCTCTTTGATTATAGTTCCAAATTCGAGCCATAGTATTTCAACAGTGATTTTCTGCATTCCAAGATGAGATTACTTTACTAAAAAGCCCTTAATACAAAATCAAGCAATAAAGTTGTTTTTTGCAGGGACTCTTCACAAAGTACTATTTTGGTCCCCCCAACTTCTAATCAGAAGGAATCTCTTGAAAGGAAGGGAAAAAAATCTGAGTTTGCTCCCATCATAACAAGAGATGTCTTCTAAGAAAATGTCATTTGCTAAGTAATTACTTCGGTGTCAGTTATCTTATCTAAAAGAGAAAGACCTAATTAAAAGTAATTTGTAAGCTAGGTGTGCTGATTAAGTGTTAATTGTGTTCTGGAATATAACAGTATTACCTCAGTTCTCAGCCTCTCTTTTAACAAACCCATATTTTATTGTTTTGGCAGCTGCATTCCATGCTGCACAAACACACTGAAAAAAGCAGCAGCTATGTTGCAGTATGACTAATAGATCATGTGAGAATTTGCTTTTTGTCCTCAAGACATTTTGAATTTCAAAAGGAAAATCAAATCCTGTTCAGAATATGACAGATATTGAGGAAGTTGGGAAGGGAAGCAAAGGTCCTGTTTGTGTGACCAAAGTTTTTGGAGAGGCAGCTTAACTTGGGGAAACAAGCACTAAACTATGTGTCAGGAGCTTAAGTTCAACCCTGAGCTCCTCCCCTTATTTTAGATCTTAGGAAAGTCTGGAAGCTGTTGTGAATGACCTGAAAGTCTCCTTTGAGCTCAGATATTCTGTAACTTCATGATTTTTAAAAGTATCATAAGAAATGGCCTTGACAAGCAGCTAATGTCTTTGTTCTTGACTTTTCCTTTAAATTCACATTCTCTGGATCCTAAACCAGATTGTAAGCACACAGCCTGAGAATATTTTAGATCAATAACAGGAACTGTCCATATCTTGAAATGCTGTGGCTTGTGATAAATTCCTTTATCAATTTAGAAAAGAAACATCTACTGCTACATATTCTGGCAATCCCTGCAACTTCCTGCTCCCTATCTACCCTCAACCCCTAAGGAAAAAAGTCTTACTTAAAGCAACAACTAGAAAAGCAATTTTCAAAGTAGCTAATCTTCTCTTTTCTCATTTTTTTCCTCTTTTGCTCTGTTCTCCTCTCTTTTGCTTCTCCCCTCTTCCTTCTCCTCCTTCTTTCTGTCTCTATCTCTGTTTCTCTCATTCACTGTCTCTCTTTGTCTTTTTCTCTGTCTCTATCTCTTTTTCTATTTCTGTCTCTCTGTCTCTACACATAAACAGCTTGAAATGACTTTAGAACAAAATTCTTAACCTGGGATCTGTATATTATATATTTCAGTGATCCTAGGAACGTGGATGAGAAAAATATGGATATATTTTTATGTCAATATAATCTTTGCAATCCTATGTATTTTGTTTTACATAATTAAATTAATTATATAATTAAAGACATAATTCTGACAAGTCCATAAGCTTCACCAGACTGACAGAGAGAGCCATGATACAAAGACTAAGAACCTCTGCCTTAGAATAGACATACAGATATCAACTGCATTTGTTTTCTTTTTGGTATAGGGAACTCACAGGTAAGGAAACATTCTCTGCCATTGCAAGTCAGCAACTTCTCTTGCATTTTATAGTATTAGAATGCTGATTAAAGCAATGAAGAGTGAATAACTGGCTAAAGCTAACATAGCCAGCATATCTCAAAAGTGGAATTTGAACACATGATGCCATGTTGCCTTTCTTAGAACATAGACATTAATTCAATTGCACATGTTTACCTTATAGCAGATTGCTTTCTATCTTGGGGAGATGGAAGGGAAAGGGAGAGGGAGAAAAATTTGGGACACAAGTTTTTGCAAAGGTAAACATTAAAAACTATCTTTGCACATATTTAGAAAAAAAGAATACTGTTTAAAAAAAGAAATAATTTGATCCAATTCAATAATTATGTAGTTAGTAAATGATAAAGTTGAAAGGGAATTTAGAACATAAAACAAAATGATTTATAAGAAACAATAGCACCCAGGCAGTTTGCCGTAGTGAAAAAGTACATTGGATTTGGACTTAAGGGAGAACTGAATCCATATACCATCTCTGACTGGGGGTGACCATTGAGCCAACCCACTTCATATCTCTAAGCCTCAATTTTCTTATCTATAGAATGGAAATATTGATGTCTTTCTAAAGATGTTTCATATCCATTGTTCCTCAAATATCTTTCTATCATAGTTTGCCAGGATTGTTAACTAGTATAGATGAAACCTGAATTTATCTAAGTACTTGATTGGGTACCCATAGCTCAAGCTAATGCCATGAAAATAAAGCTTGCTATATAAAAGTCATTACATGGATCCTTCTTTTCCTAAGAAGACAAGACCTCATATTCAGAATTATATCCATGGGATTATTTTAAGCACCATTCTTTCTTCCCTTCTCCCCAAATGTCACTCAGATATCAGTCAGCAAGTTGCTTTGCTGTTGTTGTTTTTCCCCTCACTATACATCTGGTATAGTCTAGTGTAAACTTCAGTAGCAGAACAGTTCTAAAGTACTTCCATATGCAGCACCCTTCCGGATCCCCCCCCCCCCGAGTTAGCTTGCTGAGGCAAAACTCTGGTTGGGTTATTGTCTTAACTATATTGTAGAGTGCTTGTAAGGATCAAGTAATATAATGCATATAGATCACTGTGCAAACCTAAAAATAAATGGTGCCTATTATTATCTTTTTGTGTGATAATATATGTTATCATTATTATTAATATCATTTTCATTGATGGAGATGAGTAGATGGAGCTCAGGCTCAGAAGACAGGTAGATCTGAGTGTGAATCCTGCCTCAGACTCTTACTAACTGTGTGACCTTAGGTAGACATTTATTTGCTTCAGTTTCATCATGTATAAAATGGGGATAATAAAAGCACCTACTTCCAGAATTATTGTGAGAACAAAATGAGGTAATGTTTGTGAAGCACTTTGCAAACCTTAAAGTATTAAATGAATACCATTATTATTTTTGTTGTTATTGTTTCTATATTTTGTTTCTATCTATTGTTTCTTATTATAAAAAAAACAGGACAGGTCTTTAGAGTATAGAATATACAACAAGAATTGGAGGGAAATTTATGATGTAAAACAAAGATTTTGAAAGCAACAATGGGATTTAGAAAAGAAAAGCACTGATTAGATGCATAGCTTCTTAAACTGTGGGTTGCAACCCTATGTGGGATTGTGTAACTGAATGTTAGGGTCATGAAATTATGATTTATTATCAGTAAATGGATTTGTAATTTATATACCAATATATCTGGAGTTGTGTAAAAATGTCTTAAGCAAAAAGAGGTTGTGAGTGACAAAAGTTTAAGAAGCCCTGCAATAGAGAAAATGGACCTTATAGATCATCTATTTCAGATCCATTTTGCAGAGAAAAAAAACTGAGGCTCAACTTGGGGAAGGAAATTGCCCCAAGTTATAGCACTACTAAGAAATCTGTCATCATTTTAAAAGGATTTATTGAAGCCTCAGTTTTATTTCTAATATATTCAGATTGTAGAGAGTAGTGATGTTTGAAATGAGAAAGCAGGGCTCATTCGCTAGTGGTTCACTTTCTCGTTCTGTATATTTCAAATAAAAATGAATTTTCACTTCAGTGTTGATTTTGAAATAAATCTTTTTTCAGAGTTTAGCAAAAGACTTGCGTCTTTCCTCCTGGGGGTGGCTCGTTCCTTAGATTGTCAGGTTTTTGCAAAACTCTATGAAAACTCAGCTATCAATAAATTATGAGGACTTGGTAGCTGCTCAACTTCATTAAAGATGGGTTGGCAAAGACATCTGATGGATTAGTACTAAGGAATAACAATGGAAGTGCTTTCTCTGTGGTCTCTGCCTTACTTGGTGAAAACACAAGTAGAATGATTATTGTTAGTTCATTCCTACCTTTTATGTGAATCCTTTGTGGTCATAATATATTATCACACATTTAAAAAATATTTTGTTAGGTCTGAAGGTCAATCTTAGGTTGTTATATTTTCTACTGAGAAACATTCTTGTATAGGAAGAAGCAAGCAAGCCAGCAAGCATACACTTATTAAGTGCCCACTGTGAGCCAGGCATTGTGTTAAGCACTTATTTCTTATTATCTCATTGCATCCTCATAAGAACCCTGAGGAGATTAAATGATCACATTGCCAAGATCACATAGCCGGTAAGTCCCTGAAACTGGATTTGAACTCAGGTCCTCCTGAATATAGGTCCAACACTTTTCATAGCATCACCTTGCTGCCTTATGGAGTGGAAAGACTGAAAAACTATCAGATGTTCTAGAGTTCACTCTTATTATCTGACCTAGTCAAAAAAAATTTAATCACTCTGGGCTAGTCAGTTTATTTTTCTATAAAATGATGTACTTGGTTTACTTATCTTTTTTCTATTAACAATTCCTTCAGCAGTCTGATGAAGCCTATGGACCTCATTTTGGGAGGTTCATAAAAGGAAAGATGTATCTTCCTCCTCTTCTAAGTTTATGGACCCCCTGAAATTGGCCAGCAGACTCTTGGGGAAGGATCTGTGGACTTGAGGTTATTAACCTTTAGATTAGTTGATCTCTAAGGTACTTTCTAAAACTAAGAATACAATCCTATGGCCTTTTTTAGCCCTTTAATTTACTTTTGGGCAGCTCTATCCAACATCCTGAGTCTCAATTTCCTAGTTATAAACTAGAGATATGAATGTACTCTCAACCTCATTGAGTTTACTGGAGATCAAGTGAGATCATGTACAGAAGTGACTATAAAGAGCTATATAAATATGAGCTATTATTATTGTGCATGTCATTATTTTAATTAAGTAGCTATGCTTAATATGCAGCTCTCAAGTTGCTATATTTGATTCTTGAGCTCTGTGACTAATGTGGGGGTATCTTTCAACTTCAGGTGTTGGAAAGAAAATGTAGGCAATAGTGGCTTAATTGTAGCCTTTATTTCTGAATGTTTCCTCTTACAGAAACCCCCTTGAGTCCACTCAAGGCACCTCACTCGGCCAGCACCCCAGGGGTGGCTGTGTCTTCACCCCATCGGCGAAGAGATTCAGACAGATACTGTCAGCTCTGTGCAGCCTGGTTCAATAACCCTCTGATGGCCCAGCAGCATTATGAAGGCAAAAAACACAAAAAGAATGCCGCCCGGGTGGATTTGTTAGAACAACTAGGGAAGACGCTGGATCTGGGGGAATTGAGAGGTAAGGGGGATGAATTACTTAGGAGCAAAAGGTACCAACTCTAAGGCAATGGAGACTCTCTAGTCCTGATGCTTCCAGTCTTGAGTCATTTCCATCCTTGGTCTCTGCATGAGAAATATTAAAGTCAGAGCCAACAGATATGTTTTGGGATAGAATAAGCATTAACATTCATTCCTGTGCTATGTCATGTGACCTTACAACCACCTGTGATGGGGCTGCTGCAAGTAGGATGATACCCATTTTACAGGTGAGATAAATAGGATTCACAGAAATTCAGTGACTTCTTAATGAGTATATTGACTTGTCAAAAACTAGAATTCACTAAAGTATTCCTGATCCAAGTCCAGGCCTTTATCCATTCATTATCCTACACTGCCCCGAGAAGAGGGGGGTATTAAACTGGGACCTATAATCTTGGGTATTTCTTTATTTTTTAACATTAAACAACTGTCTATGATATACGTGATAATAATTATAAATAACATTTATGTATGCTTACATTGTACATTGTATCAAATGATCTCATTTGATACTTTCTTAGGATCCTGCAGGGTAGTACTATTATCCCTAGCTACAAGATAGCTCAAGATTTTATACTACTTTTACAGATGAGAACATTGAAATAAATAAAGGTTAAATGACTTGGACAGAATTACTTAGCTAGTAAATGTTTAAGGTTGCATTTGAACTTTCAGGTCTTGAGCTCTACTGCATTATCTAGCTATGTCATCATATATACATGCATGTCTACATGGACACATGAAAAACATTATTGTGTATGCATGTAACCAATTTGTTATAATGAGATTGTGTGATGGCACTTATTAGATAACACACATATGTACATACACGTACCCACTCTTTTCTTTGTAATCCTGTACATTTTGTCTTATGCATTTAAAAACATTACTCTGAGGAAGGATCCACAGGTTTCATCAGATTGCCAATGGGCCACATTACCAAAAACAAACAAACAAACAAACAAAAAAAAACAAAAAGGTTTAAGATTCCATGCTCTGGAGTAGAAAGGATACTGAGTTTTGTATCATAAAATAAATAGTAATGTCTTTCTTTTTCCTGTTTAAAAATTACTCCCCCTGTGTATTTTCATAGGGAGATGTAGTGTTATGGAAGGGCATTCATTTGGAGCATTAGTTTTAAGTCCTAATTCTGCCACTGAATCACTGAGTGACCTTCATTAAGAAGCTTAATCTTTCTGGGCTACAGGTTCCTTCCCACTCTATAAAATGAGGTATTCAGATTAGGTGATTCCTAGTTCTACATTATATGATTCTTTCAAATCATTTAAACTTTTATTGGTGCTTTCTTGTAGGCAATTTCTTCTACATACCTTGTGATAAAAAACAAAACAAAACAACAACTTTAAGATCTTATATCGTTATGTATCCCTCTTAGCTAAAAGAAAACACAAGGTTCAATATTTCAGAACAATAAATGATCTCTCTGCAAGTGCCTTGGGAAATGTGTTTTATTGCTTTTTCTTGGGGGGACTGTCTTTACCATAGAGCTTGTCCAAAATAGTGTAAGAGTATCTCATAGCTGAAGGCCACATTGCACCTCCCTCTTCCTAGGAATGAGCACTGTTTGTTAGGGGATTCCATCATGACAGGGCACTGAAGGAGAAAAAGAGGGTTTTATTTATGTTTTCTGCCAGATATTATGACTTGAAGAAGAGTTATTCCTCGAGGAAATTCTCCTTCCCAGTTCTAAATGATTGGTGCTGCATCTTTTATGTACAGACACATATCTTAATGACTTGGGTATCTGAATTCTTTAGCATTTAAGCAGCCAGTCTTTTATATAAAAGACAAAAAAGATCCACCTTGACTTGATAACTCAATGTGACTCTGAGTCAGTCGCACATGGAATGTGATTAGCATCGAACAAACTGTCCTTGAAACTAACCTTTTTGCCAGCTATATGAAACATCCTGATAATACTTGCTATATGCACTTACTTAAAGGTTTATCATAGTACACTGCCAAGCTCTGAGAGCTTGGGTAGCCTGGCTTCTTTTAAAACTATTGATTATGTCATGATTGCTGGAAAACTTCCAATGGATTCATAATCATAGTCTGGAAAGGCATTAAAAGTTACTAAAAGAATAATGTGACTAGGGAATCTTAGCTGTGATTCCTCAATGCTAGTGCTATCTTTCTATTGATTATTTCTAAGTTATCTTGCATATAGCATTTTTGTACATGGTTGTTAGCATGCTGTCTCCCTCATTAGACTATGGACCGCTTCAGGACAGGGATTGTCTTTTGCTTTTCTTTGTGTTTTCAGTTCTTTGCATGTAGCATATAATAGACACTTAATAAATGCTTGTTGATTGGTTCTCTCATCTTAAATGAGCAATGGATTTTCTTGGAGTGGAGAAGGGTAAAGAAATCTGAAAGTTTACTTATTTGGAATTCAACACTAGGGTTATATCTTGCAGGAGGAGGCAGTGGAAAGGGTGGGAGCAGAGCAGAAGCTACAAGTCACACTTTAGCTACTTCTGCTTTCCTATCTCACTCTCATATAATGATTCATGGATCCCTAGAAGTGCTAAAATATTCTTTCCTCTCAAGTATATGTGTGTGTATATATATATGTATATTTGTGTTTGTGTGTACATATATATATATATATATATATATGTATCACATAAATATAATTATATGATTGCATGTGAATGTATTTTAGAGCACTATACTTCTGTGAATATGTTTGTGTGTATGTATATATGTAAAAGAAAAGATTATATGTATAGTTATGTGATTATATTGTGTAGGATACATACAGATGCCCACATGTGTATATATAAGTATATATTTGCTCACCAGTGCAAATATACATGTAAACAAGTTTTTGTGCCTATTCATGAACATCTAGATGGATGCATGTAGATGTACACATGCACATATACACTGAGAGTGTCCCAAATGTCTTATTTCAGTTTTAAGGTATTTAATCTTAAAATTATGCTGGCTTTGGGGAAACCTTAAATATAATCTATCTCTCTTCCTCTTTACTTTTGGTCTTTATATTCTGTGTTTTTCTTGGTTATAAATCTTTCTTGTGTCTGGGAAGAGTCTGCTGCTATCAATAGATACAGGCAATTTATGGTAGGGTGTGAGTGAAGATGAGGATTTCAGTTTCAGACATGTGGAATTTGATGTTCAGCTGGAACATTGAGGTTAGAATGCTTAGGAGGCAGCTGAAAATATGGGTCTAAAGCTCAAGGGAGAGATAAGAAAGAATCTACAGATATGAGAGGTTTATAAGTGGTGACAAATAAGCCATGAGTTTAGAAGAGATCTCCTTTGGAGAGAGTGGAGAGAGAGGAAAGAGAGGAAAGGTAAGAATATCTTAAGGGAACAATTAGTCTTTAAAAGAGGGATCAGGCAGTTGGAAAATGAACCAAGAGGTGTAGCAGAAGCCTTTGGGGAAGAGAGTACCAAAGTATAATGAACTGGGTAATCTCTGGGATACCTCCTGCAGAAAGGCTAGTAAGAATGATACTTGAGAAAAGATTATTAAATTTGATAGCTGAAATTTCATAAGGCTTCCAAAGAATAGAACTAGAAACCAGATTGTAGTGAGATGGTGAATAAATAGATGGGAGGGAATATTACTGTCCTTTCTACCATTCCTGAACCCCAATTTGGATTGCCATTTAGTCTTTATTTCTTTAGTTTATACACAAGAATGCAATGAGAAACTGTTATTTACTACATCCTCTGTGACTTAAGTCATTGAATTAATAAATTGCTGATTTGGGATTCAGACATAAATTCCCTAATTTCAAATCTTGGATTCTTACCCTACTAGAGTAATTAAATGGCAGGAAAAAAACATGTGTATGTTATATGTAGTCACATATGAGTATGTATATATCCATATATTTATATCATAAGTAGCTGTGTATAATAGAAATTATATACATTATATATGACTATCATATATCTCTACATAGCTATATATGTCTTTTACATATACTATATTTCTAGTTTTCTTCTTGATTTATTTTGGTATCATATGTGTATAATACATACACACACATATATTCATGCGTATAAACAATATTTGAATTACTAGAGAAAAGTAATAATGTTATTGCTTTAAATATTATATTAAAATATATATTTACTGGGATTAATATTATCAAATGATTATTAGTTAAATGTTAAAATTAAGTAATAACATATTAAATAATAATGTTAAATTTGATTTTGTGACAACTGGTCATTTTTGCTATCTGCTGATACCAGACTGATTCATAACAAATGTCCTTGATCATGAAAAATTAAACTGAGCTACATTCTCCAACTTTAATTAGCTCTCCATCAATTGAGTGGTGGATTTCAGGCCATACACACGTGTTTCATTGTTCTTTTGTTGAATTTTTAATTTTGTGGTTTTAAAGAATGGGTATTATTCTGAGATGTAGCTCTTAAAGAGCATACTTCATTGACATCTAAAGATATTACAGTAGTGATAGTGTAAGTGAATCAAGCATGTCAAAAATCATTTAAACACACAATGAAACAAGATCAGTACCATTAAACAGCAAAAGAAAATGTGGAAAACAACACCAAGAACTGATAGATTATTGCTGTATAATAGCCCACTTAATACTCAGAAAACAAGAAGTAGCCTTTAGAAGGATCTGGCAGTTGGAGATGTTGTCCATGATACCTTTGCAATGAAGCAAAGATTTCTTCAAGTTGGAAAATCAGTGAAAAGTATATTTAAAAACAAAACAAGTAAATAAACAATAAATTTGTTAGCCTCTATTATGAAGCAGAAAGAAGGATTCTCATGGGCAAGATAATAAAAATTCACAAGTACTAAAAGCTGAAAAATAGGAAATTTTACTAATGAATCTCATATTTTCATTCAAGAATGCCAAAATAATTGACTGAATCCTGACATTTGAACATCTTCATCAGGCTGTAAAATACCACTCAAAAAATATTTGGGGATTTTTTTTAACTTCTAGTTGGCCTGGAAGACATCTTCATTGAGAAAAGAATGAACTCTGATAAATATAAAGTTTTTTTTAAAGCTATAGGGTTAGCTAAGTGGCACAGTGGACAGACCCCAGAACCTAGAGTCAGAAAGACCTGAGTCAAATGCAGCCAGGGATCATGCAATCTTATCTCTTTGCCCCTATTTGCTTTAGTTGCCTCATCTGTAAGTTGAGTTGGGAAGTCTGAGTTGAGAAGGAAAGAGTGAACCACTTCAATATCTTTGCCAAGAAAACTCCAAATTGGGTCACAAAGAGTCAGAAACACTGAAATGACTGAAAAACAAAACAAAAAAATTAGTTGTGTTATAATAACCAAAATTGTATAATTATAATAGAATAATTATATGTATTATGTAGATAACTTTTATAAGATTTAAATTATATGAGTTCACAGATCATTGAAGCAAGTTTATCTGTCTCCTTTCTAGATCTGACTAGATAAAGCATTTATTATGTATTTACCATATGCCAGGCACCATGCAAACCAGTAAGAATACAAGCAAAAAGAACAATGATTTCTTCCCTTAATGAGGTTAAAATCTATTAGGAGAAGCCAACAAGGACCAGGTGGAAAAGCTATGTAAAGTGTTGGGACAGGTAGAGCTCAGGAAGGGAAATAAGATTGAACTGCATTAGAAGTGAACATTATTGTCATGGGTATTTCCACAAATGGAGGTTGAAGAGGAACTCATCAAAAAGAGTAGGAAGCTTGTGAGTGGAGTCATTGTCAGTGTGAAGGAGCTTCTATAGGTGAAGAGGTGGCAAAGTTATGGGGGTGTTGAGGCAGATTAGCAGTTGAATAAGTTTCTTCACCTTTTATAACCCATATATAATTATAGAAATGATCATATTTTATAATTTTAGAACTTGTCAAATGAAGATAGAATTATCAGGAAGTCAATAAATATTTTCAAAGAACTACTATGTTCTAGGCACTGTGCTAAGTTCTGGGGGTACAAACATAAAAAAGAAACAGTTCTTGCCTTTATAATCTAAATGGAGAAAAGACATAAAAAGAAGTTAAAAGAGAGTAGGGAGAAGGTACTTGACAAAAGACATATGGTAGAAAAGTCCATCAGAGAAGTCCCAAAATAATAAGCCAGTTGAGAAATGATGACATATCTAAGCTGAGCTTTGTCTTTAAATTAAAGTTTGGGCACCATAATCCCATCTTCCTATCAGAAAGGTAGAAGGTATTGATGAGGTAGGTCAGCTTCGTAATACCATAGTGACTGCCAGGCTTAGAGTCAGGGAGATTCATTTTCCTGAGTTCCAATCTGGACTCAAACACGTCCTAGCTGAGCAAGTCATTTAACCCTGTTTACCTCAGTTACCTTATCTGTAAAATGACCTGGAGAAGAAAATGACAAATTGGTCTAGTACCTTTGCTAATAAAATGTCAGATGGCATCATGGAGAATTGGACATGACTGGAAAATGATTTAACAACAATAACATTGATGGGGTGGATTAATAAAGCTAATGGGATTTTATAGGATGATAAGGAGCTTCCTAGAATATGATGCAGAATAATAAAATATGAATTTTTATCATGTCATACATTATGAAATTAAGAAATTTATACAACTGCTAACATGCTCAACACTCCCATGACTTTCCCACCTCTTCCCACATATCTCCTTCACTCTGACAATGACTCCACTCACCAGACTCCTACTCTTTTTTGGTGTGTTCCTCCCCAGCCTCCATTTGCAGTATCCATGACAACCATGTTCACTTCTAACCCAGCTCAATCCCATTTCCCTTCCCAATCTTTCCCCTCTTTCCACTACATTTTTTACCTTTTCCTATTGTCTTCCCCTTATAAAATGTAACCTCCTTGAGGGAAAGGGGTTATTGTTCTTTTTGCTTATATTTTCAGAGCTTTGCACAGTGCCAAGTTCGTGGAAAGAGTTTAATAAGTGCTTTATCTAGTTGAATCTATAAAGGATGTAAATAATGTTTGCTTCAGTGACCAGGGAGCTCACATAATTTAAACCCCATTGAAAATTTATAGACTATACTCAAAGCTAGATTTTTAAAAATGGGCTGTTAATGTCCAGGTGTGTTTTCATAAAGAAGAATTAAGGAATATGTGTCAAGATCTTGAAAAGTTCAATGCAAAATTGTGTTTAAGTGCTTGCAGCAAAAGGGGGACTTATTTTGCATATTTAAGATGCCAAAAGATATAAAAATTTTTAGGATCCACTGTGTAAGTCAACACATGTAGTCATTTTGCTTTGTCTCAAGTGAATTGAACTTTGGTAACTAGCTTAATTTCTCAAAGTCTCAGTTTCCTTATCTGTAAAATGAGAGGATTGGACTAAATCATGTTTAAATTCCTTGCCTTCAGAAAAACTCTAATCCTGTGATTTTATGACTGTTTCCTCTATATACTCCTATGTTACAATATCAGCTTGGTTAGGGATTTAATGATTTGTAATTGACTCTTAATGTGTCTGTATTTAGTACCCAGCTAAGGCATCTATATTATTCCCCAAAGGCACCAAAGGCATTGGCAGAGAAACCTCTAGTCTTTGCCTGAATGTATCCAGGGATGTTACTTTGTGATTTAAAGAGAAAAATAATGAATAAATAATTTTCACTTTAAGTTTGTTTTTTTTTAACATGCATATTCTTTAGTCTCAAGAAATACTTCTTCCCTCAAAAAGAGGCAGCTGATAGCACAGTGAGTAGAGTTATGAGGCTGAAATGAGGAATATTTGAGTTAAAATATGACCTCAGACACTAGTTGTGTGACCTTAGGCAAGCAATTTAACTTTTACTTCAGTTTCTTTATCTGTAAAATGGGAATTATAACAACATCTATTTTGTAGGAATAGGAGAATCAAATGAAATAACTGTAAAGCACTTAGCACAGTACTTCACATGTAGTAGGTAGTTAAAAATCCTTTTTCCCTCTCTTTCCCTTTGTTTCTCTTCCCCTAAAAATGTGAAACTTAAATCTTTTTAGAAAATTCAGTTCAACCAATAATGACTTATTAAGCATCTACGAGGTCCAAAGCCCAATGTTAAGCATAGGAGACATATAGGAGTGTGTGGTCTAGTGAGAATTAAGTTGTGAAAGGAAGTGATATAACATATAGACAGATAAGTAAATACAAAGTATATGCAACATAATATAAGGTAATAGGAATGAATGAGTACCAGAGTACGGAAGACCTGAATTTAAATCAGGCACTTACCATTTATGTGATCCTATTCAATGATTTAAGTAATCTCTCTTTGCCTCAGTTTTTTCATCTGTAACATCTCCCTTACAGAATCATTGTGAGGATTAAATGAGATATCATATGTACAATGCTTTGTAAACCTTAAAGTAATGATAGTAATAATAATGACAAAAAGGAAAACTTATTTCAAGAAAGTAAGAGACTTAACTACTGGTGAAACAGAATAAGACCTCTATGATATTAATGAGGAAAAAATTGGGACTTTTTGAATTTATAGGTTATTGACATTCTAAATGAGGTTGGCTAAAATATGTACAGATATGCATAATGTGTTTCCTTTTGAATTGTACTATAATTTTTTGTAGGAAGTAGTTGATGAATACCAAAATTCCCTATTGCTCTTTCCTCTTCCTAGTACTAGTTCAAAGTTGGGGGAGGGGAAGAGAAAATAATCACCTCCTCCTAAATGTGAAATATAACACACACAAAAAGGAAAGCACTGAATTATGGAATCATAAAATTCCCTGGGCCAGAAAGTACCTTGCAGGTCATCTAGCCAGTTTAAATCTATCCTACTACATAAAACCCAGAGAGAATGCAGTTTCTTATTTAGAAACATTGGAAGTAAAATCTAAAGTGTAACTTAGGAGAATCAATCTAGGAGGAGACAGAGGGTTAATTTGATGTATGCTAGAGCTCTTTTGGGAAAATGTTCGCCTCTTTAAATATTATACAAACTTTGTTTATTTCTATGTTTCAAATAAAGCAACATTTAATCGTATGAACTCTCAACTGTGTGCTTGGAAAAATGGAAAAAATCTTTTAAATTGAAAATTAATCCTAACAACGTGAAATGTCAGAGTCGGAAGAAATTAATCTCTTTATTTCATGTTGGAAACTGAGCCCCTGACATGCATATAATTTGTTAGTGAAGCAAAGTTAGTAAAGTTAGGACTACATCCCCATGTAAGGCTAATCCTCCTTTTTTCCCCATTATAGAGACACTTCTAATTTTAATCATCAGGTGACAGTAGGGAGAGATACCCCCTTCCCCAATTCTACCCCTCCCCATCAGGGTACTGTGAATGTGTTCCATGGGGATTAGAGTACTGAATTAGTATTTATGCTTTTGTTAGTTACCATCTATCCATTGATTCAGCCTTGCTTTTTTTAGACAATGTTCTATCAAATGAGATAATGTTCATAAAGTATTTCATAGAAATATTTATTTGCAGATCAATGAAATTTATACTTTGTTCTGATTCTCCAGAACTCTTTTTCTTTTTTGAATGTGTATTCAAAAGACCCTAATTTAGCAGGTTTGGTCTTTCTGGAAACAGACATGCTATGTACACCCATTTTACTCTTAAAAAGAAGCATTAATTTAATCAATAATTCTTAAGGAACGGAGAACAAAATGTTACAGTTCTTTCTTCATCCATATCATTTTTTTTAAATGCTGGCTGTTAAGGCACAACTATGAGGTGGTATCATTCCACTTTACCTAAGTGTACCAATTCATTAGTATGACTTAAAATAGAAGGATTTGTAGTCCTTAAAAATTGAGAGCCTCTACCAGGATCACATCATGGTATTCTGGAAGAGTATTTTATCAGGGCACAGGCTAAAGCATGGTTTCAATATAGACCTAGTGATAAACTATTATCCTCTCTTTTGCCTCCTCTTTCTGACTCTCCCTTTCTTCCTCTCTCTGTTCTTCTGTTTTGCTTTCCCTCCTCTTCCACCAACTCCCACTTCTTTTCCTATTCCTATTCTCCTCCATTTGTGGTTAAAGATGTTCCTCGCAAAATAGTTGGAGTTCAAGCATGTTTCCATGCATCCATCTATTTTTCTACCCATATGTCTGTCTGTCTATCTATTTATCATATATATCTATTGGACACAGCAATTGGAGGAGGCAGCCATCTGCTATATCAGAGAAAAGCAGCACACTGAAGAAACTATAGGTCCTTTAAATATGAAGTATTGAATACACACACACACACACACACACACATGTACAAAATGAACAATTTTGAATTATTTCATTATGTGTCAGGACTGAACTCATATGCAACATCTGTCTTTCTTGAGGTAGACAAACACATATTTGTAATGCAGTGCTGTCTTCAATAAATATGGATAAAATAAAAAATTTAAATTTTATAAAGATATTTTGGAACGTTATAAGGAAAATCAAGTTAATGAATATAGTGGAAACATATTAGGTTTAATTTCTTTCATTTCTAAAGTGTGATTTTCTTTTCCTTTTTTAAAAAAATAATAGCTTTTAATTTTCAAAATACATTCAAAGATAGTTTTCATCATTCACCCTTTTGCAAACCTTGTGTTCCAAATTTTTCTCCCTTTCTTCTCCCCATCCTCTTCCCTAAACAGGAAGTAATCCAATGTATGTTAAATATGAACAATTCTTTTGTACATATTTCCACAATTATCCTGCTGTCTAAGAAAAATCAGATCAAAAAATTTTTTTAAATTGAGAAAGAAAAGAAAAAGCAAGCAAACAACAACAAAAAAGGTGAAAATATTATATTGTGATCCATACTCAATCCCCATAGCCCTTTCTCTGGGTGCAGATGACAAGAAGACCATTGGAATTGGCCTAAATCACCTTATTGTTGAAAAGAGCCAGGTTCATGAGAATAAATCATCACATAGTCTTGTTATTATTGTGTACAATGTTCTCTTGGTTCTACTCACTTCACTTAATATCAGTTCATGTAAGTCTCTCCAGACCTCTCTGAAATCATCCTGCTAATCATTTCTTATACAACAACAATATTCGAAAATATTCATATATCATAATTTATTCAGCTGATGGACATCCACTCAGTTTTTATTTCCTTGCCAGTACAAAAAAGGGCTGTTACAAACATTTTTGCACATGTGGACCTTTTCATTTTTTATGATCTCTTTATAGAGACATTGCTGGATCAAAGGATATGTACAGTTAGCCCTTTGGGCATAGTTTCAAACTGGTCTCTAGAATGGTTGGATCAGTTTACAACTCCATCAACAATGTATTAGTGTCCCAGTTTTCTCACATCCCCTCCAACATTTATCATTATCTTTTTCTTATCTTCTTAGCCAATCTGAGAGATATATAATGGTAGCTCAGAGTTGTCTTAATTTGCATTTCTCTAATCAATAATGATTTAGAGCATCTTTTCATATAACTAGAAATGGTTTTAATTTCTTCATCTACAAATTGTCTTTTCATACCCTTTGACTATTTATCAATTGGAGAATGGTTTGTATTCTTATAAATTTGAGTCGATTCTCTATATATTTTAGAAATGAGACCTTTACCAAAATCCTTGTGTATAATTATTTTTCCAGTTTTCAGCTTCCCTTCTAATCTTGTCTGCATTGGTTTTGTTTGTGCAAAAACTTTTTAACTTAATATAATCAAAATTTTCCATTTTGTATTTCATAAAATACCCTAGTATTTCTTTGGCTACAAATTCCTTCCTTCTCCACAGATCAGAGGTAGACTATCCTTTGTTGTTCTTATATTATCATTCTTTGTGTTGAAATCATGAACCCATTTTGAGTTAATCTTGGTATAGGGTGTTACATGTTGGTCAATGCCTAGTTTCTGCCATAGTGTTATCCAGTTTTCCCTAGCAATTTTTGTCAAATAGTGAGTTCTTATCCCAGGAGCTGTGGTCTTTAGGTTTATCAAACACTAGATTACTATTGTTATTTACTATTGTGTTTTGTGAACCTAATGTTCAACTATTCTGTTTCTTAGCCAAGTAAAATGGTTTTGATGACTGCTGCTTTACAATGTAGTTTTAGGCCACATTTATTTGCATTTTTTCCATTAATTCCCTTGAAATTTTTGACCCTTTATTCTTCCAGATGAAGTTTGTTATTTTTTCTAGCTCTGTAATTTTTTTTTACTGTGTTGTATTTATTGAACAAACATGAGCAGAGTTTCAAGGCTTTGAAATAAACCAGATCTACCTTCACCTTTCTTTTTTTTTTTTTTTATTCATTTTTCCAAATTATCCCCTCCCTCCCTCCACTCCCTCCCCCCAATGGCAGGTAATCCCATACATTTGTAAAGTAATTTCTTGACAGTGTGATTACTACTTAAATACTATTAATAAGTAGATTAGATTAGATAGAATTGTCATTTTTGTTATATTAGCTTAATCTACCCATGAGCACTTAATGTTTTTCCAGTTGTTTAGATTTTACTTTATTCTGTGGAAAGTGTTTTATAATTGTGTTTATATAATTCCTGACTTTGTCTTGGCAGGTAAACTCCAAAATAGTTTATATTATCTGCAATTATTTTAAATGTAATTTATCTTAGTAACTGGACTTTGTGGATAACATATAGAAATGCCAATTTTGGGGGGATTTATTTTGTATCCTGCAACTTTGCTAAAGTTGTGAATTATTTCTAGTGGTTTTTATTTGATTCTCTAGGTATGCCATAATATCATCACCAAAAAGTAATAATTTTGTTTCCTCATTACCTAATCTTTTAAATTTTTTTTCTTTTCTTATTGCTAATAAAGTTAACATTTTTCATACAATATTGAATAGTAATGGTCATATTGGGCAACTTCGTGTCACTTCTGATCTTACTGGAAATGCTTCTAGTTTATCCCCATTACATATGATGCTTGCTGAAGGTTTTAAGGAAAACTATTTATTCCTATGCTCTCCAGTATTAGGATGGGTGTTATATTTTATCAAATGCTTTTTCTGCATCTATTGAGATAATAATATGATTTTGTTAGTTTGATCATTGATATATTCAATTATGCTAATAGTTTTCCTAATATTGAATGAGTCCAGTATTCTTAGTATAAATCCTTCTTGGTCATAGTATATTATCTTGGTGATAACTTGTTGTAATCTCTTTGTTAATATTTTTTATTAATTTTATAAGTATAACATTTTTGACTGTACATATGTACATATGCATGGGTAATTTTTTACAACATTATCCTTTGCACTCCCTTCTGTTCCGAATTTTCCCCTCCTTCCCTCCACCTCCTCCCCTAGATGGCAGGCATTCTTATACATGTTAAATATGTTATAGTATATCCTAGATACAATATATGTGTGCAGAACCAATTTTTTTTTTTGTTGCACAGGAAGAATTGAATTCAGAAGGTAAAAATAACCTGGGAAGAAAAACAAAAATGCAAACAGTTTATACTCATTTCCCAGTGTTCCTTCTCTGGGTGTACCTGATTCTGTCCATCATTGATCGATTGGATCTGAATTAGATCTTCTCTTTGTTGAAGATATCCACTTCCATCAGAATACATCCTCATACAGTATTGTTATTGAAGTGTATAATAATCTCCTGATTCTGCTCTTTTCACTCAGCATTAGTTCATGTAAGTCTTTCCAAGCCTCTCTGTATTCATCCTGCTGGTCATTTCTTACAGAACAATAATATTCCATAACCTTCAGATACCATAATTTACCCAACCATTCTCCAATTGATGGGCATCCATTCATTTTCCAGTTTCCAGCCACTATGAAAAGAGCTGCCACAAACATGTTGGCACATACAGGTCCTTTTCTAATCTTTAGTATTTCTTTGGGATATAAGCCCAATAGCAGCAATGCTGGATCAAAGGGTATGCACAGTTTGATAACTTTTTGGACATAATTCCAGATTGCTCTCCAGAATGGTTGTATTCTTTCACAACTCCACCAACCATGCATCAGTGTCCCAGTTTTCCCACATCCCCTCCAATATTCATCATTATTTGTTACTGTCATTTTAGCCAATCTGACAGGTATGTAGTGATATCTGAGTTGTCTTAATTTGCATTTCTCTGATCAATAGTAATTTGGAACACTCTTTCATATGAGTGGAAATAGTTTCAATTTCATCATCTGAAAATTGTCTGTTCATATCCTTTGACCATTTATCAATTGGAGAATGGCTTGATTTCTTATACATTAATGTCAGTTCTCTATATATTTTGGAGATGAGGCCTTTATCAGAACCTTTAACTGTAAAAATGTTTTCCCAGTTTGTTACTTCTCTTCTAATCTTGTTTGTATTAATTTTGCTTGTACAAAAGTTTTTTTTTTAATTTGATGTAATCAAAATTTTCTATTTTGTGATCAATAATGAGCTCTAGTTTTCCTTTGGTCACAAATTCCTTCCTTCTCCACAAGTCTGAGAGGTAAACTATTCTATGTTCCTCTAATTTATTTATGATCTTGTTCTTTATGCCTAAAACATGGATCCATTTTGATCTTATCTTGGTATGTGATGTTAAATGTGGGTCCATGCCTAATTTCTGCCATACTAATTTCCAGTTTTCCCCGCAGTTTTTGTCAAATAATGAATTCTTATGCCAAAAGTCGGGATCTTTGCATTTGTCAAACACTAGATTGCTATAGTTATTCTCTATTTTGTCCTGTGAACCTAACCTATTCCACTGATCAACTAGTCTATTTCTTAGCCAATACCAAATAGTTTTAGTGACTGCTGCTTCATAATATAGTTTTAGATCAGGTACAGCTAGGCCACCTTCATTTGATTTTTTTTTCATTAATTCCCTTGAAATTCTCAACCTTTTGTTCTTCCATATGAATTTTGTTGTTATTTTTTTAGGTCATTAAAATAGTTTCTTGGGAGTCTGATTGGTATAGGACTAAATTAATAGGTTAGTTTAGGGAGTATTGTCATCTTTATTATATTACCTCATCTCATCCAAGAGCACTTAATATTTTTCCAATTATTTAAATCTGACTTTATTTTTGTGGCAAGTGTTTTGTAATTTTGCTCATATAATTCCTGATTTGTTAATATTTTAAAAAGATTTTTGCATCAATATTCATTAGGGAAATTAGTCTATAATTTTCTTTATCTGTTTTGACCCTACCTGGTTTAGGTATCAGCACCATATCTATGTCATAAAAGAAATTTGGAAGGACACCTTTCCATATTTTTCCAAATAATTTGCATAGAACTGGAAATCATTGTTCTTTAAATGTGTGCTAAAATCCATTTGTAAATCTGTCTGGCCTGGGAGATCTTTTCATAGCTTGTTCAATTTCTTTTTTTTTTTTTTTTTAAGTGGGACTGTTTAAGTAATATATTTCCTTCTCTGTTAATCTGGGGCAATCTATATTTTGTAAGTATTCCTCCATTTTCACTTACATTATCAGATTTATTGACACACAGTAGGCAAGGCAACTCCTAATTATTGCTCTGCTTTCCTCTTCACTTATGGAAAGTTGTCCCTTTTGATTTTTGAGACTAGTAATTTGATTTTTCTTTCCTTTTAATAATGAAATTAATTAAAGGTTTATCTATTTTGTTGGGTTTTTTCATAAAACCAACTCTTAGTTTTGTTTATTAGTTCAATAATTGTTTTATTTCAATTTTATTAGTCTCCCCTTTTATTTTCAGAATTTCAAATTTGGTATTTAATTGGGCATTTTTAAGTTGTTCTTTTTCTAGCTTTTTTAATTGCATGCCTAATTCATTCATCTCCTCTTTCTCAATTTTATTCAAGTAAGTATCTAGAGATATAAAATTTCCCCTAAAAACTGTTTTGGCTGCATCACATAAATTTTTGTATGTAATCTCATTATAGTCATTCTTTTAGATGAAATTATTGATTGTGTCTGTAATTTGTTGTTTTACCTACTCGTTCTTTAGGATTAGATTATTTAGTTTTCAAATAGCTTTTCATCTATTTTCCCTGGCTCTTTATTACACATAATTTTTATTGCATCATAATCTGAAAAAGATGTATTTACTGTTTCTGACTTTCTGCATTTGATTTTGAGGTTTTTATGCCTTCATACATGGTCAATTTTTTGTAGGTTTCATGTTCCACTGAGAAAAAAAGTATATTCCTTTCTGTCCCCATTCGATTTTTCCCAAAGATCTATCATACCTAACTTTTCTAAAATTCTATTTACCTTTTTAACTTTTTTTTCTTATTTATTTTGTGGTTCAATTTATCTAGTTCTGATAGAGCAAGGTTGAGATTTCCCCATTAGTATAGTTTTAATGTCTATTTCTTCTTGTTACTCTCTTAACTTCTTCTCTAGGAATTTGGATATATACATATACATATACATATATATATATATTTAATTTCCTTTCCCCCTTTCCCTCCTCTCCAGTGTTTTGCTTCTGGCCACCATTTCCCACAGTGTGTCCTCCCTTTTTACAGTCTCTACCTGAATTTTTATCCCTTTCCCCTTCAATTCTGCTTTTTCTTCTATTAGCCTCCCCCTTTCTTTTTCCCCTTTGCCCTCCTTCTGCCCTATAGAGTGAAGTTTCTATATTAAACTAAATATGTCTAATATTCTCTCTTTGAGTCAAATTTGATGAAATTAAGGTTACATAATGCTCTTTCTTCTTTCCCTCAACTTTAATAGGTCTTTTTTTGCTTCTCCATATGATGTAACTTACTCCATTTTACTTTCCCTTTCCTTTTCTTCCAGTACAAGTTATTTTTCACCTTTAATTTCTTTTTTATATCATTGCAATGAAGTCAAATTATATCTGTGCTCTCTAAGTATACTCTTAAGAAAGATACAGTTCTCAAGAGTTAAATCTATCATCTTCCTGACTTTAGGGCTGGTGCTCTACCCACTATGCCATCTAGCTACCCCCAAGACTATGTTTTTAAAAAGTTAAAATGTTTACACCCTAAACCTTTCCTGAAGTTCTTCCAAAATATCTTGTGCTAGAAATTTGATAAACTCCAAATATTTGTGAGTTTTGTCACTACAAAATTCACTCAGAGATTTGATCTGCTGTTGATTCTGAGGGAAGCCAGGAAGAGCTCATAGACCTTGTCCATTCTCTGCCATCTTGGTTTCACCCCCTAAAGTGTAATTTTCTATAAATCTATATGATTTCTATTAGATCCAGAAGTTGTCAGCTGGTTGTTCATGTTCATGTCTGAACTATAGTAAACAATTCTATATGAACAACAAAACAGTTTTATAATAATCATTTAACTAGTGACTTCATAATCCCTGCTTTAGTAAGGAACAAAACTTGAATATAACATAAGCACCTACTATGTGCCAGGTACTATGCTAAGTAAGTGCTAGAGAGACAAAGAAAAAGAAAACAAACAAAATGAGAAAATACTTTATCTGCAGGAGCTTATAGTTTAATGGCTGGTATATTTCAGAAGAAATAACCTATGAACATTCAGATGTAGGATGGTCATTTTTTTTCATAGCTCTACCTAATAAAATAAAATTTCATTTAATTCAACAAATAGTTATTAAGCAACTACTAATTTATGTGGAAAGTACTAGGTACTGTTAATTTTTTAATATGGATAATATTTGCTCAGATAAGTATAATACAAGATAAATTGAAGAAGTAAATAATACCACCAGTTTTAAAGAATGATTCATAGAAATCATTTCAACTGAGGTGCAACTTAAATTGAAAAAAAGATGCTAAGAGACAGAGATGAGAAGAGTAGGCATCCTAGTCATGAGGAGATTGATTACCTGAAAAATTTCAGACAAAATATTTTATAGAAATTCAGTTTTCAGTGTGATTGGGTTCATCAATGGAAAGTGGAGGTGGTGGTATTTTTAAACTAAACATATGCTTGCCATTATTCAGAGCAGCTACCAAATTTCAATGCTATGCTCAAAACATTTTTCAAATAGTACTCTAGGATTTGAAAAGGTATCAGGTTCACATGACCTTCAAATGCCAGAGTCCTGACATCTCTAAGAGCACAGAAAAGAGTGCAAAATGCACTCTCATTGATCTTAGAACCTAGAATTATCACCACCACCACCAAATTATTTATCATGTGCTATTTTTAGGACATCTAGAATTTTTAGGTACAACCAACTAGTAGACTCTCAAAATGGAAGTTCTGGAAGGAAATCACCCATAGAAAAAGAGATCTATAAGGATAAAAAGAGAAAAAAATCTGATGAGGCATAGTATCTAAGTCCAAAAAATGAAGTATAACTGGTTTAATACCTTTCTCAAAATGAAGGCTGTAGGATGAATATAGGTACCATCAAGGGATAAGAGAACTGTTCCCATTTTAGTCATTGGCAACACATTTTTAGTTATTTGTCTCAAATATTTGATTATTGCATCCACAGATGAAAGATGAAATATTTGCCTCCCTTATCTGATTTAACTAGAAGAGACTCTAGCCAGTATTTCTTTTCTTTGTTTTGTTTTGTTTTGTTTTTCTTCTCCTAGGTGGTACAGTAGATAGAGCACTGAGGTTTCTAGAGTCAGTAAGTTTTGAGTTCAAATCCAGCCCTGGATACCAGATGTGAAATAATTTAATTTCTGTTTGCCTCAGTTGACTCAATGGTAAAATGGAGATAACAATAAAACCTACTTTTCCTTCACATTTTTTTTGTCAGGATGAAATGAGATCTACAAATAATATTTGTGAAATTCATATTGCAGTGCCAAATCCAGAATTTGAACCCAAATCTTCAAACCTTTAATATAGTATTATTTCCCCTGTGCCATGGATTTACAATAATGTACTGTGTGTACTTTCCATAGTTGAGCTTCAGCAGAAAATAGGACCTTTAAACAGATATGGTAATTATAGCACATAATTCTAAATTGAATAGTAGGAAAAGAGGTGACAAAAGCAAATATTCCATTTAGCTTACACCTGGTTATTTTTATATTATTATTTTTAGTGTGTTTTGACACCTCAGCTGGTAAATGTATTCTCATCCTCATCTTTATATCCTATATTTTGGGTAGCATAATTAAATTGCTAAAGTGACTTATGTGCCTGGCACATCTGGTGCAGGTGGGGGGGGGGGGAAGTAGGGAAGAAGATGGTAGCATAGCACATATGAAGAGATAGTCCATGAAAAATAATTGTTCACAAATACCTTATTTGCAAAGACTGCCTCTCCTCAGGGGAAGCAGCCATACTAACAGGAATGCAAAACAAAATTTCAGCTCTATAGTTATTTTAGTTTCACTTTAACTCTGCCATCTTTGAGAATTGGCTTGCCTGCAGGAATGGCCTTTGGAAAACATCCAGGAATAGTACTTTAGAAACAAAAAATCTCCATTCAGAGAAATAAGACTGTAGTACAATATTCAGTATAATACCATACTCGGCCATGTAAACACTAATGTAAAGATATTCATTTTCAAGTAAATATAAGTAATACAGTTATCATTCATAATAGCAACTCCTTTAGATAGGGCTTTAAAGTTTACAAAGTGTTTTTGCATCTGATTTTACCTTTTTTGAGCCTAAAAACCCTAGGATAGGAATATCTGTTTAATAATGTCTTCCAATTTTAGTGGGAAGGAAGGTTGAGGCTTAAAGTGAAGTGATTTCTCCTAGTTGGACATGATTCAGTACTGCAATTGGAACTCAAATTCAGATCTGCTAAGCCTAGTGATTTTTCTCATTTCTATTTGCTTTTAACTTCTAAGTAAAAGCCTTTAAATTTTTTTAGCTTTTTATTTTCAAAATATATACATAGATTTCAACATTCACCCTTGCAAAATCTTGTGTTCCAAAATTTTTCTTCCTTCCTTCCTCTTCACCTTCCTTCAGACACGTGCAATTCTTCTATATATATTTCCACAATTATTGTGTTGCACAAGAAAAATCAGATCAAAAAGGAAAAACAACAAAAAAAAGCAAGCAAACAACAAAAAAGTGAAAATACTATATTGTGATCTACATTTAATCCCCACAATCCAGTTTTTGAATGTGAATGATTCTCTCCTTCACCAGTCTATTGGAATTTGCCTGAATCACCTCATTGTTAAAAAGAGCCAAGTGTATCAGAATTAATCATCACGTAATTATGCTGACATGTACAATGATCTCTTGGTTCTACTCACTTTACTTACCATCAGTTCCTACAAGTCTCTCCAGTCCTCTCTTAAATCATCCTGCTGATCATTTCTTATAGAACAATAATATTCCATAACATTCATATACCATAATTTATTCAGCCATTCTCCAATTGATGGGCATCTACTCAATCTCCAATTCCTTGCACTACAAAAATGGCTGCTACAAACATTTTTGCACATGTGGGTCCTTTCCCCTTTTTTAATTATCTCTTTGAGATACAGACTCAGTAGAGATACTGTTGAATTAAAGAGTATGCACAGTTTGATAACCCTTTGGGCATAGTTCCATATTGTTCTCCAGAATGGTTGGATCAGTTCACAATTCCACCAACAACATTAGTTTCCCAGTTTTCCCACATTCCCTCCCACATTTATGATTATCTTTTCCTTTCATCTTACTCAATCTGAGAGATATATAGTGGTACCTCAGAATTGTCTTAATTTGCATTTCTCTGATCAATAGTGATTTAGAGCATTTTTTCATATGACTAGAAATGGTTTTAATTCTCATTTGAAAATTGTCTGTTCATATCCTTTGACCATTTATCAATTGGAGAATGGCTTGTATTCATACATTTGAGTCAATTCTGTATATGTTTCAGAAATGAGGTCTTTATCAGAATCCTTGGATGTAAATTTTTTTCTCAGTCATTATACATAAATATATATTATATGGGTGAGAGGCCTCTGGCTCCTTTTATCTAAGCTCTTCCCCCTTCTCCTCCCTTCCCTTTCCTATTCTTAACCCATAGCTCAATATATGCTAAGTCTCTGGTAATGGAATTAAATAATAGAACCACAACTAGAACCCAGGCATACTCTACCTGCATTTTTTTCTCTGAACCACATTACCTATCTAAGTGACATTACCCATCAATAAAGTGCAAAGACCTCTCCTCTCCACCCCCATACCCTTCCTCCTTATGGATCATCACTTTTGTTTGCAAGAAGGAAAGCAACGTCATAGGAAGTTATTGAACACTTCATTTTCATCCTCCAAGCTCAAAGATTCATTGTTAGTATTGATTGAAGGTCTTCATTGTTCAATTTCAGCTGAAGTACCTGAGTCATTTTTCCTTAGCGAAGAGCAGGGTTTGTTACAAGGTTCTGTAGGATTATACGTCAATTCTGCTGTTTCTAAATGATCTTCTCTTAATACCCAACATCTCTTCTATAATATGAAGAGACCTCATGAAAATACACACATATCGTTTTATATATATCTATATCTATATCTATCTATATCTATCTATCTATCTATCTATCTATCTATCTATCTATCTATCTATCTATATGGATGCATAGATGGAAAGGTAGATTTATAAAATCAAGAGAAACTTACCCTTTCATAGTTGGGAGGATTTTTGAAATGGTTCATTCTCCCAAAATTTACATTCTCCCCTCAATGCTACTATTAATAATGGTCTTTTTTAAAAATATATCCATTGTTCAAAATCACTTTATAGGTAGATGTGATTCTGAAATGTTGTTGGTTATGAATTACATTTTTAAAGATTAAATAATATTTAAATTCATGAAGATATATCATTATGGAAAAATTCTGTAGTAAATCCTTTTTGTATAGATATCTGTCACTCAATAATTACTTGCTTTAATTCAGCTAACATTTTATTAAGTTCCTAGTATTATCAGAGGTTGGAGCTTGAGATACAAAATTTTAAAATGACATGGACTTCATCCACAAGGAGATTACAGTCTAATAAAGATAGGCATTTGATTGGTACACAGTTATACACAATGAATAAAGGATTCCTTCTGGATCCACTAACTTTGATGATTTATCTCTGGGTCTACTTAATGCATTTTTTCATGCAAAGTCTATGAAGGTACTTTAGAAGAATGTCTTCATATATAACATCAATGTAGACTTCTCATCACTTCCTCATTTACTAGACTTACCCCATGGGGATCAGCAGAGGATCCAGCATTAGATTATAACCTCCTCAAGGGCAAGGACTGCCATTTGTCTCCTGGGAATATACCCCAGCACTTATCACATAGTTCCAGGAGCATTGTAGGCACTTAATAAATGTTTACTGATTGATTACTAAATGAAATTCTCCATAAAAATGTTGTTATAAATAGTCCTATAATTGTATTTGAACTGCATATCACGTACTTCAATATTTGAAGTATTAGTGATTCCATCAGTGGAAATATGCCTTTACCTGAGCAAGATTCAGTTCTTAAGTGATTTAGGATGTAGTCTTTCTAAGTTGCTGTGGTTTTATTTATTTATTTTTAGAGTATTCTCTGTATTCAGCCTTCCAATGATGAGTTTTTTCCACATTTTGACTTTTTATTTGGACAAAAGATACACAAAAATATTGGATCCATCAAGTGTCTTTCAAGTCTTAATGCACTAATAGAAATTAGAATTATTATTATTAGTTATACTTATATGTTTGTCAATTTATCAGTAAACATTTACTAAATAAGTGTGACATTCTAAGCTAGGTTCTGGGGAAACAAATATGAATATGAAATTGCCCTTGTCTTCAAGGGTTTCAAATTTTATTGGGGCAAGACATATATATTTGTAATTTTTGTGGGAGAAGGGTGTGGGGATTCTAACAGTTGGAAAGAACAGGAAAAGCTTCACCTCGAGGTGATATTTTAACTGGATATTCTTTAAAAATGGTGAAGAGGAAGTGTTTCCAGATTTGCTTGCCAGCCACAGTAAAGATGTGAAACCAAGAATGGATTCTCTTACGTAAGGAACATGAAGGGGCCCAGATTAACTGGATAATAGAGTAAAGAAAGGAATTTACTGATATCTATTATGCACTCCTGTAAACTAAAAATGTTTTTATGCTTGTAAGTGCATTAAAGCTATATCTAAAGTTCTATTTATTATCTATTTAAAGGTCTATTTAAAATATACTTTTAAAAAACATTCTTGGCTCCCAGTGTACAAAAACAAGAGCAGCCCAATGAGGCCTTTGGGCTGTAATTTGCCAACCCCTATTTTAATGGATTAACCGGAGAATTAAAGTCATCTTCATCATACTATATCTGTAGCAAAATGTATTCCTGAAAGGCACACATCTTAAAAGAAACTTCTGGGAGGAAAATGTTTCAAAAGCGGATGACTGATGATCTCAGGATTTTCATGTATAAATTTGGATTTAGAATTGGAAGGAAAATTTGAATCTATTTAAAAAAAAAAAAACTCATTGCACAGATAAGGAAACTGAGGCCCATGGAAGTTGTGATTTGCCCAAGAATATAGTAAGCATCCATTGGAGTATTGGAACCCACACTCTTTGATTCTAAAGCCAGCATATGGCATGGTTTTACAGTTTGGGTTGTCCTGGCAAGTGAAGTTTTGTGGGAAGGTCTAAACATCAACATCTAACTGCACACATTTCTGCAAGGAAAATATTTGCAGAGCATGTGGAACATTTCAACCGTCCTGTTATCTTAAAAAAAAAAGTTTTCTACTATGTAGAAACTAAACTTTCAAAAGATGAATTCACCAACAGAAAAAATAAAAATGCCTTCAAATAGTATGGTGTGTTTGAAGTAGGGTCTAAGAATCAAATTGTTTCCAGCCATGTTGTTTTACTGTTTCATCGGAAGCCCAAACAAGCAGCTGGCAGTCTACTTGCTAATTTGTGAGTAGTAAGAGGAAGAGCTGCCTTTGAATTTCATATTCTCATTGGATATAGAAATGGAAGAGACCTGAAAATCATCTAATCTAATTGCATAATTTTGAATGAAGGAATGATTTTTTAAAAATCATTGTAAGACTTTTGTTGGTGGTGGTCATTTTTCAGTCATGTCTGACTCTCTGTGACCCCAATTAAAGTTTTCTTGGCAAAGATACTGAAGTGGTTTGCCATTTCATTCTCCAGCTCATTTTGTAGATAAAGAAACTGAGGTTTAAAAATTTAAATTGACTTTCCCAGAGTCACACAGCTAGGAAACCTCTGAGGTCAGATTTAAACTTAGGGGAATTAGTCTTTCTGACTAGAGTCCCAGAACTTTATCTACTGTGCAGGATAACTATGTAAAATACACAAGTGCTGAAGATAAACCCATTTCAAAAGTGCTCCTAGGCAGGAGCTAAATGGAAGAGAGAAGAGCAAGGAACAACACATAAAGGAGAAATCAGTTCGAAGTCATAAGGAAAGGCATAGGGGACTTCATGAGGTAGGGGCAAAGTAGATGATAATGGTCTTCCTTAATGTTATTTCAGTTAATAAAACTATTTCTAAAACTACATCTATATCTGAGATCAGTCCATATGACAATGCCATTAAAGCCTTTGGTGAAGAGAACAATATTTTTTGGACTTTTAGTAACTATGTCAGCTGAGAAAGCAGGGATTCAGTCCCTGCAGAAGCCAGGAAGTATCTCCACAATTGTTGTGCCTTTCCTTAGTTTCAAGACTTGGACTGGAAATAAGACCAGTGATCTGGAAGCCACTGCTATTCCTGAGGCTATTCTCAATACTTTATGTCCTGGATTATCTCCAATGAGATTCAAGAGGAGTTGGTGACAGTGATTTGACTCACCTGCCTACCTGGTACAAACTAGCTCCTTTCTCTTGCTTACAATTCTCTTCTTTCAGCTAGATGGGTTTATCTGCTCTATCAGTTGATGTTAATCATGGAAGCAGATGCTCTCATCTGGCCACTGGACCCAGAAGGTTCCAGAGGAGAAAGTGAGATTGGTGACCTTGCAAAGCCTTCCCTCACTTAAGTACGATTCACTTGTATGTCATTACTTCCCCTCCCTGATGTCACCATGAACCTTGAGAACAAAGCACAAACACTAACAACAGTAGTGGAGATGGTTTGCCTTTTCTCTCTAGCATTTACTTTCCTTTATGATGTTTGTAGGGGCCAGATCTTGTAGTTACTTGTGAGGGGGTGGAGGGTTTGAAGGATTAATGAAGCACAGAGGGATTAAATAAATTATTCAAAATTAGGTCAGTGTCCAATCACCTCAGCTACACACATGATCAGGAGAATCAGAGAGGACTCAGAATATTTTGTCAAGAATGCAATTTTTGCTGACCTTATGTCACATTGTTATCACTGTTTTAGGAAAATTGAACATTGAAACCTCTAAAATTGTAGTAAACCTAATTTCTTGTCTGACCTTTCTCCTCTTCCCTCTGCCTCCAATTTATCTCATTCTCAGTCTGAAACACCTGTGTCAGCAAAGGCTGCCCTGCAACTCCTTTAGATGCTATGATCCACAGCTGTGGAGGCTCTTGAAGAATTGGCCTGGCCCTTAACACATGAGAGGAGAGTCTTTTTTATGGAGACAACACAAGGATATCTGGGGGGAAAACAACAAATCACAAAGGGGGCCATACCTGCCTTAGTTTCACCAGTTTTCATCCTTCTCTATTATAGAGTCAAACAAACCTAGATTATCTGTATTCATAGATTGGTTTAGGACTGAACTCAGAGCTGGGGACAGGCTGGTTGGTACTTTTCTCAACTATTGCCCTCCTTACAGATCAATTGTCCTATCATGGTATTGTGGCAACAATAGGGAACAGAACTGGGACTTCACTAGTGCTCATAACACTCTACTACAGCCAGCTTAAACTGCTTTATTTATTTATTTAAATAATGTAAATTTAAAATGTAAATTACATTTATAGAGGTAATGTGTTGTACTGGATAATGTAAGCATAGGGAGTTGGCCTGGATGTTCAAGTAGACTTGAACTTGAAACCTTGTAGCGTGCTGTTGTCTCCAGAAGCTGCGGATCACTCTCTGGGAAGAGATCTGCTGTGTCTACTCAAATCTCTCAGACAGATTCTTCTTCCTGTAGTGAACCGTTGTCTCCAGGCAGTTGCTGTTAACTCTTGTCCAGAGAAGTGACTTCCCTTCCTGCAGAGAGCCCCGTCAGGCCTGATGTAATGCAGAGACCTCTCTTCTCTCTGGAGTGGTGTCCTCTTTTATCCTCCCAGAGAATGGGTGTGGGATAATGTTAAACTGTGCCCAAACTTGAGATTTGCCTAACAATCCTTGAAAGAAATATTTCCACTTAAAAATGTCTAGCAACAGAACTCCAAACAGCTTTGGACTGGTGCAGTTCCTCTTTATCTAAAATTTATTTATGAAAATAGCATCTCACTTTGGAAATTTATAGCTGTACTTTGGACCTGCCTTAAGAAAGAAAGAAAATTGGAAAATTTGAGTTTGGCAAGTTTTTTTATTTATTTATTTATTTTTTTTAAGAATCTGATGAGTACTAACTGTTAGGCTCAGGTAGATAACAGATGGATAATGCAGTAGCACAATCATTTCAGGGATGCCAGCTAACAGTGTGTTAGATGCTTTTAAGTAAATCATCTTACTTTAATATTTTAGGAGCAACAGACTTAATCCCTCTCCATTTGTAGTTATGTGTGGAAGGTATTTGTCAGCGATCATAGACTTATTCCTAGGTGGGCCAGCTAGCTTTGCACAATTCTAAATCCCATGAATTACCTTCTTATCCCTCTGACAAAAGCATATTTTATTTACAAGAGAGAGCCCTTTTCTTGATAACAAAAAAGCACATAATGCTGTGATCCCAGCATGATCTGTAGATATTCAGGTCAATGTATTAGATACCACATGTAAAATTTGCCTTAATAGAGAAACTAACCTGAAAGTATGCACACTTACCTTCATGAAGAAAGAAGAGGATGAATATGTCATAGGATTGCTCTTGGGAATTGATGAATTGGTATTCATGTCATACAAGATGATCACTTTTTTCTATTTCATAAGACCAGTGCCCTCTGGAGTTATGGGAAACCTGGAAACTGACACATCAGGTGGACCATACTTTTATGGCCTGAGTAGATTGTAGGTAAATGATTATATTTGTACTCCCTCATACTATTCTTTGATAGATGATAAATACATCTCTAGATTAGTTACTCTAGTGAGGTAAACAATAGGACATGGAGGTACGTTAACAAAAAGTCATCCACACAGCAGGTTCCTTGGATACACTGCTCTATTACATGGATATATTAGACAGTCAGTCAATAATAAGTATTTATTAATTGCTGATTATGTGCCTGGTACTGTGTAAGTGTTGAAGATGAAAATAAAGGCAAAAAGACAGTATTCACACAATTTGTTACCTTCTTGACCAACACATAAATTATCCTATTTGTCTGATTATGGTAATGATAAAAATATACATGTTAAAAATTTCTTCTATCCCCAAAATCTTGAAACCAAACTGAACTGAGGTAGACTCAGGTATAACTATAAGGCCCATTGACAGTTAGTTATTGGTACTTGCTCTGAGAAAAGAAAGCCTTCATGGGAATTTACATGGTACCTACCTAGCTTCAAGTTTTGAATGTACAAAAAGGTGATTCCTAGTCAATGTCACTATTTTCTTCTAGTCTGAAAACACAAGAGAAATGATGTCTTCTACGCTTTATATTAATTGGATTGTCTATGTGTATGTATGTGCATGGTCAAACAGCCTAGGCCCTAGGGCATCTGTCTTATAGAAATGGGAAGGCATCCTAAAGACTATAAAAATGCACCCTGCATCTTCTGGATTAAAGTCAAATAGTATAATACAGGTAATTAAGAAAGGGCTTTGTAGCTTCTAAATCTTACTCCTCATAGTACTCAGACAATCATTTTAGAAAAGAAAAACTCAGGCATTGCCAATGGCTCAAATTAAAAGTTACCTACTTTCTGACAGTACTTTCTACTTTGTGAAGCTTAAATAATCATATTTCTTAGAAAATTACTCATATCTTGTATGTGTTGCTGCATATATGTGTAAATTATGCATACAAATTGCATCATTTTCTGAAAAATACAAATCCTAATAACTTCCATGTATAGAGTGCTTGAGATTTTCCAAACCCTTTACTCACAAGAATGCTGTGGAGCAGGTAGTATAAGGGCCCTTAGTCATTTTATAGATGGAGAAATTCAGAAGCTCAGATTTGTGGCATTATGTATTTCTCTTCAGTATGTGCTTATTCCAATTCTTAAAACAAATGCCAGTGTGAGTCTTATTGTGCAATGGGGTTATTTGACCCTCCGGGGCACCCTACCCAATGTAAGGCCTAATCAATATACCCTAGATGAACCAAGAAGATGCTGATTTTTCTACCTTCAGTAACTAGAGTTTATTTCGTTCTGATATTGATAGTTGGGTCTCATCTTATCCACATATTCTGTTCTTGGGTACCATGGTAACAGCAACACTCCTGTGGTATAGTTCAGGTTTTGAGATGCAATCTGTAGCATTAGAACTGAAAAAGACCCCTGTGGTACAGATAATTCTTGAACCCATGACCCAGTCATCACATTAATCAATTAAAAGAATTACCAAATGTCCCCAAACTTTTGCTTCTTCAATTCCTCAGATACAACCTTGATTGTGTAATAAGTATGGAGCTTCCATACTTTCATAATGAGGATGAGAACATGGACAGCGGCACATTGAATGCACCAAATGTTCAATCCACTTTGTTGTAAATTGTTGGTGGCCTTTCACAAATACGTGGCCAAAGAGCATGAGCTGGGTATGCAGATACTCTTTCAGCTCACATTACCATGAGCCCTTCTATTCTCTTCAAGTATGCATAGATTGTGAGCTAGATTCTCCATTATCTTTATGAGCAAACATAAACTTCTTTAAAGTCTTCTTTTTTAAAATTAGTTTTTAATGAACAAAAGTTTATTTTCTTTCCTTCCCACTCCCCATCCACTTAAAGGGAATTTAAGGAAAAAAGCAAGACACCACACAACATTTTTGCATTGTTATTTTCAGTAGTGTTGACACTTTTTAATTCTTCGAGCTTTGTTTCTTGGTAAAGATACTGGAGTGGACTTCACCAGTGGATAAAGGCAAACAGAGGCTAAAGTGATTTGCCTAGTGTCACATAACTAGTCAGTTTCTGAGGCTGGATTTGAAGCCTTCCTGACTCCAGACCCATGCCATCCACGTCTACATGACAACTCTTCAAAAACCTGAATTACAGTTATCATGCCTGCCAGCTCTTATCCCATCCAATATTTTCTACTTTCAAAAATCTCTTCAACTGATCATCACATGGCATTGCCATAAGGTCATAATCCTCTGGACCCAGGACTTTCTTATTCTATTCTTATTTCTTATTCTAAAATATGAAATCCAGATGTAAACAGTTTTTTTTTAGATATTGTCTGAGCAGGACAGAATGCTGAGTGACTCTCCCCTTGTTCATTGTCATGATAGACATTATGCCCACAGATTCCCTGATACATTTTATAAGGATGTTGATGATTATGATGATGATGATAACCATTCTCTATATTGTGCCTTAAGGTTTGCAAATCACTTTACAGTAAGCTAAGTGCTCATTTTATGCTCATAACGACTCTGACAGGCGCTATTATTAACTCTGTTTTAGATCTAAAAACTGAGGCAGACAGAAGTTAAGTGGTTTTGCCCAGAGTCACACAGCTAAAGCTGGATTTGAACTGGGACCCTCCCCACCCCAGAGGATCTCTATTACAAAGTCTCAATTCAAGTTGGTTGCCAGTGTACTTAAGGAATCGTTCAATCTAAGAGGATAACATCATTTTGAGATCAGAAATTTTGTTTTGGAAATCCATGCTAGAACAGTAATAACTTTTTTTAAATGCTGAGGATTTGCCTGATTCAACCCTGTTTCCTCATGGCTTTAGACATTTTATGATTGGTACTAGTGTCCCCTGCTTTGTACTCCTTTGCCAATATGGTGCATAATGCTGCTGATTCATCCCAACCCTTCTATAGGGAAGTTTCCAAACCAAGACAATGAGGGTAGGCCCATAGCAGAGTTGGTATTCAAGAACAAAGTTAGATTATCTTGGTCCATCAAACCTGGACCTTTCTCAAACTTAAGCAAAAGTTTTTAGATTTTCTAAATTTATAGAGATATTTACTGGAGCAAGAGTCTCACTACTATGGCCACTTGATTTTATCTAGCTATTCTGATATGAAAATTAATTGGAACTTGAAAGAAAAAAAAAGGGAAGAGTCAAACATAATAACAAAACAGAAATAAGAGATAAAAACTAACTATTGAAAAGTGATGATGAGCTCAGTTTTCAATTCAACAGACATTAATTGCCTATGTATATAAGAAACAATTCTAGGTGCTGGGGATTGGACAAAAACAAATATAATCTCTTATTTTATGGAATTTGCATTCTACTCTTTAGATCCAACATGAACACAAATTGATTTTCATAAAAAAGGTGCATTGAGGAAAAAAATCTTAACAAACTGTTAACAATCAGGAAAAAAAGGATTTTCACAATCGATCAATAAACCAATTAATGTGTATTAAGTATATATTCTGCCAAAGGCACTATGCTAAACCCTGGGCATACAAAAGTGATGCATCTGACCTGAACCTTGGAAGGAAGACTAGCACTCTATTCTTGAGAGTCAAAGTTGAAGAGGAAGGGCATTCCAGATATGGAGAAAAGATTATGTGAAATTAGACTGGAATATTAAGGGAAAGCATTATTAGGCCTGTTTGACTAGAACATAGGGATTCATGAGGTCAAGTGATATGAAATAAAAATAAGGATGGCCTTACATAACAAGCCCCGGATCCTAGGTGCAAGAGGAGCCCCTCAAAGTTAATTGAGCAGAGTATAGATATGATCGGATCTGTAATTTAGTAAATTCATTTTGGCAGATATATGAAGATTTCATTGGAGAGGTCAGAGTTTGCATCATATATATAAATGTACTGTGGTACATATACTATCTTAGATGCTAATGGAACTTATTCACTATAGAAAGGTAGTAGATTAAAGATATATTGTTCTGCCAGTGTTAGAATACTATTTGTGCAAAAAATTAGTAATCTACAGTTATTATTGTAATTGGAGATTACAATTTAGAATTTTGTTTTACAATGAGTACTATATGCATTCATCTAACACTTAAATAGTTATAAAAATGAATTGTATTCAATAAATGGTTTTTATGTTTTTGCTATTTGAGGGGCACTATGCTAGGGGCTAAGAAAGCAAACAAAAATGACGTCAGTATCAGTTTAAATCAGGAGCTCATATTCTGCTTGAAATCATTTCCCATGTGTATTATTTCTAATATAGCAGTGTGTGTTGAACCGGAAGCTCCATGCTTAGTGGAAACTCTGTGAAACAGAAAAATTGCTAGGTCACTTGTTAATACTGCATTTTCCCAAGTGCATCAATGACATTTTTTTAGGTCTTAGCATTTTTTTTAAGCTTTCCCTAGAGTTTGTCCTTGGCAAATTGAAATATGGGAAGTTTGCTTTCAGAGTTGCCATTTTTCTCCTTCTGTACTCTTGTAGTTTCTTTTTCCCACTATTTTAATTTCTTCCTGGTGTACAATGCCTTTGTACCTTCCCCTTTCTCTGTGGGTGCTCTCAGCATTTCTAGATACTCACTCACCATCCTGTTCTGAATCTAAATCAACATGACAACCCATCAATGAGGATTTGTATTTAATGTCTCATCTCTAATGATGGACTGAAAGATTTTGATCCCTTGCTAAAGGTGAAATTTCAGTCATCAGATAGAATAACGTATCTTTACATTGTGAGTGTTTGGTGAGTATTTTGAAAAACCTTCCTGAGACCCCCAAATTGTAATCATTTTAAGTCACAGCCCACTTCTATAGTAAGATGTGTCAGACTCTAGGCATTGACTAGCTGTCAATAAGGACTCTCTTGAGAACCAGAAAAAACTCCACATGAACCTCTCATGCTGCACAGGTTGTCCTTGAAAGGATGATGGTACCAAAGTTAAACTTAGGGGGAGGTAAGATGAGTCAGTTATAGTTTTGGTTTCCCTTTTTGATGCTCCAACAGGCTTGGGGCCTTTGTATTCTATTTCTTGTAGCCCTGGGGCAGTATTTTCCTTCTTTTTTCTCAATATTCTTCTGAGTTTCATGTGTTTTTTTTCCTTTTGGCATGATAATAAGGCATTACACATTAATGCTTTGTTCTGAGTCACTTTGTCCAGACCTCAGCTAGATTAGAAGGCCTGTATTTTATAAAATCGCCCATTTAGCAGGGTTGGCAGTCTTTAAAAGTCTGAGTCAGCCAGAATGTCATTAACTTTGATCCCATAGGCTGCTTTTCCCCATGAGGACTCTTGCCCTTTATTGTCTGTTTAAAATTGGTTCCATTTTGAAAATTACCTGAAGCTAATTTTATTTCTCTTTGTCATATCACTGTAGTGACCCCTCTCTACTATCCCACACCCTTTCCTTTTCCCTTCCCCCCTCTCAAACAAGCTCACACTTAAGATTTAGCAGTCAAATATAGCCTCAAGGCAAGAGTGAAGGAAATATAGGTTCTGTATTTCACAAGTTCTTCCTATGCTGAAGAGAACTAAAATTTTTCTACTTGATTTCTTTTCTAAAAATGTTTATGGATTTTTTTTGTTTGTTTTTGCATTACCTTCATTTCCCAATATATCTCTTCCTTATGTTCCAGCCAGGGAGACTTCAAGTATACTATACAGAAAATAAAAGTTCAGTAAAACTAAGTTCACAGCATCAGCCAGGTCCAAAAGTATGTGCAGAATATCATATATATAGTTTTTCACTTCTGTAAAAGAGAAGGGAACAAACATTTATTAATTACCTACAATATGCCAGGCATTACGATGAACACTTTCATTCAATCTTTACAGAAATCCTAGTAGTTTTCACAGTATTCGATATTTTTTTCCACATTGTTATTGTTCCTTTCATTTCCATTGCTGTGGCTGTTTTCATGATTCTGTTCATTTGACTTCACATCAGTTTATTTAAGTCTTTCCAAGCTTCTCTTTATTAATCATATTCATTGTTTCTTACAGCACACACACAAAAAGTTCTGTTACATTTATGCATAGAAACTCCTTTATCCATTCCTCAAGTGAGGAGTATCTGCCATGTTTATGTTTCTTTGTTACTACAAAGCATGCTAATGTAAAAATTTGCATTCACTGGGGACCTACCTTTCTTTTTGTCCTACCTTCCTAGGACTTGTCCCTCGCTCTGGGTCAAAGGGTATAAGGCACTTTTGTCACTTTCTCAACATATTCCAAATCATTTTCTACATTCTTGTTCCTTCGTTTTCTAAAACTCACATTCACAAACTTAGATTCAGAGCTTCAAAATGTAAGAATTGGATGAGGGCTTAGTTTCCACAGAGAAATGACACTGAAATCCAAGAAATGAAACCTAAAAGTTAGGTTGATATGTAACAAAGAAAATAAAATATATAGAGGGAAGTCATAAATTAGAATAAGAAACATGTTACAGGTAGATGCAGAAGAGATGTATACATATCCAAATAATTCCGCCAACGGGAGATACAATCAGGGGTGGGAATTTATGATCCAATAGGGGAATTAGGCACTTCCAATGGGCTATAACCTCTGTTGTACCCAGCCAATGTGGGAAATAGGGCAGTGACTTGCATTTGGGATAGGGTAGGAACAGAGAATAAAAGGTTATGCTTTTGTGCTTTAAGAATGTGCCTACTACTGCCTGCCATCTAGGGGAGGGGGTGGAGGGAAGGAGGGGAAAATTTGGAACAGAAGTGAGTGCAAGGGACAATGTTGTAAAAAATTACCCAGGCATATGTACTGTCAAAAAAAAGTTATAGTTATAAAATTAATTAAAAAATAAAAAAAAAGAATGTGCCTACTAGTTTACTCACCCACTTTTGCAAAAACATAAAATAAAGTCTTTCCAAGATTCATCAATCAGTCAATGGAGTTCTTGAGAAGATACTTGTGTCTCACCAAGGATTGGCATCCAGAACCACTGAGATTAAAAGGAGGAAGAGGTCTTCCTTTAAGGGAAAGTATTTGTAGAAAAGATGAAAGATTACCATTAAAATAAATGAACAAAACACCTAGCAAGAGGCATTCATAAACTCGATGAAATTAAAATTGACCCAAATGTGCCAGTCCTTCTGAATAGTTTCTTAAACCCCAGATTCCAAATGCATATGTTAATACAGATGCCAATTGTCTGAGACACTAACATTTGAATGTCTTCTTAATTCTTCAGGAAGTAATTGAAACCTCCTTCCATGAGTCTGTCCCGTTTAACTACATGTTTCTCTGGATTCTTTTTCCATTCTTTCCTTTTTTCATTGGTTTTAAAACTTTTGGAAACAGCATAACTGTCTCTCAACTTTTGGGGGCCATTAAAATTCCACATGACAAGACTTCATTAATACATACTATGCTAAATCCATTGCAGCAACTATAGAAATTAAGATAGAAGGAACTTGGTTTTTACCTCTGTGTATGTATGTGTGTGTATCATTAATACTTAGCACAGTGCCTGACACATAGTAAGCATTCAGTTGTTACTGTTTATCCTTTATCAGGAAAGTGTTGTCTTAACTTGTAAGTGAATTGGATTTAAAGTGAGGCATGGATGAACTAGGTCATAAGCTCTCATTCTCCTCCACTGTCATATGTCATATATGTCCAGTGGCAAGACAGTTCAGGACAACGGAAGATCTTGGCCTTTTTAACCTAAGGTCTTTACCAGGTCTCAATTTGTTTGAAGCAACATCCATTCAGTAATTCAGTGATTTAGAGCTAGGTAAAAAATGTAGCAAAGGATGGCCTTGTTTATATACTTAAAGGAAAAAAAATCATTCTGGGAGTGGAAGACCCTTAGAGTCCCTGAACAGAAACCATTACTATTTACATTCACTTTGGGCCACTTAAACAATGACCAAGTGAAACTTGGGAGAAGACCTATTATTGGCTAGTCAGTGAAATCCAGAGTAGGTATTCAATAGTTTGTTGATTGACTGACTTCACAACTCAATAAGTATTGAATGTGAAAGGATGTGTAGTAGAAAGAGAAATGGACCAGAGGAAATGATGAGATTCCAGGAGAGCAATTATTGATTCAAAAGGTGAGGCACATAGCAAGGAATTTACAATGGTGTACAATGGTACTTTGCCAAAAAGCACCTTTATTCATTAGAAAAGGTCATGGATAAATCCAAAGGTGATTTTATGATATACTTTGGAAAAAGGTGATTTTTATAGACAAAAGGAAGGGGAGAGATATCTGGAAAGAGTTAGGGAGATAAAGGATATTTGAAGGAATCCAGGAAGAATTGGGGAGATACTGATGGATAGAATCAGGGAGGAGTTAGAGAGACATTTTATAGAAGTTGAAGAAATTAAAGTATGTTTGATGTTTGAGGAATTGGGGAGATGTCCTCAGATGATCTGTTTAAGGAATGCCAGCCTTAGGAAGAGAACAAGCTAGCTTGAATTCCCATCAGAAGGAAGTCTGAATTTTGATCCTGGTTTTGCTACTTACTAGTTTTGGGGTCAGGGTATTAACTTCTGTACTTCAGTTTATAGAGCAATGAAATGGGCATGATACTACTCTGACTCCCTATCTTGTGGGGTCAAAATGATCAAAGTACTTTGTAAACTTTAGAAATGCAAAGAGATGTTATTATTGAAGGAGGAATTTACTTGAGAATTGAATTAACAGAAGCCCTTTATTGTCTATTTGGGGAAATTGGGACTCAAGAGTGATTAGGATACTTGTTGAAAGTCTCACATCAAAGTCAGTGATCCAGGTGTCCTGACTTTTAGTCCTGTGTAATTTACACTACTTTTCCCTGGAACAAAACAATCTAAGAAAAAAGTCTGTAATCTTTTTAAAAAGATTTGGATTCTAGTTCTGGCATGTGGGAGACAGGAAAAGTGGGAGGAGTGGGCAAAAGGCAGAGAAAGGCTTCTTTTAGGTGATAATTGAGTAGATAGCAGATTTTAAAAGTTAACACTAATGTTTAATCAGATATTTACTCAATTATCAGCTCCACAAAGAACCTAAAGTGAGGTACTCAGTTGAAGGAGGGGTAGGTTTTATTGATCTTTGGAGGAAGGGGATTTGAAAGCAAAGCAGGCCTTAGATGAATTATGACAGTTAAGGACTTTCAAAAAAGGTAGAAAAAAAGGCACTGTGAATGTGGAGGAGGGGAGACTTTGAATCCTCAGAGGTAATGAAAGAAATGCTAATTAAAAGGCAAGAATCTAATGCAAATTACCTTTTTCAGTTTTGAAAAAGACCCTGGTATTAATGGTTCAGGTGCCATTAAATATCATCTCCCATATTCCTTTGCAGCAGCTAAATTCTAGCTACCCAAAACTATGGCTAAGCAGACCATTCAGAAATTCCAGTCTATGCCCAGCTCTCCATCAAAGCTCTCTTCTGATGTTTCAGCATGTTATTGAGAGGATCTTGGGCACCCAAAGACAACCTAGCAGGTTCTCCTAAGCTGAAAGTCCTTTCAGTAAGACTGAAAAATGTGCTTTTACTGTCTGAGGACCAGTCAACCAAACTGTAAGCTTTTGTTAAGTATATGTCAGGCAATGATTTTGTTACTGGACATACAAGTACAGTAATGAAACAACTGTTCATACACAAAAAAAATTACACTCCAATGGGGAAGGGAGAGTATATATGTATATGTGTGAATATTTACAAATAGACTATAGAGAAATTTTATAGATAGATAACAAATATTTAAGCATAGGCATATAGTTATTCTATCTAAACTATAGAAATAATATGTATACTCATATTTACATATGTTTTGTGTGTGGGGGGTGTATGTGTGTATGTGTAATTAAGGAGGAAGGATACTAAGAGTTGCAGGGTACAAGTCATTTTTCATGTAAAATGGGATGTTTGAGCTGCTTTTTAGAGAAGAGAGGTGCTACTGAGGTGGAGTACAGTGTATTCTAGGCATGGGGGCTACTGAGATGCAGAGATGAGAGATGTCTAATGAGGCATGGGAAGAAGGCCAAGCTTAGCACAGTGTCTGGCACATAGTAGGTACTTAATAAATGTTTATTGACAGTTTGGGTAGACTATAGAGTATGGCAGTGGCAATAATTGGAATAAACAGAAAGAGAAATTGAGACCAATTGATGAAGGGCATTTAAAAACTAACCCAAGGAATTTGTCATATCCAGAATCAAATATAAAATACTCTCTTGGCCATGTTGAACTCATCACAAATGGATTAATTATTAATCAGCTGAAAATACAATCTTCTTAATTTTACTCCTTCCATGTATATTCTACAATCTAGCTGCAATGATCTTTGAAGTTGACAATTCATCTCAGCTCCTACTGTATTGGCTGCCCCCTGTGCTTGGAACACTCTTCCACTTGTTTCCTGGTACCCAGGATTCCTTCAAAACTCAGTTAGATTCTTCTGCTGAGATTTTTCTTCCCACTCATTCTGCTCATACTGCTAATATCATTCCTCTGAGATATACTTCACAAATAAATGAATGAACATATGAATGAATATACATAGATAATGTGTATGTATATATGTATAAATATATTTATTTTCTGTTTTGAATGTATATAGTTATTTAAATATTGTCTCCCTCATTAAAATATGAGGTTCTTGATATCAAAGGCCAGTAAGAACTTAATAAATGTTTGTTGACTGCCTGGGTTTAGATCAATAAAGACAAAACTAGCTAAGTACAGAGAAGCTCATTACTAGAAGATTTGGCATCAGATAATGGATTTATTTGTTTATTTATTTTTTGCAACAGCAGCTCATGAAAATATCTACAAAGGCAATGATGGGTTGCCATCTGCATTGTTGGACTTTATACCAATGGTCCTTGCAATAACTATGTATATTTTATGTTCAGAAGAATATGGAGAGCGCTAATTTCAAAGCATAAATGAGAATGGTCATTTGGTCAAAAGAGCACTATTGATCTCCTGAAACAATCTGGCCCTGGACCAGATGCCACAAGGGAATAGCAAAAAAACCCAAAACGATCATGCCTGAGAGATAAGGTATAGGATTAAGTGGAAGAGTCAGTGATTTTGAGTCACTGATGCAGAAAGACTTTTTTTTTAAGTTTGTTTATCCATTTATATTTATTTTTTATTTATCTTAAGCAAGAAATTGTGATAAAGTTCTTAACCAACTTCATAGAAACTATGTGTGTTATTGTTGAATGCAGACTTGAAAGGAATTCTGGGAGGAATTTCTGGGAGGGAAGAAAGATAACTATTAAATGGCTATGTTTGTCCAGAACATGATTTCTTATGGGGGCTTAGAGAAGAAATACATTAGGCAAGGGAGTATATAGTAGTCATGACTAAATGGGCTGATATTGAGGCCTAATTAGAAGAAGAGAGAGAAAGACAGAGAGTCTGGTAAGGAGAGAGGAGAGAGAGAGGAAAGGAGGGAGGGAGAAAAAGAGGAAGAGAGGAAGGGAAGGGAAGGGAAGGGAAAGAAAGGGGATAGAAGGGAGGAAGGAAAGAAGGGAGGAAGGAACAACAGCACACATATGAACTATGTGCTGGATAAATAGGAAATAACCAAGAGAAGGCACTAGAATAAAGACTTCTCTTTAGGAATTTAGAAGGAAGGTTTCTGATAAAAGATGAGATTTTAGTTGGAACATAATAAACACCAAGAAGGTCAGTATTCAGAACATGGCATGGGAGATAGAGAAAATGAAAGGAGGAGAGATGGAGTGCTTAGGCTAGAGAAAAGTCATGCTGGCAGGGAATTGGAAAGGAATCAAAATGAATGATCTCTGCCTGCTCAGCACATCACTGAAATATCAGAAAAAGAAGCAAGGATGGAACCTTTTGAGCCTAATCATTAAATAAGTGATGGCATTTACCATGGAGTCAGAAACCCTAAAATTAAGAATGCACTATTATAAAACAGCTACATGAACCTATATATATATGTGACTCCCTCATCAGTGAAAAGTTGTTCAATCATTTCTTACTCTCTGTGACCCAGTTGTCCAATTTTCTTGGCAAAGATACTGGAGTGGTTTGCTATCTCCTTCTCATTTTACAGTTGAGGAATCTGAGGCAAATAGGATTAAGTGAGCTATGGGTCACATAGCTCAGTGTTTGAAGTCAGATTTGAACTTATGAAGGTAAGTCTTCCTAATTCCAAGGCCAGTATTCTATCTACTATACTATCTAGCTGCCAGGTAAAGTTAGGGTAATGAAATATCTGATCCCTATGTTCACTTCCAACTCTAAATTCTCTTTTCTTTTTTTTTTCTTCCTCTCACTTTTTATTAATGTCTTTTGTTTTTACATTATATTCTGTAATATATCTCTCTCTTTTCCTTATCCAGTTAGACCTCCCTCATAACAAAGATTTTAAAAGAAAAAGGAGGGAGGGAGGAGGTAAGCAATTCAGAAAAAAACGAATGGCATATTGACCATGCCTGACAATATAATATAATGTCTCATACTCATTTTGTCCACTCCTCCCTCATCCTACAATAAATGTAAGAATGCATATTTTCTAAACTCTTTCTATGAGATATTTTCAATAAATCTCCATAAACTTATTTCTTCCCCTTGTTTTTTGTTCCCTGGATTCAATTAGATTCTTCATTTAGAAGGAAAAAGCTGCTGTAACAGCTGTATAAAATTAGCTTGTCTTACTATTATAATTTATTATTTGTTGCACTTCAACAGTGCACTTTGTACTATATAAGGAAAATATCACCTACCATTCCCTATCTTCCTTCCAGGTGCTTAAAGTGAATAAGGAAGTCAAAACAGTTCAGACATAAAACAACAACATGGAAAGTACTTAAAATTCACAAGTGTAAGGTTTTTCCTCTACTTAGAAGCAATAGAAATGTCTTAGGATGGCAGAAAAGCATTTGATTTTCATCTGAATTATAACACTCTTGAATGTTTGTGATGATATCACTACATAATCATTTGTCTTTCTCTTTTAACTTGAGCAAAGGTAGCTGATAATTGATCCTATGTATCTTGTGCCCCCAAGCATTGGCTAGAAATGAACTTAAATGTCTTTTCCTCCACCAAAAGGAATTGGATAACAAGTGATTAAATAAAATAAAAGGGCCAGTATATGGAATCAGAAATTCTACTTACTAGCTGTGTGATGCTGCATTAATGACTCCATTTCACAGAACCTCAGTCTCCTCCCTGATAAAATAGGTAAATAGGGTCAATTAGATGGTATAGTGAATAGAGCACTGATCCTGAAGTCAGGAGGACCTGAGTTCAAATTTGGCCTCAGATATTGAATATTTCTAGCTGTGTGAAAGTCACTTAATCTCAATTGCCTCAGGGGAAAAAAAGTGTATATAGAATCCCTGATTTACATATCTCATGGAGTTATTGTGAGAATCAAAGCAAAGACTACCATGTAAATGTCCTTTGTGAATTATAAAGTGTTATATTGACCCCCTCACTTTCTCTTTTGTCTTTTTCTGGGTGCCTTTTATTTTATGTCATCCATAAACTATGGCATCCAGAATTGGACTACATACTCTACATGTAGACTTACTAGGGCTTATTCATGTTTTTTGAAAAATTATTATCATGTCACTATTACCACTAGTAGAGGCAGCATGGTCAAGTGAAAGAGTCAGCAATCTATTACATTATAATTCAATCATTATGCCATATTGCTTCTCAAAAATTATACAAATTTATTATTATTATTATCATTCCCATTACTACTACTACTACTATTACTACTACTGCATTTGTGGATATCAAGAAGGACTTCTTAAAAAGAGGAACACTTGAACTATAGAGGATGGGCAGGACATTGCTAAATAATTATAGAGATATTTTAGGCAGAAAAACTACCCTTTAAAGTGAAGAGTTAAAAGTTAAAGGAAAGTAGAGAATGCAACAAGGAATCTGGTTTAGATAGGCAATAAGACTCAGTGGAGAAATAGGAATAAGACATAATACAACAGGAATAATAAATATCATCCAATCCAATCTTTTCATTTTATAGATGAGGAAACTGAATTCTAAAAAAGGTAAAGTATCTTCCCCAATGTAGTAAGCTGAGTTAGTTTCAGAATTCAAGCCTGCTGAATATAGTTCTATTGAGCCTTTCACTATACCATGATGTCAAGGACTTTGTTTAAGTGATATTATCTATTTGCTATCTCAGGAGTATTTATAGTCTCAGAAAGAATTTAAGGGACAACCCAGGACTAAACCCCAAGTTTCTAGGGGCTCTTACCTCTGAAGGGGGTGTTGTTTTCAGCAGGGGTCCTTTTTTTCAGACAGACCATATTAAAATCTACCACCTTATAAGGCTTAGGAATTTTATGCCTGGTCTTAGAAACTTTATTCACTTCACATCTACACAGACAGTGCTTAACCCCTGTTCTTCTAGATTAAGCTATTTTATTTTTTTATGTTGAGTTACAAATCATAGCAATTGGTCTTTGAAAAGAAACTGCCAGATCATTTATCAATTCTAAATACCATCAGACATTCTGGCAGGATTTTCCTGCTTTTTTTCTGCAATTTTAAAATTATAAATTGCTTCCATGTGGAAGGCTATAAAATAACCAAGAGGGTTGCCTCAGAGTCAGGAGTCATTGACCTAACTCTAAGTGTTGTCCCCTCCCCAATTGGATTTAGGGTCAGTTACTTCTGCTTTGACCTTCAGTTCTTCCTCTTTAAAATGATTCAGCTTGTGGAAGTGGATATCTTTAACATAAAGAAGGTCCAATTCACTTCCAGTTGATCAATGATGGACAGAAACAACTATACCCAGAGAAGGAACACTGGGAAATGAATGTAAACTGTTAGCACTATTGTCTATCTACCCAGGTTACTTATACCTTTGGAATCTAATACTTAACGTGCAACAAGAAAATTGGATTTACACACATATATTGTATCTGGGCTATATTATAACACATGTAAAATGCATGAGATTGCCTGTCATCTAGGGGAGGGAGTAGAGGGAAGGAGGAGAAATTTTGGAAAAATGAATACAAGGGATAATGTCATAAAAAATTATTCATGCATATATACTGTCAAAAAATTTATAATTATAAAATTAATAAAAAAAGATTCAGCTTGAAGGCATAATGTTCTCCCTGGTCATCTCTATTGTCACTTTTAAGTATTTATTTCTGAGAGCATATTTCAATGTGTATCATGGAAAGAACCCTGGTTTGAAATCAGGAAGCACTTGGTTTCAAATTGGATCTCTAATATTCTTTAGCCGTATAATCATGGGTATACCATTTAAAAACCTCCAAGTCTTAGTTTCCTTATATATAAAATGAGAATAATATAGTACCTGCCTCAAAGAGACTTTATGCAAATCAAATGAGATAATATATAAAACTCTCTTTTAGCCCTAATGTACTGTGTCAGTTTGCTAATGCTTATTCTGGGTTTTCTTCAGGGCAGTCAATGTGGGTAAGGGATATCTCCTTACTAAAAAGCAATTCAAGTTTTTGCATTAATGTGACTAATATCCAAAATCTATAAGGCAGTGTATTTATTATAGTCTTAGTGAATGAAAGCAGCCATTCATTGATCCATTTAACTAGCCAACAAATGTTTATTAAGCATATACTGTGTTAGGCACTTGAGAGAGTACAAAGTTTCGATAAAACAGCACAGTCACTGCCCTCATGGACTTTATAATGTAGTTGAGAGAGAAGACTATAGATACCAAGAATGAATAAATCTGAATACTGCTTTGGCCCCCACTGATGTTTCTAGACTCTGCTCTCCCACCACCAGTCTACAACTTTTTCTTCTTTGAGGTTTTTTCTATCAAAAATTTTCACCCAATTCAGATCCTGGTACCTGTTATCTGCCAATGTTTGCCATGTTCTCTTTGTTTACACCATTCAGGCATTTTTCCTACTAATTCCTCCTTTACTCATGTCTCTGAAAAGGTAACCTTTCTACTTGTTAAGGCAAGCTCTTTATATTCATTCTTGATTTCATCCTCTCTTATCTTCTCTAGTAGATTGTCCCTACTATCATCTTCCATCTATCTCTTGAATCTTAGATCTTTCCCTATTAACTTGTTACTAAATATAGCCATATTGTTAACCTTAAAATAATTTTTAAATGTACTTAATCTAATCATCCTTATTAGCTATTGTCCAATATATCTCCTTTTCTTCCCACCTATGCTCCATGAAAAAAACCACCCACCAGAGGTCCTTTCACTTCATCTTCTCTCAATTTTAATAATTCTTCAATCAAACTTCCAGCCTCATTTATTTTTTGTGGGGAGGGAAAAATGTAAGGCAAGATCTTTGGCTGAGAGAGTATGGGAAAGAGCAAGGTAGTGATGATTCAGAGAGGGTTAAAGAGGGATAAAAAGGTTTGCTTTAGCCACTATGGTGATTGTGTCAGTGTTATATCACCCATTAGTATGCAATCTCCATGAGAGAAGGGACAATTTGATTTTTATTTATGTCTTTTCACCACTTCAAACCATACCAAACACATAGTAAGTACCTAATAATTGCTTGAGGATTGATTGATGCAACATGACAAATGTGTTAGAAAGATACAAAATGCAGCAAGAGCCAAGGAAAGTTGAGACAGTTACTAACTTAGAGAACCAGGAAATGTTTCCTGGAAGCTTTTTTTTTGGTAGATGGGAATTTCTCAAATGAAGAGTAGAAATAAATACAGTCTATCCATTGAAAACAATGTTGAGAGATGAAATAAGACTAAAAGGTAGGGTATTGCATACAGAACCTTGAATACTAGTGTCAAGAGTTTAAAGCATACCGAGGGAGACATTAAAGAAGCACAGAAGATTATTAAGCAGAGAGATGACACAACATTTATCATCATCACTACTATTACCAGTCATCATCATCTTCATCATCATCATCGTTCATTCATATTAATATAGCTTTAAAACTTTACAAAGAGGTTCCTCCTAATAATCCTGTGAGATAGCTAGCATAAACATTATTATTCCCATCTTACAAATATGAAAGTTGTGTCTTATTGTAGTAAAGTGATATGCCCGAATCCCATATCTAGAAAGTGTTAACCTTGGTCTATGTCTTCCTTGATTTCCTGACCCAATTTTCCTCAGTCTGGCAAGTTTTCCTTTATTTAAACTCTGTATCTGACTTTAAGTACCTGCCCAAGGGCAGTAAGTTACAGAACTACAATAAAGTCTCCTGATTACTTCCCTCAATACTTTTTACCATACCAAACTATCTCTCAACTCTCAGGGTTCTCATATAATCTGAGAGAAAAATAACAAAAAATCATGGAATTTCCTTCTTTAAATGACATAGACCTAAGCCTTGAAGAATGGAACCTTTGAATACTTTGGTACAAATCCAGTTTTTACCAATCCCTAACATAATACAACATGCACTGGAAATGACTGAGAAGCATGGGTCATGTCCTCAGATTCCTCAGCATTAAAATAAATAGATATCCAAGATGGCAAAAGAAGCTTGGGCATCAAACAACAAAATCTTTATTTTGGCCCAGCTCAGAAAATGCCTGGTGCAGTGGGAAGAAGTCTAGTGGAAAGAACATTGAGTGTGAAATAAGAGCCCTGTCATCTGAGCTCTTGTTATATCACTTACTATTAGCTGTATGAATTTGTATAAGCTAATAACTCTCTGAACCTTGGTACCCACTGTCCTCATTTGTGAAAGGGGAATAATAATACCTATACTACCTACCTCTTAGAGATGTTATAATGGAAGTACTTGGCAGGCTGCCATATTAATGGGTGACATTATATTTTTATTCATTGAGGTTATGCTTAATCTCATATTCCTAGAATTCTGATGTTTCTCAGCTACTGGCTAACAGAAAAGTAGAATCATAGGATCTTAGAGATGAGAAGACCTCACAATCCAACTCTCCTCATTTTATAGGTAAAGAAACTGAAGCTCAGGGAAACTGACTTGTCTAGAATAATTAAAATAGTAAGTAATTGAGCACAGAATAGAATTCGAATTGTCTAACTCCAGATCTTATTGTACCATATCATATCATACCTTATCATATTTCTCCAGTCTCTACTCAGCACCAACCATTTGGACGTAGTATTTCATTTCATGGTGCCCTCAGTTTCATCCTATCAATCAATCAGTTGATCAGTTAGTCAGTTAACAAATACTTGGAAAATGTTTTGATTTTGATTTAACCAAATTGTCTTCGAGGCCCCTTTTTGCTCCAACATCTACTTTGGGAAAGCAAAGTGGTCAGACCTAAACTTGATATAAAGCTAATTGAAATAAGTGATGGAGAAGAGGAAGGTAATACTAATTGATTCATTTATATATTTTGTTAGCCAATGCTGGATTGCACATTGAGAACTTCTTGGAATCTCAACAAAAATATGTGAAAATAGAATTCTTACTTTGTCCCAAGGGTTAGACTTGAAGAATGAAAATAACCCAGTAGAATATATCTGAAAGGTACTTACTGTGCAGAAATCAATTCTCCTAAGACTTGGGATAATTGCCCTGTGGTGCTGCACTCTACAACTAAGAGTAGAATAAGTAAAAGTAGTTGGGTGTGCTATCCTACAGTGGGACTCCTTGTTTCCCCCTTTAAATGATTTTCCTTTTGTTCTTTTCCATTACTGCCTTAAGAAAACAAAAGTCAGTAGGCTCCTTTAAAACAAGCAGTCCAAATCTTTTTTTTTTTTTTTGGTGTTTCTTCATTTACCAATAGAAAAAATAGAATTTTATTCTCTTCTCCCTATCAAAGGATATCATCTTAGGAGCTTCAATTTAGAGGTAAAAAGGATCTTGGAAGGAAGTTTCCTGAAGACAATTTCATAACTTCAACATTAGGAAACTGAGTCCTAAGAGGTTATACTCAAAGGTTGCTCAGGATTCCATAGATAGTAAATGTTTGAGTTGAGATTTGGATGTTCTTTCTGAGTCCAGATCTAATTCCCTGGCCACCATGCTGTGCTCATATTGGTGAATTTAATTCAAGTCAACTCAGTAAAAATGTTTAGTCCATAATCATCTATACCAAGATATTATTATTTTGGACCCCAGGAACACAAAGACAAATGATAAATCATTCTTACTCTTAAGGAACCTATATTGTCCTGGGTAATACAGAATGGAAACAGGTGAAAAAGTACATGATTCTTTAAAGAAGGAGTTAGTAATATCAACTGGAGTGAATAAAGAAATACTTCCCCTTCCAAAGTAAATGAATGAATGGATAGATAAATAAATGAAGGAATAACATGAATAAATATATCATTAAATAAATAATTGAATGAATAGATAGATACATAGGTAAACAAACAATTATACACTCAAACAAATAAATACCTATTCTAGTATTGTTTTAACAACTACCAGAAAACAAAAACCTGAGAGGCTTTTCCTTCATTATTTGGATTGACTTTACCAGATGAATTCAAGTTCCAAAATGATTATGCTAAAACTTTTGCTAGCTTTGAAAATGCCACTTGTGATTGGGAACATACAGATAGATGTAATGGGGAAGGTGGTAGAGAAACTCATCACTGAAGGCCAGTACTTAGACCATATGTAGATATTTTCCATTTGTTTTGGGTCAAATCACGTAAAATTTTGATGAAACAATTTCTAACCATAATGTTGAAGTGTGCTAATTGGCTACAGAATGGGAAAAACCAATAACTCAAGTGGTTTCAACCCTGAACTGAATGTATATACAGGAAGGGCAACTTATCCATTCAGCTTTTGCAATCATCATCAGGCATCTGTACATAGTTATCTATTATTTGTTAATGTGAAGGCATTTCAAGACCATTGTGAGAAGCCTCTGGGGACTTTATATTGGAGTAGAAAAAGTTATCCTATTATACCTCTTGCTGATCCCAAATTTTATAACCCTGGAAACTTCAGCTAAGGAAGATCATCAGACATAAGTCTCTTTATCAAATGAAACACTCTGACTTCTTTCTGTTGTCAAAGGGCAGAGGAAAAATTAAAGGCTCACTTAGATTCTGTAATACTATTCTTAAGGGCCACAAATTGTGTGTTATCATGGCACTGGGAACAAATAGTCATTAAATTTACAGATCCATACAATGTATCACATTATCCTGGAATTTCCTAGAAATACATATATACATATATAAATACATACAAATGTATATAAATAGATATATACATAATATATAAACATATATATTATGAAAACCTCTGTCAAGAAGTTTATATATATATAATATGCCATTTATATATGTAATATAAATATAATTTATATATGTATGTAATTTCTATGTAAATAATTTAAGCTTAAATATTAATATGTAATTTAATGTAATATGTAATGTTAATATAAGCATATATATACATATATGTGTGTGTGTGTGTATATATATATATATATATATATAAAACTCCTTTTCTCAAACCCAATAATATGGAACCCTCTCCTTAATAGTGTAGATAGATGAAGACTGCACTAAATGAGAAGTAGGGCAGCGTTTTCAAGAGAGAGAAGAGCTTTAGTTCTCAATGAGTCCCTCTTTGACCTTCTCTAAGTGAGAGTTGCTTTCGAGTCATTTTCAGAACACTTCAGGTAAGAGTCTTGTTTGTGTATCAAAAAAAAAATGAGTATCAAGTTAACTTCTACCTTCAAGAAAGAAGATGGAAGAGGCCAATTATATTTCAGTTTGCTGAAGAACAAAACTCTGGGAAGACTTAAGGAGAGAAGGTACTTGTCATCAAGTTCCCATTCCTAGCTTGCTTCTTCTTTAGAGACTTTGGAGAGTTTCCTCTTGAGATCCAGAACACTCTCTCCTGGTTGAGCTGAGTTATCTAGCTCCCATTAGTAAAGCTCCTTTACTTTGTATTATCTGTTTATGTGTTTTCCCCATGTAAACTTTGATTTTTGTTTTGCTCAATTCAAATAAATGGGTTTCTTTGCTATTGTATTCATTGTGGAAATAATATTAGGTGGGCAAGGGGTCAAGGTTAGAGATAGAGCTTAGAACCCTCCTTCCCCCCAAAATGACAAGTAATCAAGTTAGGTGAAACACATTCATATCCCCTAGATGAACAATGTTTAAAGGAATAGATAGATAAACTTATAGTCCAATATCCACTGTTTTTGAGAACTCCAGCCCCAAATTACTACTTCATTTCCTGATAGGAATGATAGTCTTCTTTGGAGAAAGGTAAGAGATAATAGGCTAAAGAAATTAATTCCTGAGCAATCCTCCTTGCCCATGTGGATCTCCTTACTCATGTGGAGCCCACTTCATTTGTATATGTGTGTGTGTACATGCACACATACACATACACATGTATATATGTGTGTATACATACACATTATGTTTCATGTGGACAGAAAGTATTTAGTTTTTGTCTTTGTATAGCCTAATGTTTGGCATATAGTAAGTGCTTAATTTATTGATTGCAAGTGATCATCTATTCTAAATTACCCAGTTTATAGGTAAACAGAAATCTCTAAAAGATCAGTGACTACATCAGAATTTGAACTCAGGCTCTTCCAAATCCAAGACTCTTTATACTGATTGATATTAATTGCTTATTTTTATTTTCTTCATTTCCCATAGTGAAACCAAAATCAAGTAAAAAGAGAAAATATACAAATTGCATAAATATATTACTTAAAATATATACTACCAATATATTCTAAAGGATAAGTTCCATCAAGGTAGGGAGCATAAGTACATTATCTTTTCTAGCACTTAGTATAGGGCTATATACATAGTGGGTCTTTCATAAATACAGAAGGAAAGAAGGAAGGAAGGAAGGAAGGAAGGAAGGAAGGAAGGAAGGAAGGAAGGAAGGAAGGAAGGAAGGAAGGAAGGAAGGAAGGAAGGAAGGAAGGAAGGAAGGAAGGAAGGAAGGAAGGAAGGAAGGAAGGAAGGAAGGAAGGAAGGGAGGGAGGGAGGGAGGGAGGGAGGGAGGGAGAGGGAGGGAGGGAGAGGGAGGGAGGGAGGGAGAGGGAGGGAGGGAGGGAGGGAGGGAGAGGGAGGGAGGGAGAGGGAGGGAGGGAGGGAGAGGGAGGGAGGGAGGGAGGGAGGGAGGAAGGGAGAGAGAGAGAGAGAGAGAGAGAGAGAGAGAGAGAGAGAGAGAGAGAGAGAGAGAGAGAGAGAGAGAGAGAGAAGAAATATTGATAAATGTTTATCTTTCTCCGACCAATATTGATTGTTCTGAAATACCTGGACAAAAAGTATTTTATACAAAACAAACAAACAACATTAACAAAAAGCCTTGGTGAACTAAGGCTCTCCAAAGCAGTTTCAAATTTCATCTTATCCAAATGAGGTATCCAGGTTTTAAAATAACAAAAGATCATTGAAATCTTTTGGGAAGTATGAGAGGGTGTTCTGTCAACACAAACCAAAGTCCTTTGGAAAGATATTTAAAACACAGCTTCATCTTTTATGCTTGGAACATTGGGAAGACGTTTGGAGATATATTGGGTGTCAAGAGATAGTATTTAATCTTGCCTGTTTCCCAGGCAGTCCCTAGGACAGAATTGTTTGCGGGTTTTTAGCCTCTTCTAGCAGGGATGTAGAAGATAAATACTAAAAGCTTGGAGGGGAGTGCTCTAATGCAGATGGAGATCAACATCTCATTTTTTCTTTTGTACCAGACACAGATGTCACATGGAGATGGATTGAGGGTGGGGGTGGGATGAGGATAGCCATTAGGGAAGGAAAAGTACTGAATTTTATAAGATTTTTAGTCATTTCCCCCCTTTTATCCTACTGCAACCCAAATGGTATTTAGAAATATCTCTAAAATGTTCTCTTTCGAAATTAGATTCTCTTTGGATGGATATGTTTGGAAACCATAAATACAAGACTATGCAAAGCAGATGTCCATTAGAAAAAAAAGGCAAAGTTTATGGTAAACTTTAATTCTGGCATTCAGTTTTCCCCAAAACCTGACTTTTGAAGTCAGGATAAAAAAATCAAATTGTCTGGTCTATTTATAATTTTTCTAAGGTAAGCAAACAGTGAAATAATTTTCCTTATCAAGGAAACTTAAAAATAGGTCTCTCTTTGAATCATTCATTTGTGATACATAATACCAAAGTTTAGATTTTATCATGTTCTATCTTGCATTGGACTTACTTATACTGTCATTTTGTTTGAAGTTGAATAAGGTTGGTCTCCCTAACTAAAATGCAAACACCACAGAATTAGGGACTTCTTTGGGATTTCCTATAGCACTTACTACAAAGTTTCTTGAATGCGGAATATATTTTGTTTTTATCTTTGTTTTCTTAATACCTAGAAAAATACTTCATATTCAGGAAGTTTTTAATAAATATTAAATTTGGATTGAAATGAATCGAGCACTTAAATGGTGCTCTGTAGAATACAAAGATGACTAAGATAGAGTTCCCTTTTATCAAGAAAGTTATAATATAATAAGAAACAAAAGATGTATACAAACAAAAAATTCTCCATCCTAGTGCTTGAGAGCTAGAGATGGTTGTGTAAAGTAATAGGCTTTTATCATGGCCATTAAAAACAAATAAACAACAACCAAAAAAAAAAAAAAAAAAAAGGAAGATTTAAAACCTAAAATGAAATGCCTTTGGGCATTGGTAAGGAGAGAAGCAGAATATAGGAGAAAGTATACCACTGATAGGGTCAAGTCACAAATGAGTGAAATGGCTGGAAATTGCAGGAGTGATCAGCAATGATGTTTCAGAGAGACTGCCTTCAAGCTTGACATAGCCAAGTTCACCAGACTTTCCATCATTACTAGATTGATATGTAGGTTCCTGTCAGTCTCCAGGCAGTGAAGGTCATGGATTATATAGAGAGGAAAAGTAGACTTTCAGGGGCAGTTAATTGGTTTTCTATCTTGATGTTGTAAGTCAAGCAGATTTTAGCTACTGGCCAGGGGAAGCCAGAGAGACCTGGAAACATAGAGAATAAAAGCATGGCAGAAATGGAAGTTTCCACAAAAGGAAAGACATGTGGTCCTGTTTAGAATAGAAATGGAAACCTCCCAAAGTAATTTTAAAAACCCTAATTTGTCTTCTAGTTTTAGTTCCCTGTCTCTCCTCAAATCCATTTTACCCACTAAAATAAGAATAGCTAATATTTACATAGCATCTATTAAGAGATATAGCATCTTCACTGTACTAAGCATATTACAAATATCTTACTTGATTCTAACAACACTCGGAGGTAGGTAGGTACTATTATTACTGTTTTGTAATTGAGAAATGTGAGACAAACAGAAATTAAGTGACTTCCCAAGATCACACAGTTATTAAGTGTCTAGAGCTGTATTTTAATACAGGTCTCCCTGACTCCAAGTTCAATGCTCTCTCTACTACTGCCGAGCACAATCTTCCTAACTCAGAGATCTCATTGTCATTCTACCTCTCAAACAGTCCAGTAATATTGTCTTCCATACAAAATACAATCTTCTGGGGGATACACTATGTAGGCAGAATAAAAATAAAAAAGAACCAAGAAAAATAAAAACTTGGAGGAAGAGGAGAAAATTTAATAGAAGCCAGGGGAAGAAAGAACATTAAGAAACATTGAGGATCAGTGTTATCAAATGCTACCAAGAAAATAAGAAAAGGTTTTAGATTTGGGGTCTAGAAGTATTGTGAACTTTGCACAATTTAAGTACCAAAATTAGAGCCAAGTTGGAAGAGGTTGAGGATGAGTGATGTGGATGTTGAAGAAGAAAGAATACTTACATTTTGATGATTTTTAGAAAATAATCAGTGAAGAGGAAAGATAGGGTAATGCTTTGGGAGAAAGAAGAGAATTAGATCTTGTTCTGTTTAGTATAGAAAACATATTTGTAAGATATAAATGAGAAGGAAGATTAATGATTGTTGGACCAAGATCTTAAGGGAGTAAGATCAAGGATACAATTAGAAGGGTTATAGTCTTGACAAAAGTAAGTATTCATTTAAAATTTACTGAACTAAACCTCTCCATAGTTTTCCATAGCATTTGCATGTTGCATTTTCTGAAATAAACAAAAAGATGACATGTATTAGTAATATCTCATATTTCTGTAGAACTTTAAGGCTTTCAGAATATTTCCTTTTTAAATAACATTATGAGGCTAGTACTCGTTTGACAATACAAAAACCAAGGCATCAAAGAAATGAAAAATGACTTGACCAGGGTCACACAGCTAATATATATTAAACAGAACCTGGACTAAAAACACAGATCTTCTTATTTCAGAAACAGCTCTCATTCTTCTCCATAATGCTAACTTGTATTTCTGCTGAGGTTCCAGAAATTATGTTGACTTCACAGGATGTTATCATTTGATTTAAAGCTAAATTAAATAGGAAAAGTTTTGTTTTATACAAAGAAGAAAACCCCCCTAAAGAGTAAAGCTATCCAAAGTAGATGCTATCCAAAGTAGAATGGGCTTGCTTGGAAGATAGTAGCATCCCCTTCACTAGAGATCATGAATGTTGAAGTGTTGAAGTGAAAACCTAAATTGCAAAAAAATATAATGAGTCTCCAGGATTGCTTAAATGTTAGGCTCAGCTATTCTGGGCAAAATTTCCTGATTCTTGATAAAGAAAATTAAAGTTAATGCCCACAACTTTATTTTTTCCCTAAAATATAGGGAAGTAGTCTTATGGTCTCAGCAGCAGTACCAATAACTTATCATTATATTTATTATCTATTTTCAGAAGCCTTTAGTAGGTCTTCCTGCCTACTGTGGCCTGCAAATGATACTTTTTTCCTATTGTATATCTTTCTTTCTCTGATTCAAAAAAATCATTAAGGTATTTTGTAAATGGAATGATTCATTTTTATAGAGCCATCTATCAGGAGCATCTGCCATTTTTTTTTGATGAAAAACAAACAACCAAAAACAAAGTTTATATTCTTATAGTACTCCAAAGTATTCCAAAGTTTCTAAAGCATTTTCTTTCCATAGTTCTATAGCATAGACACTACTGATGTAACTATCCCCATCTTATAGATGAGGGAAAATTTTCAGAAAGATGTGCTTACAGGTAAGGATAGAGCACAGGGCCTGGAGTCACAAAGACTCATCTTCTTGAGTTCAAATCTGACCTCCGACACTTATTAGCTTTGTGACTCTGGCTAAGTTACTTTACCCTATTTCCCTTAGTTTCTTCACCTGTATCAGAGAAGGAAATGGCAAACCACTCTAGCATCTTTGCCAAGAAAACCCTGAATGGGGCCATGGAGAGTTGGACAGGACTGAAATGATTGAACAACAACATACAGATGGTAAGTTTTGGTGTTACCCTTTGAACTCAGGTTTACTCATTCTAAGTACAGGGCTCTGTCTGCTAAATCATTCTGTTTCTCAAAAATCAAAGTCTCAGGCCTGAAAAATGTTTCAGAGGGAATTTAGTCTAATATATATGTAAACAAGAATCTCTACTTCAGCATCCATGATAATTTAATATCCAGCCTCTATCTCTAATGAGAGGGAATCCTGCTTTCTTCAAGGAAGCCCATTACACTTTGGATATTTCCAATTTTTAGGAAAGTTTTTCCCTCTTACATTCCACCAAATTTTCCTCTTTTCAACTCTACCTACTCTGACCTCTGGGACCAAGAAGAAGAAGACAAATCACTTTATTAAATAATAATTGTTCAATTATTTGAAAATATCTATCATGTTTCCCTTGAGTCTTCTTTCTCCAGGCTAAGCATTACTTTAACCATTCTTTGTATAGCAAAGTCCCTCATCATCCTGGTTGCCTTCCTCAGTATACATTTTAGTTTAGGACTAACCTTCTTAAAATATGTCTCATAGAACTGTATTATTTACTTCTTATATGGTATGATCAGGGCAAAATTCAATGGTACTTTTACTTTTCTTATTTTTAGCATTGTTCTATTACTTCATATGATGTTCAAACTAGCTTCTTTAACCTCATATTCATGAATTTGTCTTTTAAATATATTTTATAGCTGTATTTTAATGTTTTTTCTTTTGTAATCTTATGTATTTTGTTTCATATAATTAAAAATATTATTCTGAAAAAAGATCCATAGGCTTCCTCAGAACACCAAAGGAGATCATTACTCAAAAAAAGTTTAAGAACCCCAGATTTACAGAAATAACTAAAGGCTGTAGATGTAAAGAAACCACTAGTAGCAGTGCTTATAAAGAATCAAATTTCCTCCTCACTTCCTTGTACTGGAATCTAAAGTGACACTTCTTTGCTAAAAAGGCTATAATAAAGCCATAGTGCCTGTCTCTTGGAAAGTTTCCCATGACACTGCAGAAAGGCCTGTCTCTGAGGTATCCTTCTAGGAGGTCACCAGGGAGAGGGAGATATTCCACTTCTTCCCACATTAATCAGTATCAAATTCAATGCTACTTGTCAGAAGACCCATAATAGAAAACTCAAAAAATGTGATTTGCAACCATCCCTCCTATAGTTTGGGTAGCTGATATTTGAATTGTTGTGTTCATCTAAAAGCACCACATTTTTGCCAAGCTGGAATGTCTTCTGAGGAAGGTGACTGTGAAAATGAGAAGCCTGTAAACAATTGCCATATAGGGATCAATTGAAGGAGCTAGAGATATTTAAAATACTGGCGCAAATAGAATGCTGGGGAAATATGATCATTACCTTCAAATATTTAAAAAGGCAGTCATGGGGTAGTGAGGTTAGACTTATCCTTAATCCCAGAAGATACAAGGAGGGAAAATGGGGATAAAGTTATAAGAAGACAAAATACCTCAATTTAATAGCAACAACAAACAACAACAACAACAAAATAGGAAAACATTTCCTAACTACAAGAACTATTAAAATCTGAATGAGCTGCCTAAAAAGATAACAAAAATACAGGCTGGATGCTTTTTTGTTGGGGATTTTGGAGTTTGGAAAAGAGACAACTAATTAGGCTAAGACATGATCATTGTCTTCAAATATTCATAGACTTAGCAGGCATTGCCCTTTTAGCTCTAACATTCTTAGATTCTATCAGAAAGAAGGCACAGCTCCATTTAACATCAGAAACAATTTACTTTCCATCAGTGCTACTCTGATTTGTAACACACACAACTAATTTGATATTACTGAGAACAATAAGCATTCTATAAATATACGTGTTATGGTGTAATGAAAAGTATTCTGGGGTTGGAGCCAGAAGAAATTATTTCAAGTCTTAATTTTCCCATTTACTTTCTGTGGGACCTTGAATATATCAGATGTTTTGACCCTTCATTTCCTAATTTGTACAATCAAGATAGTAAAACTTGTTTACTCTCTCTCAGATGTTTACTATGAGGACCAAGAGATATAATATATTTAAAATGCTCTTAAGATTTAAAGAAATATTAACTGTTATAATCATTATTATTTGGGATAAATTTATCTGTTGTTTGGGCATATGTTAGAGCAATGTTTTTAAGTAAATTAATATTTGACTGAGATAACCTACTATACTATAGATTTAGAGATGCAACACATTTACAGGTAATATTCTGCTAACAAAAATAATTAATGGTAACATATTAATGTGGTGAAAATGTGTGTACCATGCCTCTATGGTCAGAAAGCCAGGCTATCTGACTTTCAGTGTGACTGACATACTGTGCCCATTATTTTGCTTCAAATAGATTTTCAACATTTGGATGGAATATTTTTGCATTTATGCTAAAATGAAACAGCATAGTCAAGCTATTACATGGTCCATTAAAACGACTTTTAAGTGACTCTCTGTAGCAAAGGATTTCACAGTTTTAGCATTTCTAGAAGAAGCTTGTCAATTAAGTACAGGCCGCTTGTCTCCGACCTCTGAGAAAAAAGGCAGATGTTTCTGTAAAGGTTTCCTGAAGATGATAATTGTGTTTGTGTCATAAGGAGTATAGAAGAAATTGTCACAGTGACAGTCAGGTGGACCAGTGCCAACATAACTCCTTTATAATTCTGTTGAAACTGAGGGGGTGAATTTTTTATGAAAATTTAGAAATATGGCAAAGTATGGTCAACAAATGAATTCACTTGTCAAAGGAATTATTGAAAAAAAGTACAAAAAACAATGGCCTAGCATTATCAGATCTAAAACTATATTATAAAGCAGCATTTATCAAAACTATTTGGTAACTGGCTAAGAAATAACAGTGGAATAGATTAGCTTCCCATGACACAATAATCAATGACTAAAGTAATCTAGCATTTGATAGCCCCCCCCCCCAAACTCCAGCTTCTGGGATAAGAACTCACTATTTCATAAAAATTGCTGGGGAAAGTGGAAAACAATATCAGCATCTCAGTATAAATGTGCATCTCATACCCCATAGCAAAATAAAGTCAAAATGAGTACATGATTTGGGTGTAGGAGAGCAAGGAATAGTTTACCTATCAGATCTTTGAAAAAGGGAGGAATTTATGACAACGAAGAGCTAAAGAACAATATGAAATGTGCAAAATGGACAACTTTGATTACATTAAATTAATTTTGTTTTGTTTTGTTTTACTTATTTGATATTTTCCCCAGTTACATTCAAAACAATTATTTTTGCATTTATTTTTAAACTTTTTGACTTCTAGCTTTTCTCCCTTATCCTTACTCATAATTAAGAAATTGTATGTGAAGTTATATAAAACTTCATAAAAGAAAGGTAGAGAGAATGTTTCAATTTGTATTCACTCACAATCAGTTACATCTCTGTTTATGGATAGAATTTTTTATTACAAGCTCTTCAGAGTAGTTGTGGAAGATTTTACTACTGAGAATAGCAAAATCATAGAGGACTGTAATGTTCTGGTTAGCTTTCTGGACCAGCCTTGTTTTCAGCAGAATAATTACCATGAGAAGTCTTTATTGTCTCCTTCACCTGGTGCTTAGCTAGTTTTCAGAGGCCCTTGGTCTCAGTGGAGAAATAAAGAAGGACAGGCCAGTCGCCACCATGATGGTGGAAAATGGAATTTTGGCATCCGAACGTGGGATTAAGGATTTACACTCAAAGGTCCAGACTGACGTGATCCTGAGTTCAGTGGAAAAGTCTCCGTGACCCAGAAAGTATGGTGAGTACAAAAATAGACAAGAAAAAACTTTGTTAAGGGCTAAACTAGTGTTTCAGCTAAAATGGGACAAATGTTTAGAAAGGAGCCTTCTCCACCTAAAGGAAAATGTGTAGCGTGCTAATAAACTAATAAAAAAATCAAGGTTTGATTGTAACTTGGAAGCCACAGTGGGCACAAATGCCCACTTTTATACCCAGGCTATGATGCAGAACATGGGAAGACAGGATCCTTCTTGGCAAGGGATTTCCAGAGAGACTTATTGATGCTTTCAGTGTGGTAAAGTAGGCCATTTGAAAGCTCAGTATAGGCATAGAGATAGAGTGAGAATGCAGGGGGTGAGAACAAGACCCAAAACTCTATGTCTAAAATGCAACAAGGGCTTCCACTTTGGCCTCAGAATATAGGTTGACCCAGGGAAATGAGAGGCAGGGCCCAGCTCCAAGACTTCAAACCAAAAAAGAGGTGGGGCATGATGGCATATGAGTTTATACCCAGAGAGTCTTTAGAAGTTCAATACTCTGATATGATCAATCAGCAGAGAAGCAATCAAATGGGAGAAAGGAATTACAATTAAGGAGAGTACAAACTTTTTAACCCAACAGAAGAATAGTGTCCAGTGAGAGCAGCTCCAATATAATTGCCACGGGATGAGGAGAGATCCAGAAAGTGGTGAAAGGAGGGACCAAATAGGTTAACTGCTTGTATCTCTACAGATGGAGAAGGAATCAGTTGGGTGCCAACTAGCATCTTGAGAGAGACAGAAAAAAGAGAAAAAAACTTTAAAACAAAGAAGACCTAAGAAATATCTGACACTGAAAGAGCTTGCCTGATAATGAGACTGTTACCAAACTTCAAAACCAGGAAGAATCATTGGATTCCCTGAGATGAAAAATTGTTGATAAGACTGTTGCAGAACTTCAAAACCAGCAGGAATCACTGGATTCCCTGGCACATGATAAGACTATTGCAGGACTTCAAAACTTGCAGGAATCATTGGGTTGCCTGACACATGAAGTAATGGACAATAGATTGGTTTTGGACTATTTCTAGGACTTGTGGACATGTATAATTCCTCATGTTGATTTATGTTGTTTGTTAATCACTACTAGCCTCGGTTATATTGCTATACCTCCCATGTTGATGGATTTATGTATACCTATTTCAAGTGAGACCCTTCAGAAACTCACTAATGTGGTTTGATTCCCCATTTCCCTTTGATGTTTTCATCTCCCTTCCTGAGACATCAGGGAGGGCATGATCATCTCCTTTTTGGGATTCTCACCTCCCTGAGAAGTCAAGGAGGGCATGACCACCTATGCTCTAAAACAAAAGAAAGCAGGAGATGTAATGGGACAGAACTCTGTACTTGAAACAAGGATTCTTACAAGGTGCTAACTCAGTGGAATTGATAAGACAATGGTTATCTAGTTTAGCATGGTGATTAATAGTACTCTAGTTCAGTATGATTGATTTAATCTTATAACAAATAATGGTTCCCTAGTGATATAATGATTGGTATATACTCAGTATACCTCATATAAACTGGGACAAACTCAGCCACGGAGGACTAGAACAGACTCAGAGAGACATATTCCATCTTTGAGTAGGCTCCTGGTGGCTATTCTTCATTTCTCCACTAAAACCAAGTCCAGTCTGAAAGACCTTTATAAAGCTAGCCCAGGCCCCAGGCAAGGAAACTAGACTGTGAAGGAGATAATAAAGAATTTGGACTTTATCCCTGCCTATTCTTATGGTGATTACTCTGCTGAAAAAAAAGGCTGGTCCAGAGACCTCAAGAAAATCTACCAAAATATTACAGTGGACTTTACAGTTGTTGTTGTTGTTGTTGTTGTTGTTGTTATTTCCCTGCAGAGCATCTTGATCATTATTTCCCATAGAACAATAATACTCTATCACGATCACATAACACCCTTTGTTGAGCCATTCCCAATTCATAGGCATCCCCTCAATTTCCTTTTTTTTTTTTTCTCTGAGAAGAGAATTGCTACGGATTTGTTTTTGTACATGTAGATAATTTTTCTTTTTTTAAAATTAAAAAGAATCTTTTGGTATCCATACCTAATAATGATGTTGTTAGGTCAAAGAATATGCATGAATTTATAGCCCTTTGGCTATACAGATCATATTTTTATGATTTATCAATTGAGTTATAGCCCTTGTTTTTTTATAAATTTGACTCAGTTCTCTCTGTGTTTGAAAGATGAGGCTTTATCAGAGAAATGTGTTTCAATTTTTTTTGTAATTACTATTTCTAACTGTATCCCCCCATTTATTCTTCCTTTTCTTTTATCCTGCTCAAAAGTGTTTTGATATCACTTCCTTCTCCAATATGCCATCTCTTTTATTGCCCTCCTCCTTTTCTCATATCCCATTTCCCTCCTATTTTCCTGCATGGTAAAATAGATTTCTATGCCTCTATTAAATATATATGTTATTTTCTCTTTAAGCCAATTCTGGTGAGAGTAAAATTCACTCACTCTCTCTCTCCTCCCCTTCTTTCCCTCCATTATAAAAGCTTTTTCTTGCCTCTTTTTTATGGCATATAATTTGCACTATTCCACTTTTTCTCTTTCCCTTTCTCCTAGCACATTCCTTTCTCACCCTTTAATTTCATCATTTTTTTAAAAGATATTATCCCTTCATATTCAACTCACATCTGTGTCCTGGGTCTATATATACTCCTTCTAACAGCCATAAAAATGGCAATGTTCTAATGAGTTACAAATATCATCCTTCCATATAGAATGTAAGCAGATAATCCTTATTAAGACCCTTATGATACACTTTTCTGATTATCTCCTTATGCTTCTCCAGAGTCCTATACTGGAAAATCAAATTTTCCATTCTGTTCTGGTCATTTCATCATGAATGCTTGAAAATCCCCCTTTTCATTTAATGGTCACCTTTTTCTCTGAAGGATTATACTCAGTTTTCTAGGTAAGTGATTATTGGTTGCAATTCTAGCTCCATTGCTCTCCCAAATATTCCAAACTCTCCAGTCCTTTACATAGAAGCTGTTAAATCTTGTATTATCCTGACTGTGGCTCCATAATACTTGAATTGTTTCTATCTGGATGCTTGCAGTATTTTCTCTTTGATCTGGAAGTTCCAGAATTTGACTATAATATTTCTGGGAGTTTTCCTTTAAGGGTTTCTTTTAGGAGGTGATCAGTGGATTCTTTTGATTTCTATTTTATCCTCTGTTTCTAGAATATCAGGATAGTTTTCCTTAATAATTTCTTTATTATTATTATTATAGCTTTTTTATTTACAAGATATATGCATGGGTAATTTTTCAATATTGACCCTTGCAAAATCTTCAGTTCCAATTTTTCCCCTCTTTCCTCTACCTCTTTCCCCAGATGGAAGGTAGACTAATACATGTTAAATATGTTAAAGCATATGTTAAATACAATATGTATATATATATGTATGTATGTATGTATGTATGTATGTATATATACATATACAATATGTATGAGATGAACCAAATCAGTTCTAATAGAGTAGTAATGAATTGAACCAGCTACACCCAGGGAAAGAACTCTGGGATATGAGTGTGAACTACTACCTACAATTCCTAATTCCTCTATTTTTCTCTGCCTGCATTTTTTATTTCCTTCACAGGTTAATTGTATACTATTTCAAAGTCCGATTCTTCTTATGCAACAAAATAACTGTATGGATATATATACACAAAATTACCTATGCATATATCTTGTAAATAAAAAGCTAATAAAAAAATAACAAAGAGGGTTGTCATAAACATTTTTGCACATACAGTTCCCTTTCCCTTCTTTAAGATCTCTTTGGGATATAAGCCCAGTAGTAACACTGCTGGATCAAAAGGTATGCACAGTTTGATAACTTTTTTGAGCATAGTTCCAAATTGTTCTCTAGAATGGCTGGATGTATTCAAAATTCCGCCAACAATATATCAGTGTCCCAGTTTTCCCACATCCCCTCCAACATTCAGCATTATCTTTTCCTGTCATCCTAGCCAATCTTACAGGTGTGTGGTGGTGTCTCAGAGTTGTCTTAATTTGCCTTTCTCTGATTAATAATGACTTAGAGTATCTTTTCATATGGCTAGAAATAGTTCCAGTTTCTTCATCTGAAAATTGTCTGTTCATATCCTTTGACCATTTATCATTTGGAGAATGGCTTGATTTCTTATAAATTAGAGTCAATTCTCTACATATTTTGGAAATGAGGCCTTTATTAGAACCTTTGACTGTAAAACTGTTTTCCCAGTTTATTGTTTCCCTTCTAATCTTGTTTGCATTAATTTTGTTTGTACAAAAGCTTTTCAATTTGATATAACCAAAATGTTCCATTTTGTGATCAATAATGTTCTCTAGTTCTTCTTTGCTCACAAATTCCTTCTTCCTCCACAGTTCTGAGAGGTAAACTAGTCTATATTCTTCTAATTTATTTATGATCTTATTTTTTATGCCTAGATCATGAATGGTGTTAAGTGGTAAGTTTAATGCCTAGTTTCTACCATACTAATTTCCAATTTTCCCAGCAGTTTTTTTCAAAGAGTTGTTGTCCCCAAAACTGGAGTTTTGGGTTTCTCAAATATTAGATTGCTATAGTTATTGAGTATTTTGTCCTGTGAACTTAACCTATTCCACTGATCAACTAGTCTATTTTTAGCCAATACCAAATGGATTTGGTGACCACTGCTTTATAATATAGTTTTAGATCAGGTACAGCTAGGCCACCTTCATTTGATTCCCTTGAAATTCTTGACTTTTTGTTCTTCCAGATGAATTTTTTTGTTATTTTTTCTAGGTTATTAAAATAGTTTTTTGGGGAGTTTGATTGGTATAGCACAAAATAAATAGATTTGTTTAGGTAGTATTGTTGTCTTTATTATATTTGCTTGACCTATCCAAGAGCACTTAATGTTTTTCCAATTGGTTAGATCTGACTTTATTTGTTTGGAAAGTGTTTTGTAGTTTTGCTCATATAGTTCCTGACTTTCGCTTGGTAGATAGATCCCCAAATATTTTATACTATAGGCAGTTACTTTAAATGGAATTTCTCTTTGTAACTTTAACTGTTGGATTTTGTTAGTGATATATAAGAATACTGATGATTTATGTGGGTTTATTTTGTTTCCTATAACTGCTAAAATTGTGGATTATTTCTAATAGCTTGTAATAGAATCTCTGGGGTTCTCTAAATATACCATCATATCATCTGCAAAGAGTAACAGTTTGATTTCCTCATTACCTACTCTTATTCCTTTAATCTAAGAGTTGGTTTTCTGAAAAAACCAATAAACTAGATAAACCTCTGGTAAATCTGATTAGAAAAAGGAAAATCAAATTCTTAGTCTTAAAAATGAAAAGGAAGAACTTTCCACCAATGAAGAGGAAATCAGAGCAATAATTAGGAGTTACTTTGCCCAATTTTATGCCAATAAATTTGATAACCTACGTGAAATGGATGACTACTTTCAAAAATATAGGCTTCCCAGATTAACAGACATGGAAGTTGCTTAAATAGTCCCATTTCAGAAAAAAAAAATAAAACAAACTATTAATCAAGTCCCTAAGAAAAAATTCCCCAGAACCAGATGGATTTACATGTGAATTCTATCAAACATTTAAAGAACAATTAGCTCCAATGTTATATAAAGTATTTGAAAAAAAAAGGGAATGAAGGACTCCTACAAAATTCCTTTTATGACACATGTTACTAATACCTAAACCAGGTAGGTTGAAAACAGAGAAAGAAAATTATAGACCAATCTCCCTAATGGATATTGATACTAAAATCTTAAATAAAATATTGGCAAAAAGATTACAGAAAATCATACCCAGGATAATACACCATGACCAAGTAGTATTTATATCAGGAATGCAGGGCTAGTTCAATATGAGGAAAACTATTAGCATAATTGACTATATCAATAACCAAATTAACAAAAATCATATGATCATCTCAATAGATGCAGAAAAACCATTTGATAAAATCCAACATCCATTCCCATTAAAAACACTTGAGAGTATAGGAATAAATGGACTTTTCCTGAAAATAGTCAGTAGCATCTGTTTAAAACCATCAGTAAGCATCATATGTAATGGGGATAAACTGAAAAAATTTCCAATAAAATCAGGAGTGAAACAAGGTTGCCCGCTGTCACTATTACTATTCAATAATGTATTAGAAATGCTAGCTTCAGCAGTAAGAGTTGAGAAAGAGATTAAAGGAATTAGAGTAGATAAGGAGGAAACCAAATCAGAGAACCCCAGAGATGCTAATAAAAAGTTATTAGAAATAATTCACAACTTTAGCAAAGTTGCAGGATACAAAATAAATCCACATAAATCCTCAGCATTTTTATACATCACCAACAAAATGCAACAGCAAGATACACAAAGAGAAATTCCATTCAAAACAAATGTTGAGAGTATAAAATATTTGGGAATCCATCTACCAAAGAAAAGTCAGGAATTATATGAGCAAAATTACAAAACACTTGCCACAAAAATAAAGTCAGATTTAAATAATTGGAAAGATATTCAGTACTCATGGATAGGCCGAGTCCATATAATAAAGATAACAATACTCCCCAAACTAATCCATTTATTTAGTGCTATACCAGTCAGACTCCCAAGAAACTATTTAAATAACCTAGAAAAAATAACAACAAAATTTATATGGAAGAATAAAAGGTCAAGAATTTCAAGGGAATTAATGGGAAAAAAAAAGTCAGATGAAGGTGGTCTAGCTGTACCTGATCTAAAGCTATATTATAAAGCAGCAGTCACCAAAACCATTTGGAACAGATTAGGTATACAGGACAAACAAAATAGGGTACAACTATAGCAATCTAGTGTTTGACAAACCCAAAGATACCAACATTTGAGATAATAATTCATTATTTGAAAAAAAAAACCCTTGGGAAAACTGGAAATTAGTATGGCAGAAATTAGATATAGACCCACACTTAACACCATATACCAAGATAAGATCAAAATGGGTCCATGATTTAGGCATAAAGAATGAGAGCATAAATAGATTAGAGGAACAGAGGATAGTCTACCTTTCAGACCTGTGGAGGAGAAAGGAATTTATGATCAAAGGAGAACTAGAGATCATTGTTGATCACAAAATAGAAGATTTTGATTACATCAAATTAAAAAGCTTTTGCACAAATAAAACTAATGCAAACAAGATTAGAAGGGAAGTAACAAATTGGGAAAATATTTTTACAGTTAAAGGTTCTGATAAAGGCCTCATTTCCAAAATCTATAGAGAACTGACCCTAATTTATGAGAAAGCAAACCATTCTCCAATTGATAAATGGTCAAAGGATATGAACAGACAATTTTTAGATGATGAAATTGAAACTATATCCACTCATATGAAAGAATGCTCCAAATCACTATTGATCAGAGAAATGCAAATTAAGACAACTCTGAGATACCACTACACACCTGTCAGATTGGCTAAGATGACAGGAACAAATAATGATGAATGTTGGAGGGGATGTGGAAAAACTGGGACACTAATGCATTGTTGGTGGAGTTGTGAAAGAATCCAGCCATTCTGGAGAACAATTTGGAACTATGTCCAAAAAGTTATCAAACTGTGCATACCCTTTGATCCAGCAGTGCTATTACTGGGCTTATATCCCAAAGAAATACTAAAGATTAGAAAAGGACCTGTATGTGCCAACATGTTTGTGGCAGCTCTTTTCATAGTGGCTGGAAACTGGAAAATGAATGGATGTCCATCAATTGGAGAATGTTTGGGTAAATTATGGTATATGAAGGTTATGGAATATTATTGCTCTGTAAAAAATGACCAACAGGATGAATACAGAGAGGTTTGGAGTATTTACATGAACTTATGCTGAGTGAAATGAGCAGAACCAGAAGATCACTATACACTTCAACAACAGTACTGTATGAAGATGTATTCTGATGGAAGTGGATATCTTCAACATAAAGAAGATCCAACTCACTTCCAATTGATCAATGATGGACAGAAACAGCTACACTCAGAGAAGGAACACTGGGAATTGAATGTAAACTGTTTACACTACTGTCTTTCTACCCAGGTTACTTATATCTTCGGAATCCAATTCTCAACTTGCAACAAGAAAATTGTATTTACACACATATATTGTATCTAGGTTATACTGTAACACATTTAATATGTATAGGATTGCCTGTCATCTAGGGGAGGGAGTACAGGGAGGGAGGGGAAAATTTGGAAAAATGAATACAAGGGATAATGTTATAAAAAAATTACTCATGCGTATGTACTGTCAAAAATTTTATAATTATAAAATTAATAAAAAAGAAAAAAAGAAAAAAAAAATCAACTCTTAGTTTTATTTATTAATTCAATAGTGGTTTTTTTAACTTTCAATTTTATCAATTTCTCCTTTTAATTTTAGAATTTCAAGTTTAGTATTTCATTGGGTTTTTTAATTTGCTTTTTTTATAGTTTTTTAAGTTGCAAGCCCAATTCATTGATCTTCTCTTTCTCTATTTTATTCAAGTAAGCCTCTAGAGATATAAAATTTCCCCTTATTGTCGCTTTGGATGCATCCCACAAATTTTGGTATGTTGTCTCATTGTCATTCTCTTGGGTGAAATTTTTAATTTTGTCTATGATTTGCTGTTTCACCCATTCATTCTTTAGGATGAAATTATTTAGTTTCCAATTACTTTTTGGTCTATTTACTCCTAGCTTTTTGTTGAATGTGGATTTTATTGCAACATGATCTGAAAAGAATGCATTTACTATTTCTACCTTTCTATTTAATTTTGAGGTCTTTATGTTCTAATATATTGTCAGTTTTTGTATAGGTTCCATGAACTGCTGAAAAGGTGTATTCCTTTCTGTCTCTATTCAGTTTTCTCCAAAGATCCATCATATCTAATTTTTCTAATATTCTATTTACCTCTTTAATGTCTTTCTTATTTGTTTTGTGGTTTGATTTATCTAATTCTGAGAGTCCAAGGTTGAGATCTCCCACTATTATACTTTTTCTGTCTATTTCTTCTTGCAACTCTCTTAACTTCTCCTTTAGGAAGTTAGATACTATACCACTTGGTGCATATATGTTTAGTATTGATATGGCTTCATTGTCTATGCTACCTTTTAGCAAGATATAGTTTCCTTTTTTATCTCTTTTAATTAGATCAATTTTTGCTTTTGCTTGATCTGAGATCAGGATGGCTACTCCTGCTGTGTTTGCATTCTAGTTCCACAGACCTTTTCTGCTGACCTTCCAAGTCCTCTTTGATGTCTCTGGGCTGAGGAATCTGGAAGCTACCAGTACTGCCACTGATTCAGAGGTCTTGCTGGGACTGGGTCACTGACACACCCTACACCAGATTGCATGCTGGAGCCCCATCCTGGTGCCACAGATCTTTGCTGCTGAGCTTCTAAGTTCCCTTCAGCAGCTGGAAAATGTTTTACTCTGTCTTTTGGGGTGTTTCGATGCTCTAAAATTTGTTTAGAGTCATTATTTAAAGGAATTTGGAGGTGTTTGGGGGAGAGGTTAGACAAGTTCCTGCCATTACTCTACCATCTTGGTTCCATCTCCTAATTACATCAAAGGAAAAAGGGTTTTGCACAAACAAAATCAACACAATTAAGATTAAAAGGGAAATAAAAAGCTGGGGGAAAATTTTACAGCCAGCTTCTTTTTTTTTTATTTAGAATTTTTTTCCACAGTATATATGCATGACTAATTTTTTTATAATATTATCCCTTGTATTCATTTTTCCAAATTATCCTCCCTCCCTCTACTCCCTCCCCCCCGATGACAGGCAATCCCATACATTTTACATGTGTTATAATATAAGCTAGATACAATATATGTGTGTAAATACCATTTTCTTGTTGCACATTAAGTATTAGATTCCGAAGGTATAAGTAACCTGGGTAGATAGACAGTAGTGTGAACAGTTTACATTCACTTCCCAGTGTTCCTTCTCTGGGTGTAGTTATTTCTGTCCATCATTGATCAACTGGAAGTGAGTTGGATCTTCTTTATGTTGAAGATATCCACTTCCATCAGAATACATCTTCATACAGCATTGAAGTGTACAGGGATCTTCTGGTTCTATTCATTTCACTCAGCATCAGTTGATGTAAGTCTCTCCAAGCCTCTCTGTATTCCTCCTGCTGATCATTTCTTACAGAGCAATAATATTCCATAACCTTCATATACCATAATTTACCCAACCATTCTCCAATTGATGGACATCCATTCATCTTCCAGTTTCTAGCTACAACAAAAAGAGCTGCCACAAACATTTTGGCACATACAGGTCCCTTTCCGCTCTTTAGTATTTCTTTAGGATATAAGCCCAATAGCAGCAATGCTGGGTCAAAGGGTATGCACAGTTTGATAACTTTTTGGGCATAGTTCCAAATTGCTCTCCAGAATGGCTGGATTCTTTCACAACCCCACCAACAATGCATTAGTGTCCCAGTTTTCCCACATCCCCTCCAACATTCATCATTATTTGTTCCTGTCATCTTAGCCAATCTGACAGGTGTGTAGTGGTATCTCAGAGTTGTCTTAATTTGCATTTCTCTGATCAGTAGTGATTTGGAACACTTTTTCATATGAGTGGATATAGTTTCAATTTCATCATCTGAAAATTGTCTGTTCATATCCTTTGACCATTTATCAATTGGAGAATGGTTTGGTTTCTTATAAGTTAGGGTCAGTTCTCTATATATTTTGGAAATGAGACCTTTGTCAGAACCTTTAACTTTAAAAATATTTTCCCAATTTGTTACTTCCCTTCTAATCTTGTTTGCATTAGTATTGTTTGTACAGAAACTTTTTAGTTTGATGTAATCAAAATCTTCTATTTTGTGATCAATAATGATCTCTAGTTCTCCTCTGGTCATAAATTCCTTCCTCCTCCACAGGTGTGAGAGGTAGACTATTTTCTGTTTCTCTAATCTATTTATTATCTCATTCTTTATGCCTAAATCATGGACCCATTTTGATCTTATCTTGGTATATGGTGTTAAGTGTGGATCCATATCTAATTTCTGCCATACTAATTTCCAGTTTTCCCAACAGTTTTTTCCAAATAATGATTTTTTATCCCTAATGTTGGTATCTTTGGGTTTGTCAAAGATTAGATTGCTATAGATGTACCATTTTTTGACCTTTGTATATAATCTGTTCCACTGATCTACCGGTCTATTTCTTAGCCAATACCAAATGGTTTTGGTGACTTACAGCCAGCTTCTGATAGCTCATTTCTAAAATATATAAACAACTGTATCAAATTTATATGAAATCAAGTCATTCCCCAATTGATAAATAGTCAAAGGATATGACAATTTTCAGATGATGAAATTAAAGCTATCTATAATGATATGAAAAAATGCTCTAAATGACTATTGATTAGAACAATACAAATTATGACAACCCGGGTACCACTACATATCTTTCAGATTGGCTAAGATGACTGGAAAAGATAATGATAAATGTTGAAGGAATGTCAGAAAACTGGAACACTAATACATTGTTGGTGGATCTGTGAAATGATCCAACAAATTTGGAGAGCAATTTGGAACTATGCTTGAAGGGCTTTAAGACTGTGTATACCTTTTGATTCAACAGTGCTGCTATTGGGTCTATATCCCAAGGAAATAATAAAGAAGAGTAAAGAACTTACATGTACAAACATATTTGTAGCAGCTCTTTTTGTGGTGGCATAGATTTGGAAATGAGTAGATGCTCATCAATTGGAAAATGACTAAGATATGGTATATGAAAGTAATGATGTTAGATTAGATATCATTAGATAATGAAAACTGATTTTAGAAAAGCCTGGATTTATGTGAACTGATGCTGAGCAAAACAAGCAGAACCATGAATCATATTGTACCTAATAACAGCAAGAATTTGTGATTATCAGTTATGAAAAACTTGGTTCTGCTCAGCAATTCAGTAATATAAGACAATTCTTTTTTTTATTTTTTATTTTTGATTAAGCACATAGCTCGTGCAAGGTCTCCATTAAGGTTCTCATTTGATACCTCTTCTTTTTTTATGCATGGATTACTTTTCAGAATTGACCCTTGCAAAAACTTCTGTTGCAACTTTTCCCTTCCTTTCCTCCACTCTCACCTCTAGATGGCAGGCAGTCGCATACATGTTAAACATGTTAAAGTATATGTTAAATACAATATATGTATACATATTTATACAGTTATCTTGTAATGCAAGATAATTCTAATAAAATCGAAATAGAAAATCCTATTTACATCCAGAGAGAAAAAATGTAAATGCTATGTTAACTTTTTTGTTCCTTTTTTTTTTCTCATGGTTTTCCCTTTTGTTCTGATTTTTCTTTCGCAACATGATTCATAAAGAAATATATATTTGAAAAATTAATAAAAATATGTGCAATCAGGAAAAATAAAACAAAAACAAACAAAGAAGCAAAAATCACAAATGAGTCCACTGCATTTTAGACTTTTGTCAGCTCTGTACCAGGAGACTCTGGGTCATAAGCTGCTACAATCTGAAAAGAGGCCTGAATTCTTTGTACACCTTCAACAGCAGTTTTAAATCAGCTGTCACTTCTGGTCCAAAGCTGGATGGTTTATGCTGTCTAATCCAGAAATGGAGATTAGCTAATAATTCTGAATATTTTTTACTCAGCTTTGTGGGGTAGTTATTGGAATGGTTTTATGAATGGAGTAAGGAGCTTGGGTAGTATCATAAAATGATATATTTAGAGATGGAAGGGACCCAATAGATCTTGTGGTCCAAACTTTACATTGTACAGATTAAAAACAAACAAAAAACTTGAAATTGTGACAGGCAAAACTGAGATTTTAACCAAAGTATTTCCTGAGCACAAGTCCAGTAAAATTTCTAAAATAGCTTATGTTATTATGATTCTCAGAGAACATCTTACCCTCTAGTATTTTATTTATAAGGTCTAATCCTACCTCTGTGTGAGAGTACGTTTGAATTTCCCTCTGTGTTGCCTTCTTAAGCTACTGAAGATAAGGATCTCAGGTATAGGAGATGTGGATTTTTGTGTTGCTAGGAGAGCATAGATGTCTGATACAAGAGTATTGGTTGGTGAGAGACTTTGAAATTGGTTTTAAGTTGGCTATGTTGCTAGTGAAGAGATAGTGGTGGTCAAAGGTAAGCATTGCTATTAGAAGTCTAAAACTATAGTAGCTTTCATGTGCCAAAACTTGTCCAGCCATTCCCCAATTGATGGGAATCTACTCATTTTCAAATTCTTTGCCACCACAAAAAGAGGTGCTATAAACATGTTTGCACATGTGGGTCCTTTTCCTTCCTTCTTGATTTCCTTCAGATACAGATCCAGTAATGGCACTGCTGAGTCAAAGGATGTGCACAGTTTTATAGCCCTTGTGGCATAGTTCCAAATTGCTCTCCACAATGGTTGGATCATGTCACAACTCCACAACAATCATTTAGAGTAGCACTAAAGAGAATGAGAATAGTTATTTGAGAGAGCAGTAATGAGAATAACTAACAGAAGTTCAGAGGTTCTCAGTAGTCAACTATTTTAATCTGTATGTGAACAAGTATCCCATCTATAACTTCCTCAACAAATAATCATTTTGTCTTTGCTAAAATATATGTATTACAGAAGAACTTATCCCTTAGGGTAAGTCATTTATTTAGCTTTTGTTTTGTTTTATATTTTATTTTTCCTGATCAAATTGCAATCTTTCTTTTTTCCAAAGTATTCTCCTAATTACTGGTTCTACCCTCAAGAATGAAGATTCAAAAGGAAAATTCTTCTTCAATATAGCCTTTCAATTATACGAAGTTAACTATTTGTTCCTCCCAACCTTTCTTTTCTCCAGGCTAAGAATCCCCAATTTTTTCAAATGATAATAGAATCTTAAAGTCCTTCAACATGCTGTTCATCCTGCTCTGAACACCTTCTAGCTTGTCAAGATTTTCAAAAACTATTCCCAGAGTTTAAAAGAATAATCTAGAAGCTATATGATAGCAAATGGTACAGTACAGTTGTATTACCAATGTCATCACTCTGTGCGATATACTGCTCTAGACCCAGACTAAGATTACATCAGATTTTGGGTGGCTGTCTAATTATACTGTGAATTCATGTTGAACCTGCAGTCAATTAAACATCCTTCTTCTGTGAATACCCCATCTAGCCACAACTTCTTCCTTTATCATATTTATTAAATTGATTTGGGAAACTCAAGTGTAAGACTTCATATTTAGTCAACTGTCTTATAAAATTTTGCTAAATATTCTAATCTGCTTTATTCTTTCTGGATTCTGATGCTATTGTCTAACATGTTAGTCCTCCCCCCCCTGCCCACCCTAGATCCTCCAGTTTTGTGTCATTGACATCTATGCCTTTAACCATATTACTGACAAAAAAAAATGCTAAATGATGCAGGGTCAAGGACAAATCTATGTTGCATTCCACTAAAGTTCTCTATTCATCCTAAATGTAACCTATTTTCATGTTTCTATTTTTGTTTGAGGAACTTGTTTCTCCTGGTTGGTCAGAATCAAGTCTAGATTAAAAGTTTTTACTATTTCTTTTAGTTTTTGAATTCTGAAATTTATATTTGTTCAAGACAAGTAATTATTAGATGATTCAATTTTGGCAGAAGAGAATCCAGTAGCTGTCAAAGTGATTGTAATCTGTCATTACTGTATCATAATTACTATGCTTGATTAATAATATTTCCCCAATTCCTCATATTTTTCCTGCTTCTATCAAATGTTCTGCATTCTCTCTTTCTCTGTCTCTGTCTCCTACTCTTCAATTTTTTTTCAATAAAGTATATATTTTTAGAGTGCATTTGGATATGTGGATCCATCTACATGAAAATCAGTGATACCTATGAGATTAAAGTTATCTCCTGTATTTAGAATTCTAATATATTATGCTCAGTAACCATATTTTGTACATTTTTATACCTACATTTGAGGTCATGGTTTTATTTTTGCCTCCTTTTCTTGAATATTGCCTCTAGTGAATTATTGCATATCTTTGCTTCTATTCTTCTGACACATTAAACAATTTCTAAGTTATCTTAATTGGTAGTTTTGCATAGTGACTCTAGGGTCATTTCTTTTTCATTTTAAAGCCTTTTTGATTAGATGTGTAAGATTTTAGGTAAATATTTTCTTATTTTCCTTGTTCTGTGCACTCCAATTTGCCATTGCTACATTCTTTACCATTTTACCAAAAGCTAATTCTCACTATCAGATACCATCAGATACCACTTCTTCATTTCCAAAATTGACTTTTCCCTATCTTTAACTTCTCTTTAAGGAACAACAGGTATGGAATAATCTTGTTTGTACTCCTAAGGTACTCAGTTTCTTTCCCAGATTTCATAATCCTTAGTAATGGTGTTTAGGTTTCTTATGTCAGCATAATTTACACTTTTTCTGAATCATCAGAAAGCAAATCATTTCACTTCACAAGTCTTGAGAGGATCTTCATCATGTTCTGAATCCATACTCTGGGACAACAAATCTCTGTTACTGATTTCCAGCAGACAAATAAGTGCTTTAATATCTTTCTCACACTCAAGAGGAATCCATAAAGTGAAGCTACTCACTTCTTCTTCCTGATTCTTACTGGATGAGTTTTCATCCTCATTCCATAGAAAACAGATAGTAAACAGTTGCTTCTTCTTTAGAGGGTCTATCGAAGAGGTATTTGTTTTATTACTATTTCTGAATGGTCTTTCTTCCATTTCTTTTCTGCATTACATTCTTCTAGCCTACAATCTCCTAATGCAGGTTAAAATACCCTTCTATATCTTCAGATCCATTTTCTTGTTTTTACTTAGGAATGTTCAAACAATAATTCAGAGTGAAAATCCTTTCCCTCCTCTTTTACGAAAAATAATGATCTATATTTTGAGCATATATTTGACCATGGCAAAAAAAAATGAACATAAAGCAATTTATGCAAGTCATTGCAAAATTCTCATTTCACTCAATCTTTGTTGAATCAAGTGTCTTTTACTTTATGTCTCATTCATTGACAAGCAACTATGACAATTTTTCCCATAAGACACCCTGGTAACAGTCAAATTATCAATATCTCTAGCTTACATTTTTTCCTTTGAGGTCTTAATACTGCTCCACTTTGTATCCTAGACTCATTCTCACAACTGTGTTTAGCTTTTCTGCAGAGCCCACACACTATTTGTTTCTAATAGGGAGTGTTACTTAAAAAAAGAGAGAAAGAGAGAGAGAGAGAGAGAGAGAGAGAGAGAGAGAGAGAGAGAGAGAGAGAGAGAGAGAGATTGAGAAAGGCAGTCCTATCCCTCTGTTACTAATACTTACAAATTTGAATGAGGCTTTAAAAGAGAAATTTCTTCCAAGGGCACCTGAAGGTACATGAGTACTTAATATATAGTCTAGTTCTTATTTACAGTCTCAAGGAAAACATGGGAAATGTACAAGCAACTACTTTGATTTCTATATAAATCTAGGCACGTTTCCCAACCAGAAAGGATAACCAAATTAAAGTGTATTCATGCCATTTATGAGAGAAACTGTTTCTTCTTACATCCAAAAGAGACAGACAACACATTTTTCCTTAAGTGGATCAATTGCAATCAAGCATCCCAGACAGACATTACAGAGAGAGAGAGAGAGAGAGAGAGAGAGAGAGAGAGAGAGAGAGAGAGAGAGAGAGAGAGAGAGAGAGGGGGTGTGTGTGTGTGTGTGTGTGTGTGTGTGTGTATGATACATAGTAGAGAGCTAGATTAGAAGTGAAGAGACCGGGATTCCAATTCCACCATCTACTGTCTAAACAATCATAGGAGTTCTCTATGCCTTATTTTATTTAGCATTTGTTTTAAGGTGCTAATGAATTAATTCATGTAGAATGTGTTTTTTAAACTTTAAAGCATTATGTAAATACCAATTTATTTTTCTACTGATCTTCTACTTCATTAGAATATTTCTGAATGACTTGTTTGTATTTAAGTATGGAAATATATAATCTGACTAGGTAATTCAACACATTTGGGGAGGAAGGTTATTTTGTTTTGTTTTTCCCATTTGAGCAAAGATGGGTTTAGGAAAATTGGAATTGCCATAAAAGGCAGGTATAAACAGATGTTTACTGTTAACATGGTAAGATCTAGGGAAAAAAAATCATGCACTGTGAGAACTGGAAGAGGTTATAAAAATTGTTTAGTCCAGCTACTTTATTTTAGGGAAAACAAAATTCAGACAAAAGAAAGTAAATTGTCCAGGAACATAGAGTAAATAATAAAATGGAACTAAAATTCTTACCTTCTGATAAATCTGATACATTTTTCACTATCCCATGTTATCCTTTTGGAAAAAAACAGAATGTCTAATTTTCCTAGACATAGCAAAGAAACAGCAGAATTAAAAAGCTAATGAATATTGCAGTTTTATAATAGAATTTCTTTTTATTTCATTTAGGGGGATTTGTATTGATAAATGAAGTATTTCATGTATTTTTTTATATATCTTAAATTAAAATTATACTTCATATTTCTTATGTGTATAGTGATATGTGTGTGTGTTTATGTTGTGTTTTAGAAGTCCTCTGAGACACTATTTCTATGACACTACATTCTACAGGGGGATACAAAACATGAAGTTTTAACTATGTGATCGCCATATCAGTGCTGATGACTCTTAAATCTATATTGTAGATCTCTTCCCTGAACTCCAACTCTATGTCTCCACTTTCCTTTTTAGCATCTTCATCATTTCAATTCCAACTAAACTATCTTTTTTCCCTAAAACTCTGCCTCCTTCTCTAAAGTTTCCTCTTTATATGAAAACAACATTGTCGTTTTCCCATTCTTTCAGGTTTCATGATTATTCGTGAATCTTCATTCATTTTTTATTTTCCCCACTTCTTCCCTACCTATTTTTGACTGATTTTCATCCCTTAAGACTTTCCCTACCACAATCCATTTCACTAAGTTTATAAAGAGATATTTCTAAAGCATAGGCCTGATGTGTTAGTCATCTGTTTAATAAACTCTAAGGACTCCCTATTTATTATTTATTCCCTTCCAATGCATTTTATAATACAACTATACTTGACCACCTTGACTCATGACTCCTTCCTCTCCCAGCTTCTGACTCATGCCTTTGGAATGAAAGTCTTCTGTGCCAAAGTGTTCTCCTTCCTCATCTCTACCTCTTAGCTTCTCTGACTTCATTTAACAGTTCAAATTCTGTCTTCTTTAGGAAACCTTTTCCTAACTGTGTATCTCTCTGTATGTCTCTCTTTCTCTTTCTGTCTCTGTATGTCTACATTTTTACAAACATATTTATTTATACACATATATATCTTATATATGTTTAGTTATTTGCATTTTAAAATTTGATTCTTGTATATATTTAGTTACTTGTGTCCCATCAGAATATGAGTTCTGTGAGAATAAGGACTGTGTTTTTTTTTTTTTTTTGGTTGGTTTTGTTTTTGTTTTTCTTTTGTATCCCTACAATTTAGTATAGTTAGTTTAAAAAAAAAGTTTAATGACTGACTGACTAATTAGTTCCCAAATTTTGTTGAAAACATAAAACATATAGTCTCAAGCAATTGCCACTGTCTGGCCATTCACAAGAGCCATAGCAATGGAAGATTAATTGGATTATGACTTTAGAAGTGGGAAGTAGAAATGGAGTTATAAGTGTAGCTGAAAATGTATGTCTTGCATAAGATAAGACTGAAATCCTGGGCTCTTAAAAAGGAGAGTAGTACCTTTGAAAGAAATAGGGGAAATTCAGTGGAGAGAGGAGAGATGATAAATTCAGTTTTGAACATGTTGATTTGATATACCTGAGGGATATTCAGATTAAAATACATAATAATCAGTTTGCTGATGGATCTGGAGTTTAGGAAATGGTTGATTTTTCAATCTGGGAGTTATCTGCATAGATATGATCATTGAACTCATGAGAATTAATGAAGTGAGAGAGTTCAGAACAGTTTTTTACATGAGCAATATCTAGGAGGTCCATGGATAGATTTAAGAGACTCTTTAAACTAGGATAGGAAAGGAATTGCAACTTAATTTTACTAACTTCTAACTAAAAATGAACATTTTCTTCAAGTTTTTATTTTTAATTTATAGAATAAAACTAGCATTTCCATAGTATAGTATAACAAATAAAAAGCTGATTACACAGGAAACAGCAAATTTATTATGTGCAACTTGCTATTCCTTTTAAATATATAAAAATTATTTTGTATATTTTTTCTTCTCTTCCCTCACCCTTGCTTTAGAGATGATTACTATAACACACAGATATATGTAGGTGGATTTATGTAAAATCAATATATATCTACTTCTATTCTAGTTGTTCTATATATATTATATTTTTTAAATTATTTAAAAATATTATTCTGAGATGAGGTTCATAGGTTTCACCAATCTTGCAAATGAATTAATGACACAGAAAATATTAAGGACTTCTGTTCTAGAGAGAAAAAGAAAAGGCCTAAGACAGAACTTGTGGGTATAGCCATAATTAGTGAGTATGACATAGATTATGAGATAGAGAAGTTAGACATATTAAAGAAGAATCAGGATAAAACAGTATATCACACACACATATACATACACACACACGACACACACACACACACACACAGAGTAGAAAAAAATATCCAAGAAAATATAAATTCTATAGCCTAATGGCTTCCCCCATTCAATCTTCCTTTCCATCTTTATTTCACATTCACTTTTATGCACTCAATATTCTGGTCAAATTTCCCCTTTTCACCATGGAGAAACTCCTCTGATTATTGCAGAGGAAAGAGTTTTCAACCCAATCAAACAACTAGCAAGAAGAACTAGACACAGTTAGATGGTGCAGTCTGTAAAGCTTTTGATCTAGAGTTTGGAAAATTCAAGTTCAAATTCAGCCTGAGATACTTACTAGCTGTGTGACTCTGGTTGATTCATTTACTTCAACTATTAACTAAGTGTTACTTCAACTGTAATATCAGGATAATAATATCTGCCTTCCAAGTTGATTATGATGACTCAAGGATAGAAAAGAGGAAGCTCATGTGGCATTTGAAGCTACAGAAGCAGATGTGGAATCCAAACAATTTGGGAAAAACAAAATTCCTGTAATTTACTTAGTGCTGTTATCCATAAGTTTTTAGGTGGTGCAGGTATGAAGGAAAAAAAGATTGCCTTTCTTACAGCTTCAAGTGAATTTCCATTCTGGATGAGGGCTGGGCATCCAAATCTGCAACACAGATAAATACCTTTATATGTCTCTTAAATGAAAGTGGGATTCCATGAAATGTTCGAGCCACCTGTTCAGCAATCTCAATGATGTTTTCCTCCAAGGAAATGTAAGCAATAAGAGCAATGTCATAAAGGTTTATTTACCTTCCAAATCAAGACACAGGATATTACTATGAAACTAAAAATCCCTGAGGATAAGATGGGGTCCAAAGAGAAAAATTACATTGACTATTTATGAAGCTTTTTTAGGAAGTTCTTGTCATGAAACCTGATTCATAAGTGTACTATGTAAATGCATGTTCCCTTTTTTGTTTCCTTTTCCATTATGAGAAAATGTATCATAATGGATAGAGAAGTGACTTCATATCCAGAAAGACCTGGGTTAAAGTCTTGCCTTTGGCTCAGAGTGGTTATGTGATCTGGATAAGTTAGTACCCTGGGGAACTCTTAAGATTCAGTGTTGCAGAGAAAATACCAACTTCCTTTGGTAGAATGAATCTTTTTACCTGGGAGTTCTCTGAACTAATGGAATCATAAGCACAATCCTTATCTCTACTTATGTGTCACTGTAAATTCTTCATGTGTATTTTGCATTTTCTTTGGAATAGAATCCAGGCTGTTTTATACTCATTATGCATTTTTGCCTTCAGTCTTCATGTGAGATTTAAAGATCCATATGCCTAGATGTGTGTAGACCATGATACAACCTATATTCTCACCATTTTTGAGCAATAGCTGAGGCAACTGTGAATGAGGAACAATTTAAACCAAAGAGAGTTTGGTTTGGAAAACATTCCCAAGATTGGATGCAACCTAAATAATCTCCAATATCAAAGAACCATGTTATAGATTAGAAGATTTTCACTATGATAACAGAGTAAACTGAACAACTAAACTCTTATTATCTGTGCTATGTTGATTCCCTATTGATTAATTAGATATACCAAAATTGAATTTCTCTTTGTTGGACCCTCTACTTTTGAAAGATGAACATGAAGGAAATTTAAGAAATAATAAAGTGTTGAGACAAAGACAGATAGTCACACATGTATGAGTGTATGTGCACACATACACACAGAGTGTTCCAATTCTCCTTTCAATATCTTATCATATCATTGATTTGTGTCATGTTTCCTGGACTCCTCACCAAGTGGTCTATGTGACAAAATGATGACTCTGGTGACAAAAAATCATTTTTGTTTCTACTTTCTTTTATCTTGACCTAAATGCTCCTACCTATTCCCGATTCTTTGATTTCTGTTATTGCTCTACAAAATTAAGGGGATTGAGTATGATAGACTCTAATGTCCTTTTCAGCTCAAAAACTATAATCCTATTGACTGGTTGCTGGATTCTTTGGAAATAAAATAGCCAGCACCTATTAGAGTTTGTAACGGTGGAGATAAAAAACAGGTTATATTCTGATATAAGCTAGCTAGCTAGATTTGGGGAGTACTGATTGCAAAGATTGAAGAGAAAGGGTGGTAGATTAATTTGAGTAAGGAGAGACATGGTAAATTGCTAATTTTGAAATTGTGTAAACACAATTCTAATGAAAAGGGGAAAAGTTTTGAAGAAAGAAAAGTGAATGCGCAGGAAACTTAATCACCAAATTAAATTTTTTTAAAGAGATGCCTATAAGAAAAAAAAAAATCAAAGACAAGTTAACTATCTTGTTAATCCCATAGTGTATGGGGTATTATTGTTTATTATGTATCATGTATTATGTGTATTATTATATTTTAGGAATAATAATGGCTGACTTGGTAAAGCTCAGGAAGGGCTAAGACCAGAAAAGAATGCTATATACAACCAAACAAATGTTTTAGTTATTATTGCAGAGAAGTGGAGAAGGAACATTGAAGAAGGGATAGGTTTGTTACAAGGGGACTAAAAAAGAATGATGATGGTCCACAATGCTGCTTAATTTTTATTTTATTGCTTTTCCTTGGCAAAGAATATGACCTTTGAATTTGAAAACTTTGGATTTTGATTCTCATGATGAGTGATTTGAAGTAAGAAAAAACTTAGCTGACTTTGATGAGTTAAAATCATATGGCACAGAAAAACTCTGTGCTCAGATACTGAAATTATGTCATCACTGAACCACTGTCTATATTATTTAAAAGATTGTGGAGAACAGAAAAGATAAAGCATGACTAGAGAAAGACAAAGGTATTTCTAATTTTCAAAATTTCAGACTATATGCTACTAATTCTGATTTTAATTAGCAATTAGTAAATGAATTTTTAAATGAATGGTTTAAAAAAATCTAGAAAAGGAAGTTATGATTACAAAGGACCAATAATTTTTCATCAAAAACATTTTATGGCAGAGTAATTTTATTTTCTCTTATTAATTAGGGGATAGCTAAACCAAAAGCTTTTAGTAAGTGCCTACTGTGTATCAAGGGAATGTTGGATATGTAGTTTGTCTAACTCTAAACTTTAGTAAAACATTCACTCAAATCTCTCATGTTGTTGAAAAGTTGATCCGTGGGCAAGACAAAATACAAATTTTAGCCAGGTCCTAACAATGTTCCATATATTGAATTTGTACTATTTGAAGTTATAATTATAGAAATTATGGTTGATGATTCTAGCACAATGGAAATAAGCAATTTGGGGAGAGAGGGAGGGAATCATTATTTGCACTATTCAGAATTTAATTGTAGATAGAATCAGAATAGTTTGAAAGGTCAGACCAAGTAAATAATGATTAATGCTTCAATGTCACCTTTGCAGGCGATTGCCAGTGAAGTTTCCCAGGGACCAGTTTAACATGCTTATCAGTGACTCTGTTAGAGTGATAAATGACAGGTTTATAAAATTTGCAGATGACCCAGAGCTGGGAGGGATAGTTAACATACTAGATCTTGTCTAAAAAGAACTTGACAGGCTAGAATATCTATAGGAACTGAATTAAATGAAATTTAATAAAGATAAATATAAAATCTTACACATAGATTTTTTTTAAACAAAAGACTTCATGTGTATGGGATTAGATGAAGGGTGGTAAGTATTTTATTTTCTGAAAAAAATTTAGTGGATTGGAGGGACTGCAAACTCAGTATTAGTCAGTTGTGTTATTTAGAACCAAAAAAAAAAAAAATTATCTATTTTGAACTGAGCAGTAGTAAGAGGATCATAGTGACCTTCATTGCTCCCAGTTACCCTTACAACAACTTTAGTGTTACTCTCAACTCCTCACTCTCTTTTAACCCATATAGCCAATCTACTGTCAAATTTTGCCACTTCTATCTTTATGTATCTTCTTTTAAATCCCAAAGCCATCACCCAGTTTGCCTCATACCTGAACTATTTCAATAACTTTCTAATTCATCTCCCTGTTTCACATTTCTCCTCAACCTAATCCATCCACTTCTCAGTTATCAAGGTTATTTGCCTAAAAATACACCCCCCAATGAGCTTCAGTGGTTCCTTCTTACTTCAAGACCAAATATAAACCCCCAAGTTTGGTATAGCCCCAAATTCACAATCCTCTCCTACTTTTTAAGCCTTCTTACACTTTAATTCCCTCCCTAAATTTTATGGATCTAGCAATATTGACCTATTTATTATTGTATCTTCCACAGGACACTTCTCCTATTTTCAGTATCTTTGAATTGACTTTTCCCCATGCTTAGAGAGCCCTGCCCCTTCAACTATGTTTCTTAATTACCCTGGCTTCCTTTAAGACTCTGCTTGTACTCTACCTCCTACAGAAGGCCTTTTCCAGTCTTTTCAGTTAGTAAGACTAGCCTTCCCTTCTCAAGTTATCTTTATCTACTCTTTATATATCCTGTTGAAAGAAACGCTTATTAAATGAATTATTATGGAGATCTTTGACCTTTCCCCAAAATGTATCCCTCTAGACTATTTCATCTAGATGGGAGTTGTTGCCCTAATCTAAAGTGAAATATGGCCCAGTGTGTTCCACTGGCTGGGGGTGAGAGGGAGATGTAGATCCTTTATCCAGATTGCCCAAATGACAAAATCAAAGTCAGATTCCCCAGTCCCTCATTAGCACGGATCTACCACTCATTATACTATTCATTCTCTTTCATTATTTGTTAAGCAATCAGAACTAACTGCCATCCACTCTTCCTTGGGCATATGAGCTTTGAGTGGGTTCCATGAGTGGTCTTTGGCATTTAAGAATGTCATTATATCTTTTATTAATTATGTTAACATGATTAATAAAATTATTTATTACCCAGAAACTTTTATTTCTCAGACTTTTCAAATGTTACACTGTATGTGGTGTTAGTTACTTTTTCTCTCTCTGAATTAGTTTGCAAATCCTAGACAGGACCCATACTTTTTCCCTTTTATTTATTTATTTATTCTTAACCCTAACACATAGCATAGGTCTTGTAATATAACTTTTTAATCTTCGCTTGTTGACTGATAGGACTGGCTGAAAGAAGAAGATAATTTCTTGCTATAGTCTGTCTTGGAAAACCTCTTGTGTTCAATCCTGGGCACCATTTTTTAGGAATAACAGATAAGTAGGAGCTCATCAGAAGGAACTCAACATAGATGGTAAAAGTCAAGTTCCTGATATTTGAGGATCAACTGAAAGATCTTCCAAATGTCAAACCTAAAGTGTAAAAGACTGACAAAGACTCAGTGAATGACAACTGCCTTGAAGTATTTGAGGAACTGTTTAAGTAGAAGAAGGATGAAGTATGTTCTGCTTGATCCCAGAAACCAGAAGTAGGAGCATGCAAAAGTCCCATGAACCAAATATTAACATTGATAACACAATTGTTCATAATAGCCAACATATATATTAAAATTAACAACGTACTTTTCATATATTATTTGGTCCTCTAAACAATCTTGTGAGCTTTATGCTATTATTATACCTATTTTACAGATGAAGAAACAGTTTAAGGGAGGTGAAGTGACTGACCTGGATCACACATCTGGTAACTTACTACAAATATTCCTGATTCCAAGTTCAGTTCAGTGTTGCATTTTCTATATCCCCTAGATACCTCAAATATAAACTTGATCTTAGGATATCTTCTGAGTGCAATAAGATATATTACATCTAGTAAGGTCTCCTCCTTTCTAGAGATTCTAAAGCAAAGATTGAATGTAATCACCTGCCAGGATAAAGATAAATTGCTTTACCAAGTGTGTTTGCAGAAAAAGAAATATCATCTGAATTCTTATTTCATAGTGGACAGTTAAACGAGAAGAATCAAGAGGTTCTTTGAACAGAAAAAGGAGCTGATCTCCTTATTAGAGCAGTGTTGATGACAATATAATTAATATGCCTTCAAGTGCATAGAACAGATAAGAATTTTCCAAATTTTGTTTTTTCTTCGAAAGATAGGATTTCTTTCTCTTCCTTGATCTTAAATCTGGAAAGAAACCATTTTAATATGTCCTCACTGATCATCTTTTGGGTGCTGCTTGGAAGCTAAATAGAGCAGTATGTAAAGCTCAAATCTAGTCTTTGACTTTTGCTACCTGTGTGACTCTGAGTAAGTCACTTAACTACTCTCTGTCTCTGTTTCCTCAACAAACAGTACTATTAAATAGCATAATAACACTCACTTCACATAGTTGTTGTAAGGGTCAACCTAGATATCTGTAAAGCATAATATATAGTGCTTGACATAAAATAGGTACTTTATAATTACATATTCCTTTCCCTTTTAAGTATCAGTTTTACTAGATGAACTCTGAGGCCTCTTCCAATTCTGAAATTCTTTGATTATATAAATTTTCCTGGAGTATATAGTCAATTGACTCCATTAGGGTTTTTTGTTTGTTCGTTTGTTTGTTTGTTTTTGTTTTTGTTTTTTTGTTTTGTTTTGCTTTTATTTGGTCCTTTTAGTCACATCTGACTCTTTATAACTCCATTTGGAATTTTCTTGGCAAACTACTGGAGTGGTTTGCCATTTCCTTCTCCAGCTCATTTTTCCAATGGGGAAGGTGAGACATACAATGTTAAATGACTTGTACACAGTTAGAAAGTATTTAAGACCAGATTTGAGTTCAGTAAGAAGAGTTCCTCATTAAGTACCAGTGTTCTATCCTAGTTGTCCCATCATCTACTTTGTATTAAACTTTCTGTACATAACTAATATCAGTCCTCCATTATAGGATATAAACTCTTCAAGAGAAGGGACTTAACATTTTTCCTTTGAATTTCCAATGTCTAATATGTTTAGAATGGAGGCTACATGCACACCTTTCCTACTTTTGTAGCCACATTCCTCTTTTTATCCCTTTAAGAATACTATGGTCCAGCTCCAGCCTTGAAGTCAGGAGGACCTGAGTTCAAACCTGGTCTCAGGCACTTAACACTTCAGAGCTGTGTGACCCTGGGCAAGTCACCCCAATTTCCTCAGCAAAACAAATAAATAAATAAATAATAAGGAACTTTTGCTTTTCTTTTTTCTAGATTAGAAGGTCCTTATGTCTTCAAAAGATTTCACTTTTAGTTTTGTGTTCACAATGCCTAGTACAATGTTAGTCACATAGAAACCACTTATTAAATGCTTCTGGCCTGATAAAGGTTCCATGACTTAAATTCCACTTTTATGCAGTACTAATTATTTAAGTCTTCTGAGATGAAAACTATATCTCTGCACACTGCTCCAAGTTAAAATTCCATTCAAGAAATTTAAATGAACATTTCTTAAGCACCTATTATATTCAGTGCATTCTTACTAAATTAAAGGAATTTGGGGCACCAAGAACTACAAGGAAAATTTCTTTTGATCTGTAGGAATGGATGGTCATAGCAAGGCAGAAATTCCACTGATGACTTAGCCCCTCACTCTGCAGCACACTACTCTAGAACTATTACAAAGGAGAGGAAGAAAAATTCCAAAATAGTGACTAACATTTGATTATAAGAACTTGTAAATTCCCAAACTAAAGCTTTTTATTTTCAGAATATATATAAATAAATAATTTTCAGCACTCACACTTATAAAACCTTGTGTTCTAATTTTTTCCCTCCCTTCCCCTCACTCCCTTCCCTACATGGCAAGTGATCCAATATATGTTAAATATGTGCAATTCTCCTATACATATTTCAATAAATTTGGCTGCACAAGAAATAAGAGATCAAAAAGAAGAAAAAAAAATGAGAAAGAAAAGAAAATGCAAGCAAACAAGACTGAAAATACTATGTTGTGAACTACATTTAATTCCCACAGTTCTCTCTCGGGTAGATGGCTCTCTTCATCACAAAGCCATTGGAACTGGCCTAAATCATCTCATTGTTGACGAAAGCCATGTCCATCAGAATTGATCACTGTATAGTCTTGCTGTTGCTGTGTATAATGATCTCCTAGTTCTGCTCATTTCACTCAGCATCAGTTCATGTAAGTCTTTTCAGGCCTCTCTGAAAATCATCCTGCTGGTTATTTCTTATAGAACAATAATATTCCATAATATTCATATACCACAACTTATTCAGCCATTCTCCAATCGATGGGCATCCATTCAGTTTCCAGTTTCTGGCCACTACAAAGAGGCTGCCACAAACATTCTTGCACATATAGGTTCCTTTTCCCTTCTTTAGTATTTCTTTAAGATATAAGCTCAGTAGAAGCACTGCTGGGTCAAAGATATGCACAGCCAAACTAATTTTTTTTTTGGTAGATTTTATTGCATTCACTGAACTGATGACACTAAATTCCTTCCTGGATATGTCATTGGGGCTTGGATTTGATTTGGCCCTGGGTAGCTTAGGTGGGCATTAGCAGAGAAAGCCTGAAGCACTGATAGGATTATAATACTCTCTGGAGAAACAGGAAAGGTACTGATGGAATCAGCTCAGCTTTTTTGCTCAAGTGGACTTTTCATTACCCTCTGACCTCAGGTGGAGGTCTTCAGAAACCTCATCTTACATTTTATCCAATCAAAAAGCCAACTTATGATTTGAAATCTCAGAAGTTATATTGTTATGCTCTGAACAACAACAACAACATATCGATAAACTTGCTTGATCTCAATCCTTGCTAGGATAATTCCCCCTTCTCTTGAGTATTGCCCCTCACCTCTCTGTCTCCTTTCAGAGACCTTATCTTGACCCCTATCCTGTAAAGGATTAAATTATGATCCTTTCCTGGAATTATAGCTTGTCCATCCTTCCAGAGTCCTAGCCCCCTTTATTGACCTTTGTTAAACCCTAGTTAACTAAAATTACCTATATAAGTTTCTTGCCTCAGTTTATCTGGGCTGAAATGCTTTGGACAAGAGTCCCATCTTGGTCAGCTTGCCTAAACTTTCCACATTAAAAGATTAAAAACCAATCTCTGTCTTGCCTCAGTTTCTCTGGTATTACACTATTTCCCCTAAAAAACATCTCCCCAGAGTGTAAATCTTTACTAAATTTCTTTCAGGGGTAGCCCACCAGTTAATGGTGTAATTTAATTTCCTTCTATCCCCTTTTGGGGTTAATCTGCTAAACTTCTCTATGGATTTAGCCCTCTTTTGGAGTACTCTCACTTTTAGTATTGTCCTTTTAATGACTTCTTTCTCTTGATTAATTGTGAATTCCATCAGAGAACTTGTCTTTCCCTTTGTTAATTGTTAAAACCCCTTTCCTTGCTAACTCCTGTGTGTTAATTCACAAAATAAATAGCACTCCTTTGTATCTTGTGATAGATGGCTTGTCATGGTTGCTGTATGCTGCAAACTGAATCTCTATTATGCTATTTTTATATAATATTCCTTTTACAATCTATTGCTCTCCTGAATCTATTTCATATTTACCACTTATCAGATTTGACTCTGGGCACTTGAAGATTCTGTGAAAGGAACACAAGGTCTGATGATTTCTACCAAGCTGAAAAGACACAGTAATATATCATAATATCTAGAGCTGGGGGAAAAAAACAATCAGTCCAGCACTCTTCCTCTTATGGAGGGAGAAATCTACTAAGTAGGGTAATGATTTTCACAAGTTTCTCTAGATAGATTTAGAGTTGGCAAGCATTTATTAAATGTTCACCATGTGCCAGGCACTGTGCTAAATGCTAGAAATACAAATAAAAACAGAAACAAATAAGAGTCTTTGCCCTCTGGATTCTAAGGGGAAGACAATACTTAAAAGGAAATTTTTAAAAAGTGGTATTGGGAGCAAAGGTATACTCTTACAAGAAAACAATGTAGAGGAAGTGTGGAATACACTCTGGAGAGGAATAAAGCATGACTGGCCTGGGCATCCTTATTAAATGGAGCATTTGAGAGAGAGAGGCAATGGGGAAGAGAGTACTTCCAAATTTGAAGTAAGACTTCAGAATGAAGAATCAGGGTATAATAAAGAAGGTCTGGAGTGCAGCTTGAAGAAGAATGAGAAGATAAATATCTTACTGCAAGTCAAACCTAAGCCTTCTAGTTGTAAATCAAAAATTATTTTTTCCTACTTTCTTATTTCCCCATCATGGTTGTCTTCCAATCATTCTAGGACTGCTTAGTTAAGTGCTGACAGGATCATTCTTACAATTGGTCACCAGGTGATGATTTTAAAATTTTTTTTTGTCTGTACTATCTCAGGAAGAGGGTTTGCTAAGGTGTAAAGTAGTTATGATGTGCATAGTTGGAAAGCCAAGGCTGAGAAAAATCATGAATCTCATTAACTATTTCTGATTTAATTAATGATTTTTCATTTACTACCATATCAAAGATAGGCATAATGAGAGATGAGGGGAAAGGATGTTGGATTTAGAATTTGAGAAACAAAATCTGAATCCTGTTTCTACCATTGAGTGACCTTGGGGAGGTTATTTAATTTCTCTGGCTCTCAGTTTATTCATTAATAAAATGTTATTGATATTTGTGGTCCATATGCTGCCTAAAATGTGCTATCAGCATAGAATGGATCTAATTTTATTATTAGGATGACAAATAACTGGATGACAGTCCACTTGGTTAGTTGACAGTATCTTGAATGACAAGTTTGTTTGCATATCTGAACAAAGTTTTTTTCTAGCTAGGGAATTTTCACTTCTTTAACACACAATGCTTCCCATAGGAATCTGCTGCTGCTCTTTCAGTCATTATACAATATATTTCCTCAGAGAGCATCTGAAATGAAAACATTATGCCCTCTTCAAACATCCCAGATTTATATTTTTTTTCTTTTTTAAGGTGAGTATTTTATATTTGAACATATAAATTTGGGATAAATTGTTTAAAATCTCCATGAAGTTGCAACCTTGCTAACAATTTTCTCATTCCTTTTCCCTTGGTGGTCAGGGGAAATAGTATTATGTTTCTTTAAAAAAAAAATCCATTGGGTATTATTCAAGTCTCCTAGTCAGTTTGAAAAAGTTTCCCCATAATGTCTCTCCTAAAAAAAATAGCATCTGATTTTAGAATGTTAGAACTGTCTAAACGTCATCAATTCCCTCTAGCCACTCTACCACACTGCCTTTAAAAAAAAATAGAAAAAATGGCATCCAGAATTGGAATCTTGTAAATTAGTTCTAAATGACAACTTCAAAAAAGACATTGATGTAACACTGGAATTTGTCCAGAAAATAACTAGAATGGAAAAGATACTGAAAATGAATCTATGGAAGGATGTGAGGAAGAAACAGGGCACATTTAAGGAGAAAAGAAGACTTAGGCAAGATGTGATGGGTGCCTTCTTGCAATTGCTCACTTATTTAATTCTCTCTTAGAAGAGAGATTGGACTTGTTTTTCTTGATCCCAGAGGAATCTCATTGATTTGATTCAATATCAGTTGGTAATCTCTGAGCTCCTATTCAATCCTAAACTAAGTGGTGAACAATCTTCTGGTTTTTATTACTCTCAAAATGGTGGATACTTTCCCAGTGCCTCTCTTTGTTTCCCTCATATACTCAGTTCTTAATTTATTTAGAATTTATTGACTGACTATAATTTTCTAGACTTCACACATTGTATTTACTTACATAATGTAGACAGGTTAGATTTTTCTTCTTTTTCTCTTCCATCTATAAAATATCTAATTCTTTTAACCTCAGTTACATTATTGATCAAATAAGATTGAGCTGGTACCTGTAAACAACTAATGCCATTATTCTTATTATGCTATGAAGCAATTCCATATTAATGAGGGCTTCAACACAGGGAAATATCCCGTGGAGTGGAAATGTATTAATAGACTGATTGAACTGGAGACTTATGTGACAATGGTAATGTGTGTGTGCCAGTGCTCATGAAAGGGTAGATAGGCAGCCACCCAGGTAGAATGATTTTAGGGGCACCATGAAGACTCCCTTGACTGAAATTTCTCTCCTGCTGGCCTGCCAAAGCATCTAAGAGCCAACTATTAAAAAGTTTATTCTTTTGGTCCTAGATGGCTTTTCAAACTTCTGGAATTCCCTATTAAAATGCAAACACCCTAAGGAGATGTAACAGTTTAGCTCTTTATCAGATAACACAGAAAATAGTTGATGGGGTTTTGATTTCATGAAAAAGCTCTGGGTAGAAATGGAGTTTAGATACGGAAGGAAAGAAGGGATACTTACCGGGAAGTGGAAAGCACTCACTATGTTTTTTACCCCATTTGTGACATTCTGAGAAAGTAATAGGGCAACTAAGTTGGAGCCAAAAGACTTCATTTGCCATCTATGATGCTATATGATAATTGGGTAAAATCACATTTCTTAGCACCTCAATTTCTCGATCTATAAAATGAAGCATAATAATTCTTGTTCTGTGAATCTCAAATGATTTTTAATTAATCAAAAATTCAACCAATAAATGTTTAATAGTGTCGCATGGCCTACATGTAGCAAGAACTGTTCACCACATATACCATGGCATACCATTCTTAAAGCAGCAGTTTGGAGCAAGATTCTCAGCCACAATATTTTCCTCAGACAGGGTGGGGGGCTTTTGGACTAGAAATATTATTAAATATTGTTTGTCTAGGGGATGTGATTTTCAAGTTCAATCTAACTTGTGATTACTGTCCATTATTGAGGGAATAATATCTTATACTTTATATCCAAGCATGAGAAATAGATGGGCATTTATTTGGTTTCCACAGTTATAAAAATAAAATTGGAGAAATGAAACTTAAATTAGAAAGTTGAAACCCACAGGGGACATCAGAGGGCAAATATAAGAATGTAAGTTCCTTAGGGGCAGGGACTGGGTTTTGTAAGCAAGGGGGAGTTTTGAAAAAATCATTTATTTTTGCTCCTAGTTTAACACAATTTTCTTCTCCTTCTGGAATGTAAGCTCTTTGAGGGCAGGGACTGAATTGGGTGGGAAACACTCTGCTCAGTTAAGCATTTGATAGCCTTAAGCTTTCTTACCTCACATTTTGAACAACTGCTTTAGAAACCCTCAGCCAATGGGGAAAGGTGTTAGGGGGCCTGGGGAGGGGACCTTGCTTTAGGGAATAAAAAGGGACTGCCCCTTGCTTGTGGGTGTGTCTCTGTTTCAAACTATGCTTTGAGGATTAGAGACTGTGCACTTTTTCTCATGAGAAAGAAAGAAATTTTTTCTTACACTCATATTCGAACTTCTGATTGTTTTAGCCATTGCTACCATCCCATATATAAGGTTTAACTCCCTTCCTACCAAATACCATTTCTAGGATGAATACACATATCGAGTAGCAAAGAAAACCTTTTATCCAGATAGCAAAATGGAAATCAGAGAAGATCTCTGTAGGAGATCTATTTTTGTGATGGGAGAACATTAGAGATTTTTAAAAGTAGAGAAATTGAGGGAATGTATTCCAGAGCCAGCCAGTGCAAATGCACAGAAATGGAATATGTTGTGCCATGTATGAGAAAAGGCAAGAGAACTAGTTTGGCTCCATATGGACATTTATAATAAGGTTTAAATGTAATTTGGAGACAGACTCTGAAAACCTTTAAATGTTAAACAAGGGAATTTGATATGGTCCTATAGGTAATAATGAGTCACTGAAGTTTATGAAGTTAAGAAATGACATGGTCAAATATGGTGAGCTTTAGGAAAATGACTTTGGATTGCACAGAAGGTAGAGTTGGCAGGGTTGAGTCAAAAAGAGTATTAGGAAGCTATAATGCCAGTGAGAGGTGAGGGCTTGAATTAGGGTAGCACTTATGTGAAAGGAGAGAAAGAGATGGGTGTGACTAGACAATTGGCTTATTCTGTAGAAGTAACAAAGCATGAGGATGGTTCCCATTTTGCAGACATAGGAGAGTGGTGTCCATAACAAAAATAGGGAAGCAAAGAAGAGGAGTGAGTTTGAGGAAAAAATTTCTTCTTATTAAGAAAATGCTTTATAAAACTGAAAGCAATATGTAAATGTGATCTATTATTTTCCCTAAGTCCTGCTGAACTGACATGTTTGTGTGTGATAAAAAGAGAAAGAAATTGTTCAGGGTGATTTGCAGGCAGTTTTTACATTTAGCATAATAGACTACGGTACTGGAAAAGAACTCGGAAATAATCAAGTACAATGCCCCCCCTCACCCCACTCCACCTCCAACTCCATTTATCTATATGAGACCCAGAGAGGGGAAATTGCTTGCTCCAAATTATAAAGCTCACATGACAGAATTACAATTTGAATCAAATTCCTATATCACACTGTCTCAGCAATGTCTAAAAGAGAATGTATTTCATTTTTGGGTCCCTTCCACTTAGCTTTCTCTTTTAAATCTAAAAGGCACTTAAAGTTAATTTTTCATATGTACAATGAAGGAAAACAAGGCATAGTGTGTTGCACATTGGGCAATTCAGGAAAAATTTGGGTTCTAATATCAGGTTTTACACTTTTGGTAAAATTCATCATTTCTCTGAGCCTTAATTTCCCCATCTGTAAAATGCCAATAATAAATTTTACAATACCTCCCTCCCAGAGTCACTGTGAGGAAAGTGCTTTGTAAAGACTTAATTCTCCTGTATATATGAATTCTTGTTTTATGATTGTGATCTATGATTTCATCTGAAAGTGGAATTCTCATTATGAGAATGCTTCCCCCAATGAAGATAGGAAACTTCTTTGTAACTTGTGGTCAATGAAACACTGAGAGATTAAGTGTTGAACTGTATGTTTTTCCACAGCCAGTTTGTGTCAGAGGCATGATTTCAACCCAATGGTTTGACTTTAAAACTAATCTAGCTATTTGCATCAGAAGCCACTTTTGTTACCCTTATTCTTATTCTTTCTGTTATTGTTCTTCTCTGAACCTCTCAGTTTCCCCCCTCTGTAAAATAATGATGTTGGATTTCATTATATTTCAAGTCCCATCCCAATTTTGTAATTAAAAAAAGGTGAGAATTACAACTTTTTCTCCTATATAGACCATCTTTTCTTCCTTTATTAGATCAGACATCTAGCATATCTAAATAGCAATTTAACTATAGAGCACATTTCTTCTGCTTCAGGCTTTGTTTGGATTGGCAGTGGCTTTTCAGTTTGCATTGATTTTGTTTTCTTCCTATTTCTTTTTTTTTTTTAATTTTAAAAAAGTTGTTAAAAGAGCAATTTTAAAAAATACATGTGCTTGTGTTTAACTGACTATTGAGTACCCACCCACTGGTCAGTGCTTGGAGGCAGAGTTGTGCAGTGGGAACTTGGAGCAACTCAGAGTTCCTCTACAGCTCACTGGCTACACTGGGGAAATGAGACCCAGAAAATAATGAATGTCTTTGTGTTAAGAGCTGAGCCATTCATTAAGGCACAGTGGGCAAGGAGACTAATGGAATTTTCACACATTAGATTGGATAGGGGAGACAACTTGTTTCCTTGGCTATAGGGCCTAGACAATAAAGTCTTATTCTTTATCAACACCAGAAGAACAGCAGAATTTGTACTTAAATCTGTTAATGCAACCTGGGTTAACTATATTGCTTGGAGAATGAATAATAAGGGGGTGGTGGTGATAATTTTCAGTTCTACAGGAGATTAAAGCAGACAGAAAATGTTTCTTTTTCACTCATGTTTTCAAAAATATTTCTTGAAACAAAGCTTCACTTTCTTGCTTTTGAAAATGAACCTCTGTGTCCAAGAAAAGAGACACCTATGCAATGCAAATGAAGATTTAGTGGTAGAGATATCAGTAATCTGAAAAAAATCTGCTGCAAAGTTTTATAGAGGATTGATGGGGCATTACAACATTTGTCTTTAAAGTTTCCCTGAGGTATCATGGACACTACTATTTTGTTAGAAATGACTCAAATGACTAGACGTGACTTTATGATCTTTGGTAAGAGAGAATGGTACTTATATAAAACTAAATAAGCAATTTGTCCTTTTGAGTTTTAATAATAATAAATGCTTTTGAGCTTGTGAGAAGAAAGCCATTTTTCAAATCCAAGATGATTAGTTGTAGTGATTACCCAAAATTATAATTATACTTCTTTAATATTCCAATATATTGGGGCAGCTAGGTGGCACAATGGTTAGAGCACCAGCCCTGAAGTCCGGAGGACCTGAGTTCAAATTTGACTTCAGACACTTAACACTTCCTACCTGTGTGACCCTGAGCAAGTCACTTAACCCCAATTGCCTCGGTAAAAAAAAAAAAAAAAAAAAAAAAAATTCAATATGTCTATGACATGAGTACTTCCTGGACATGGAGATACCCTGCATCAATGAAGATTGCAGCCCATCTAGGTCTGTTACTCATCTTTATGCCCCATGTCTCTCTACTAATGAAGAATAAAGTTTATCTAAAGTATTGAGGATCTAACTCTCATTCTCTCTTTCTGTCTCTTAATTTATCTCTTTATATTTAACACATATTGCTTTATGAATCATGTTGGGAGAGAAAAATCAGCAAAATGGAAAAAAAAAAAAAACCACGGGAGAGGGAAAACAAAAAACAAACAAAAAAAGAAGTGAATATGACATATGTTGATTTACATTCAGATTCCTTAGTTCTTTCTCTGGATGCAGGTGGCATTTTCTGTCTAAAGTCTATTGAGACTGCTTTGGATCACTGAATTACTAAGAAGAACCAAGTCTTTCATAGTTGATCATCCCACATTCTTGCTGTTATTGTGTACAATAGTTCTGCTTGTTTCACTCAGCATCAGTTCATATAAATCTTTCCAGACCTTTTTAAAATTAGCTTGTTCATTATTTTTTATAGAATAATACTATTCCATTGCCTTCATATATCTCGATCTGTTCAGCCATTCCCCAATTGATGGGTATCTACTCATTTTCCAATTCTTTGCTACCACAAAAAAAAAAATTCTACAAATATTTTTGTACGTGTAGATCCTTTTCCTCCTTCATCATTTCCTTGGGAGACAGACACAGTAATGGCACTGCTGGATCTTCTCACTATCTTACTATTGTGTGGACACTATGGAGCATATGAACCATACATCTCTTGCAATATAAGAGCCTTATTTCCCACGCACCCCCAGTCTTATGTTTTTCTAGATAATTTCTTACTTATAATTGACTTCACTGTGTTCCCACTCACCAAATATTTCTCTCTTGTCCTTTGGGGGATTCTTAACCTCACTTCTTTTGAGACTGTGGTATTCTATAACTTGCTGCCTTATAGAGAATCTTCAGAAGAATTTTAAAACAAATATTCAAGTGATAAATATGTTTCTAATATTAGGATAGAGGTGGGGCCTGGATCTGTTATTTGATTGGCATTGGAAACTCTCAGCATAGTTTAATGACAGATTAACAGTCTCATTGATGTAGGAATTCTCTCCACAAATATAAATCATCATAATTATATACCTTGGTGTTTGGGGTCATTTCGGCCATCAAAAAGTACTCAGTGGTCTTTTTACTTAGCTAGAGAGGACTCTGGTTATTAGATCCAGTTGGTCTCAATCTGCAATCAAGGCTTTCTAGTTTCATAAGACTTGCCAAGTCTTGCAATTTACTGGGATCGCCTTTATGGGAAGGAATAAACATTTATTAAGTACCTATTATGTGGCAGCCCTTTGTGACAAGCCCTTTACAAATATTTCATGATTTTCACAACTGTGCCATGGAAGTGCAATTATTATATCCATTTTGCAGTTGCAGAAACTAACCCAGAAAGATTAAATGATTGCTCAGGGTCATACAACTTATAAGATAAATTGAATTTAGGTCCCCACTATTCCATCACACTGCATCTCTTAGCTCACTACTTTGAGATCCCAAGGAAACCACTAAGACATGGAGATGTATCAGAAGAGGTTTAAGTATAGGAATAGTGATGGATTTTTTTTTGTTTATTTCATTTTTTTTCTCCTGAGGTTATTGGGATTAAGTGATTTGCTCAGGTTCACATAGCTAGGAAGGGTTAAATAGCTGAGGTCAAATTTGAACTCAAGTCCTCCTGACTTCAGGGCTGGTGCTCTATCCACTGCACCAAATAGCTTCCCCATGATGTTATTTATAACAGCAGCCACAATTCCTTTGCATTTTTGGTTTTTGAAAGTCCTAGCCTCACAACAATCCTGTAACATAGATCAGCTATATATTTGATGTTCCCATTTTACAGATTTTGACAAGTAAAGCAACTTGCCCAAAGTCATACAAGATAAGATGTGTTGAAGATAGGAGGAAAGTACACTCACCGATGTGGTTGGTCATCTCCTGAACCCTTGTGTAGCTTCTCAAGTGCACTATATAGTAATTCCCACACATTCTGTAGTTCTATAATAAAATGCCTAATATTTATTGTTGTGCCCTCTTTCTGGCTTCAGAAGCAGGAGCAATATAATGTAATGTAACTATGCCGACAAACCATTAGATTTGTTGCAGTTCTTATAAAGTGCCCATTTTAAGCATTGCTATTTATGTCTTTTACCCTGCCCAGCTGTCACTGGTTATGCAGAGGCCCTTGCTTAGCCTGCAGTCAGTCCAGTAGGCCCTCTATCCTTAGCATATGCCATTAAATATTATAAGACTGTTGAGGAAATTCATAGGGAAGGGAGCCCACAACTACTTTGGGCATATACTGATTCTGATAATGAAAGAAGATCTATAGGAATCCCAGCTGTGGCTGTGATTTCTTATGGTACCTACATTTGATCTCCACCATCATTTCTCATGTAGGATCCAAAGGGTAAAAGGGGAGTGCAATAAGGTTCATTCATCCTCATCGAATAACATTTCTTAGTTGTCTCCCTCACTATTATTTTGAGAGGCTTGTGATATGATAGAAAGAGAACTAGGTTTGCAGTCAGAAAACTACAAGACATTACCTACAACTGAAGATAACAATATCACCTCCCTCTGAAAGGCTCAAAAAACCATCCAAGTATATATGTTCCCTTGCTCAGTTTCTGTGTGAATTTCTATTTATCTGAATGCCTTTAGAGATATGAATTCATGTTTACTATTATAAACTAGAGTTGATATCCATAATTATTTTGGGAATGAATCAGAGCTAAAATCCATCATTATCTTGGGTTACTTGTGATATGTGAGAAAGAAAACAGACTTATAGTGAAAAGGTCCAAGGACAAGCTAGACAGGAGTTCTTAATGTGAGCTCCAAGTACTTTTTGAGGATTTGTTAAAAAAAATTACATTGGTAACTATTTCATTATAAATGGTTTTCTTTGTAATTGTGTTTTTTTTTATTTTATGCATTTAAGAATATTATTCTAAAAATGGTTTCACAGTTTTCATCAGGCTAACACCAGACTAATTGTTAAAGAAGCCCATGACCCTACAAAGATTAAGAACCCCTGAACTGGAGGGTTGGGCTGAAGCAATTTAGATTAAATTTAATAGGTAATGTGAAATCTTATCTTTGAATTCAGCTTTACAATTACAAAACAAGGAAGCATGACTAGGTAGCATTTTATTTTTCTTTTAGACTAAAGCTCAATATGGCTTAACAAATTGTGGTGTATGATTTTGATGGAATACTACTGTGCTATAAGAATTGATGAGCTCAATGATCTTAAGGAGGCATGGAAAGATTTGCACAAAGTGACAAAGAACAAAGTGGGCAGAACCAAGAGAATGATTCAATAATCAGAATTATTCTTTAGAAAAAATAGTGGTACGTAGATGTCAATGAATTAATAAACATTTATTAAATTCCTTCTATATGCCAGACATGGGGCTAAGCTAAAGGGATATAAATAAAATGAAAACAAAGACAGGCCCTTTCCCCAAGGAGCTTAAAATCTAATGGGGGCAACAACACACAAAAGGAAGATGAAAAGTGGGTGGGGAGGGAAAGAAAAAACTTGACATGGGCATAATGGAGAGTTCCCAAAGAAGTCTTAATGTAGTATAAGAGGTAGAAAGAGTAGAGAAAAATCATATTGGGAGTCCGTCTTTAAGTAGATTCTCAAGAGTTTATGGCCTTGACCTCCTGTAAGAGAGTCCAATCAGAAGGACAGAGGGTGCTGATGAAATGTGAATATTAGACAGAGTCAATTTTGTATCATAAATGTTGGAAGTATTGTGAAGGGATCACCAGGTATGCTTTTCAATAGTTTGAAGATAGGAAAACAAACAAATGAACACTTCTTATCAGAGTGGACAACACAGTTTAACAACTGAACCCAGGCTGTCAAAGTCCACTGAAATGAACAACAAACTATTTATTTGCTTCATATTACAGTCTCTGTTGTGTGTCTCCTACCCATATAAGTTGCTCTCTTTTAGAAAAATTTTTAAAAATGATTATTAAAACATTTATTTTTAACATTGTAAACAGGCTACAGATAACTGCTTCTGGCCTTCAGGAATGTGAAACAACCCTGGGGCAGGAGGAAGATATGTATCTCATGTCATGCACTGTGGTAAAGCTATGTGAAGGAGTTCAGTTCACATTGTATCTTAGGAAGAGGACCAGACTAATTAATGCAGGATAATGCAGTGGAAACAGCCTGGACTTGGATTCAGGAAACATGGGTTCAAGTTTCTGTTCTACCATCAGTGTGATCCCTCTGAAGAATCTTAAATTTTTTCCTCTATCCAATGGGCATAATGATACATTAATCAACACAGTCAATCAGTAAGCATTTATTAAGCATTTATTGTGTTCCTGACATTTTTTAAAATTCTGGGAAAAAGCAAAAATAGGCTCTGTCCTCAAGGAGCTTATATTCTAATGAAAGAGACAATGTAGAGATAAATTGATACATAAAAGATATTAGAGGGAATTAATTACAAAGGGAAAGACACTAGCACCTGGGAAGTCTCCGAAAGGTCTTTTACATGAGTTGCTGCTTGGCAGCCTACCTCATTCCATCAGCTATCAAATATCATATAAATATGAATTATCATTAGTATGTAATATTGGTATAATTATTTAATACAGTAGATTTTAATATATGACTAATAATAACATTACACACTTTATAATATTTGGAAAAGGAAAGGTTTTGGTGGAAGGACAACAGATTGGCAGGCTTCCTATTGTCCCTCAAATACATTGTGTGGGAAGTTGCTGAATTTGCCAGTGCTGACAGGGGCCTGTTAACTAAACAGATGCCTCTTTTGAGTTGTAAACAGAAGACAAGTGGGGGATAGGTGGCTGGGACCAGGGTAACCTAACTACTGGTTTTGTGTTCACAGGTCTGAGGCGCAGTTACACGTGTAGCATCTGTCATGTCACCCTCAACTCAATAGAACAGTATCATGCCCACCTGAAAGGCTCGAAACACCAGACCAAGTATGTACTTTCCCCTCTTCAGTTTCTTTGTGAATTTCCATTTATCTGGATGCCTATAAAAGAATAAAGTAGAATTAATATTTCATTTGGCTGGTATTCTTAAAGCAGGGGAAGTGCACATCTTGAAATACATTCATTTCTATTAAAATGTGTATCCTTGTGTAGAAAGGATGGAAAGAGAAGATTAGCAGGATAGGAAAAGGCTCAGAGGAAAGATGCTTGTTTATTATTGTTGTAAAATGTATCCAGTGAAGCCACTTTTTGCGAAGTTCAGGTATTGGAATAAGAAGCTTTAGTTCCAGAAGATGAGACTTTTCTTGTGCTTAGGCGTAATTTTAAAAAGATTTCTATTATTTCTATTCTTCTTCTTCTTCAGAATAAAGTCCTATCTTTATGCCTCATCCAAATCCTCATCACAATATGAAAAAGGGTGGGATTCTTAATTGGGGCTCTGCATACCTTTGAGTAGGCTTTGAGGATGGAGTCCATTACAGTGAAGTTGGACAGTTGGTGATTTTTCTTTATCCACAACTAATGAAATTGCCCACTAGAGGTGTGAAGGAATTTATTTTGTTAAACAAAGCACCCACACCAATGAAATCAGAGATCCTTTAACTGTTGAAGAGATATTCATTTAAGAAAATGATTGAACTCCTATTATACATGATGAGTATATTAAGGCTTAAATAAGACTGAAAACTAAATCGAGGGATCTTGATGAACATTTACCAATATTCAAATCCAGTTTTCAACAAATATTAAGCATGTGAGTGTGGGTGATACTCTGCTAGGCACTTTGTGGGGAGACAGATGCACTGATGAAAATGAGACTTCAAGCTGCTTAAAATTTAGTAGGGGAGGTTAAGTACACAAATAACTATACTACAGAATAGAATATTATAAATTCAAGGAAAAGATATAATATGCTTTGAGATTTTAGAAGAGAGAGGACTTACTCTTACCTGACAAGATGAAAGAAGCTCATGGAGCTGAGCTTTTAAGGTCAGTTAGAATTTTAACAAGGAGATATGTAGATACAGCTTAAGCAAATATAGAAAACTATTGATGAATTCAGGGAGCAGAGAGTAGTCCACTCTGTTGTTGAGGAATAGGGTACATGGAGAAGCATAGTGTGAAGAAGGCTGAAAAGTTAGAATTCAGATTCTGAAGTCTCTTGAATGACAGGCTGAGGAACTTGATCATAATCTATTAGCTAATTAAGAATCATTAGGAATCTATTCATCAAAGATTTTGGCACTAAAGTGGTCACTTTTCAGCCCCACCTCATAACATTGTACCTCATATAAGTTCCATGCTTAATAAGTTATTCTGGATTGATTGATTGTTTGTCAAACTCACGTACTGGAAATGTTACTTTGACAACTCAGTCAAAAGGGTTTTGAGGAAAGGAGGCGAGTTAGAAGCATATTGCAATAGCTCAGACAAGAGGTACTGATGACTTGAATAAATGTGACATCTTTGTGAGTGGAGAGGAGGAGACTCTTATGACTCCTATTTTTATTTAGAAAAGCAGGAATTTGAAGCTAATTGAATGTGAAAGAATGGCAAAAGGAGAAGTATAAGATGCCACTGAGCTATTTTTTTTTTTTTTACCTAGATGACTAGGAGAATGATAGAGCATTAACAATAAAAGGAGAATGAAGAAATTTGGGGAAAGAATGAGGGAGGTGAGTCTTAATAGCAGGAAAGAATAACCCAGTAAGGATTCAGAGCAAAACCTAATCTAAGTAATTAATAAATGTCCTAATAGTCCTGCAGTACAAAGCTAAGACGTTTTGAACAAAGAGATGATGAAATCTCAGGCAAAATATGATGAATCTTAAGGACAGTTGTGTTACTCATACTGACATAGAAGAGAAAATAACTTAAGAAAGCACATTATTTGTTCAGAATTAGGGAGGGGGGAGAGCATGTCTAGACAAGTATTTGAAAAAGTGGTTGGGGTCTTAATGGAGTGCTAGTTCAATATTCTTCAGTAGTGTGACAAGGCAGTTAAGAAAAGCTGGTGTGAGCTTAAATTGTATGAAAAGAAGCTTAATGTCTGGAAAGTAGAAGGTGATAGTGTTGCTGTGCTGTGTTGTTTTGGTCAGATCATACCTAGAATTTTGGATTGATTTCTGTGCATTCAAATACTAGAAAGAACAGCAGCACATATACACGGAGGCAAGGTAGGAAAGGGGACTGAAAAGCATGCTCTCTGAAGATCTATTGAAATAAATGTCTGGGGCTACTTTGCCTAAGGAACAGAAAATTAGAGGTGACATGGTTATCTGTTAGAAGTATTTAAAGGGCTTTTATGTGGAAGAGAGTTTACAATGACTGCTTAGTTCCAGAAAGTCTCGTTATGATCAATAGATGAAAGAAGCAAAGTACTAGATTCTGGATTGATTAAGGAAAAACTTTCTAAAATTTTGTTCCAAAGTTTAATTATATATCTTGGGGGTGAGCTCCTTGATGAGCTCCTTCATATTAGAGGTTTTTAAAGGGAATTTGAATGAAAATTTTCTGGCATTGCTACATCAGGGAATTGTATTTCAGATATGAGATTGAATATATGAATGCTGAGATCTCTTCCATTTCTTGGAAGCAATTTCTTGATGCAATTTTTTTTTTATTTCTCTTTCTACCTCCCCCCACCAGCTCCCATGGATTTAACTGTAATCTCTGAGCAAATGACTTTCAAATCTATATAGCTAGCCCTTATCTCTCTACAGTTTTCCAGTCTTACATTTTTTTTTTTTTTTTTTTTTGCTTACTTCTTTGTACTGGACATCTCCTTCAACTTGGTGTCTCATTGGTACTTCAGTGTGTCTAAAAGAAAAATCATTATGTTCCACCTAAAATCATCCTTCTTCCTAATGACTTTATTTCTTTCAAGAACACCACCATTCTTTTTTTCACCCGGGTTTCCAAACTTAGAACCATCATCATTTTTCATTCAGGCCCCATATCCAATCAGTTGCTAAGTACTGTTGCTTCTACCTAAAAATCCCTCACATCCATCCATGCCTTTCTTCTGAGCTACTGTTCTGTGCTACCCTCCTAGGCCTATATCATCTCTGGCCTGGATTATCTCAATAGCTTTTTATCTCATCTCTCTGCATCTAATCCATTGACTCTGCAATTTACTCTCCATAGCTACAGTATAGACCTGACTTTTCTTTTTGGCATTTGTACTTCTTCGTTATTTAATTCCAGTCTTGAAGCTTCTTAAACTGTGGGTTGTAACCCCATATGGGGTCCTATAACTGAATGTTGGGGTCTTGAAATTATGATTTATTATCAGGAAATAGTTGATTTGCATAACTATTTGATATATCCCATTTGTCCATATAAAAATTTCTCAGAAGAAAAGGGGTTGCAAGGAAAATGTTTAAGAAGTCCTACCCTAAATATACTGCACTTTAACTAAATGAGTGTTTCCTTGATGGTTCCCAATCTTTTATTTTCTACCTCTGCAGCTTTGTACATACTGTACTCTATATCAGAATTTTCTCTTTCTACATTAAAATAATGGACAGGGTCCATGTTTTTGACTTGCTTTGTATCCCCAGCACTTAGCACAGTGCCTTACACATAATAACAGTTGAATAAATGGTTGTAGCTTATTCAGTCACTCACTCTTCATCTTCTTTTAAAGGCATTTAAGCCTTGTCCTTTTTTTTAAAATTATTTTTAACACACATTGCTTTATGAATCATATTGGGAGAGAAAAATCAGAACAAAAAAGAAAAAAACATGGGAGAGATTAAAAAAAAAAACAAAACAGAAAAAAGGAAGCGAACATAGCATGTTAATTTACATTCAGTCTCCTTAGATCTTTTTCTGATGCAGATGGCATTTTCTGTCCATAAGCCCTGTCCTTTTAAGCTTTTGCCTCAGTTATTAGTTCAACCCTCTCCCCTCAATCACTTTGTAAACAGTATACATTTACTTATTTATAAACATATTTCTATCCCCTCTGTAGAATATAATTTTGTGTGGTCAAGAATTGTTTTATCAGAAGGACGTTACTGATATCTTATCCAACTCTCATATGCTGGATATATGTGAGTCATAGAAATTCAAATTTGAAAGGAACCTCATTGTCTAGTATAACCCATTTGTTGTGGAATCATTTCAGTCATATCCTACTTTTTGTGAACCCATTTGGGATTTTTTTGGCAAAAATATTAGAATGATTTGTCTCATTTTACAAGTGAGGAAACTGAGGCAAACAAATGCCCAAGATCACAAAACTAGTAAGTGTCTGAGTTTGGATTTGAACTTAGATCAGGCATTCTATCACTGTACAACCTAGCTGCCTAGTGTAATCCATACCTTAAAAAAAGTCCCTTTTATACTATATTTGGCAAGTGTTTATCAAGCTGTCATTTGAAGAGTTCCAAAGGAGAGGCAGCACTTTAAAGATAAAGCAGTCCATTTTTACTTTTGATAGCTCTAAATTATTAAATTAAAGCTAAGGATGATGATGGTGATAATAACAGCTATCACTCTTATGACATTTTTTGACAGGTATTATGTTAAATGCTTTACAAATACTATCTCATCTGATCCTTTTAACAAAGCTAGGAAGTGAACATTATTATTATTCCCACTTTGTAGTTGGAAAGCCCAAGGCAAACTGAGCTTAAGGGATTTGCCCTAAGTCACACAGTTAAGTAAGTGTACTTAACTAAATTTAAAGTCAGGTCTTCCTGCCTCTGGGCCCAGCCTTTAGCCCCCTATACCACTTTGCTGCTTCTAAGGTTATCAATTGAGAAAATGTTTTAAAGCACTTAGCTCAGCTACCTGGAGAATAGCAGATACTTGTTCCCTCCCTCTCCCCTCTAGCAGCTTCTTTGTTGTACTTCTGTACTCTATGGTTGAACATAACAAAATTTATCTCTGTCTCTGGTGATAACCCTGCAATGACTTGAAGCTGATTATATCCCTTCTCTACCCCTCCACTTTCCCACCAATATCTTTTCTTCTCTAAACTCAATATTCCCATTTCTTTCACCTTGTTCTCATATAATATGGACAAGTCTCACATAATCACCCTTCCCTAGATAGTTTCTGATTTATCAGAGTCCTACCTGAAATTTGGTCCTCAGAGCTAAATGTAAAACTCTACACGCAGTCACTTCCCCTCTCAGCTTCTGTGAATTACTGTAAAGGTGGGAATCCTAGTGAGTCAGTGAGGAAGGGGAAGGCAGTCTTTGGTTCCCATCACATTTTAACAAGAAGACTAAATCTTACTCAACCTCTACATGTCCAGAATCTTTTGTTTGTATACCAGGATCAGGATGAAGAGGGCAGTTACTCCAGGCTTTCACACCCCTAGGTCTCAATCTCCTCACCTGTAAAATGAGAGGGCTAGACCACATAATCTTCAAAGGTCTTTTTAATTGTATAACTCATGACCTTTTAATTTTTTTTTCATCTCCCTCCTCTGTTCTCCCACCTTCCTTTCATCCCTCTCTTCCTCATTCCCTTCCTTCCTTCCTTCCTTTTTCCCTCCCTCCCTCTTCCTCTTCCTCCTTTTTTTTTTTTTCTATTTCTTCTTTTCTTTTTCTTCTTAACAAAGGAGACCCAGGCATAAGACTTACCCAAAGTCACACACACACACACACACACACACACACACACACACACACACACACACACTCAGTGGTGCAGAATTGGGATGAGAATTCAAGTCCCTGACTTTTGGCCAGGTTCTTTTTTCTTTCCAGTACCATGCCAGGAGTATGACAGACTGGCTGTAGCTAAGTTCTTTAGCAGATGTCATCAACAGTATAATGGCACCTGAGCTTCTCTCTACCATTAACCCGCAGAAGAAACATTAAAGATCTAATGACATTAAAGGTTTACAAATGCAAATGTTCACACTGCTGTGGAAAGCAATTACCTATTAGCAGATTTTCTGAGACTTCCAGGCCATCTACTCTGTCAATTAGTACAAATGATTAAAATGAAATTTAAAGGGACATGAATCCATACCATATATTAATGGATGATTCTTCCCTAATATACTTAAATTTGAGCTTTGGGAACCCTTTTAGGCTTAGGTATTTTATATTATCTAAAAAGAGAGGGTATAAAAACTGTCATTAGTTCCTTTGATACTTCAGGTGGTTGAAAATGACTCACAAGTGTCCAGGAGAATAAATCAAGTTGACAACCCAACCAGCAGTCATTTTCAAATTTGCTTCTGCCCCTGAGTTGAAAACTTAAATGAATATATCTCTCTTTTTTTTTTTTTTTTTTTTGTCATTTTCCCAAGCCTCCAGAAAAGGTCTCATATTATTCATTCCCACATTAAATGTGTTCATTTATTTCTTATGTACTTGAATGGTTGCACAGATAGAATGAGTTTTAGGCTTCGTTTCAATGTGTGCCAGATACTTTGGAACACAATGCAGGCTTTGGAGATAGTCATGAATTATCTAAGGGATGAAAAATCTTAAATAAGGCACTTTCATAAGGCATGCCAATAAGTCAGAGAGAAAAAGAGCCTTCCTAATTCTTGGCTGGCAAAGGCAACTTAAAAGGCACAAGAAATGATACTATCTCAAAAGGAGATAAATGCTATTCTGAAGGCTGAAGGAGAGAAATCCCTCTTTTTGAACTTTTAACTTAATAATAATCCTTTGCATTTATATAATACTTTGTAGTTTACAATGTGTGTTACACATCTCTTATCCCATTTAATCCTCTTAACCATTGTGAGGTGGGCAGAAGAGTTTTCTTTTTTCTCCCTTTCCACTTTACAGATGAGTAAACAGACATCCAGATGGGCTAAATGCCTCAGACTTGAAGAATCATGAGACTGGAAGAGGCTTTCAAGACCATCTATTCCAAATTTTCCCCCCAGAATTCAAGAGAGGGAAACTGCAGGATCACACAGTTAGGTCCTTTAATTCCAAACTGAATATTCTTTTCACAACCCCATGATGCCTCTTGATTTCAGACCAAGAATATTGACAGCCAGAGAAGTTTGTCACTTTTGTCCTTTTCCTGTTAATGTATAAGCTTTTTTTAATCCAGAAAGAATCTATTATCAGTGGATTATTTTGATATGACCAAGTATTGGAAGTAGTAAGCTTCCTATTGGAAAAGGGATGTCAGTATCTATAGAGGATATGTGTCTATTATGTACCAGGCACTCTGTTAAGTGATTGGGATACAAAGAAAGACAAATGTCAATTCTTCTCTAGGAATTCACAATCTAATGGGAAGACAATGTGCAAACAACTATGTCAAGATATATAAAGAATAAGGGTCTTGAAGATTGTCAGGAAAGGCAGGAAATAGAGATGAGGAGGGAGAGTATTCCAGGACAGGGAGCCAACAGTGAAAACCTCCATGTTCTAGGACTCAGCTTTATCCTCTATAAAATACTATCTTCTATACCCTCTGTGAAATACATTCTCTGCTACATCATTCCCATCCCTTTCTCCAGTTCTAAGTATAAGATATTGGCATCCTAATCGACTGTCAGTTCCTTGGGGAGATCAAATACTACCTTGTAATGTATGTCAGCATAATGGGAGAGAAGAAAATATACCAAGGAGAAAATTTGGAAAGTAACCTATGTGGTTATTTAGATATTTTTTCTATAGACTCTCCCAAATGAAGCAAGGAATGGGATGATTATATCTGCACTGCTTCTTGGAGCTGCCTGTTACCCAAAAATATTCAAGAACTAAGCAATAAAGACAAAGGCTAATGTTTTTAGTATGGAGTAAATGGGTAGGTCAGGAGGCTGCTGAGTTTGTGGGAATGTGGGCATGTGCATATCAGGGACCCAGAATTTGGAAGACCTTTTTATTCCTTTTATTTGTGGTGTTTTCGTATTCCTTTTCTAATTCCTTTTAATTCTAATGTCTTCTCTTTACGATTTCCTATTTATCCTACATTTACTTTTTTGTACATATTTGTGAGCTCCTTGAGGACTCCTTGAGGAATGTCTTTTTTCTCTTTTTGTAACCTTAATGCTTAGCATGTTACCTGGTATTTACCAGGCACTTAATATATGTCTATTGATTGATTGATTCTGTGTCATTCCTTTTGGAAAAGTCTCAGTGAGTCATGACATGTGTCTTTGAGTTTCTTGACCTGTACTATACCTGTTTTACCCAATTGACTGAAATCTAGTATATCTGCAATAGGATGTTCATAATAAGATTAGGGTCAGGGCATCTTGAACTTCTGACAACTATTTTTGAGGTACTGAAAGATGTGCCAAGGGTAAAGTGGCTGTTAAAATGATTGGCAGTCAATTTAATAAATATTTATTAAGTATTTACTATATGCTATATTCTCTGCTATATAGGAGGATACAATGAAAGATAAAAGCAACTCTTTTCCCTAAGTACCTTACATTCTAATGGGAGCAGTATGATAATATTGAATCCAAGTTCTTTGCTCAGATACAGCTGTAACAACACAGTGCAGAGGGGTTTCTTTCTGCCATTTTGTTTATGGGACAGGCTGTTGGGAAATAGGTGGAAAGAGGCTAAAAGCATATGATGATTAAGAAGATAAAGAATTCTTAGGTATCACATTGAAAGATGTATTCCTACACAGAGATCTGAAATAAATCATAATGGGGCTGAGCACCATTCCTGAAGTTAGGAGGACCTGAGTTCAAATTTGGCCTCAGACACTTACTACTTTCTAGCTATAAACAAGTTACTTAGCCCCAATTTCCTCAGGGGTAAAAATTATTAAGGGGAAATGTAAAGTGAAAGTTGTAAGAGAAAAATAAGAACAAAAGGGAAAAACCAGGAGAGAGAGAGAGAAAAAAGGAAACAAAAAGTGAACATAAAATATGTTGATTTACATTAATTCTTCATAGTTTTCTTTCTAGATGCAGAGGGCATTTTCTATCCAAAGTTTATTGGGATTGCCTTGGATCACTGAACTGCTGAGAAAAAACAAATCTTTAAAAGTTGATCATCACACAATTTTGCTGTTACTGTGTACACTATATTCCTGGTTTTCTTGTTTCACTCAGCATCAGTTTGTGTAAATCATCTCAAAACTTTCTAAAATCAGCTTTTTCATAATTTTTATAGAACAATAATATTCCTTTATTCTCATATACCATAACTTAGTCGTTCCTCAAATGTTGGGCTTCTACTAATTTTCCAATTCTCTTTTTTATGATAGCTTTTTATTTACAAGATATATGCATGGGTAATTTTTCAGCATTGACAATTGCAAAACCTTTTGTTCCCATTTTCCCCCTTATTCCTCTCACTGCCTCCCCCAGATGACAGGTAGACCAATACATGTCAAATATGTTAAAGTATATGTTATAATTTTCCAATTCTTTGCCACCACAAAAAAGAACTGATGCAAACATTTTTATACAGGTGGGTCCTTTCTCCTCCTTTATGACTTCCTTGGGATATAGATCCCGTAGAAGCAAAGAACAAAAATCTTAATATAAGTCAAGGAAAGAAAAAGTTTGAACATTGAGTCAAAGTGTTGAGGCTATATCTACAAATCTTTACATTTTTTTTTATTCCAGACACATTAAGAGTAAAGATATTGAAGAGATGACTGTGGTTAAAATATTAAGGAAATTACAGGCAACCTGGAATCAAAATTGACATTTGATTATATTTAACACCAATATACTATCTATCTTAATGCAAAGCTTTGAAATTATAAAGTGGAACATTACAGATTTGGAAAGCATCATAACAAAACCCAATATAATATCAACAAAGCATAGGGCCCTTTACATTAAGGGAGAATATAGAAAGAATGAAATCCCACCTATGAAAAATGAAGACAAGAATTTAATAGACATTTTCAGATCACAGGAATAATAGGTCAAAAACCTTCAGAAATATTTTTGGAACAAACAGATATCACTTTATCAAACAATAATAAGATTCCAAATAGGTACAGGCCTCTAGATTTGCTGAATTCAAAGAATAGTGCAAACTGTGATGGGAAAAAAAAACAACTAAGAACCAAGATCAGAATTAAAAGGTAGCTTTTGCATGAACTCAGCCAACAATATATCTACAAAGGATTTCAAACAAATGATTAAGTAAATCATATCTGTAGAGATGGGGGGGGAGCAATGTTTAGTATGGTAATTTGGGACTAGTTCATTATCTCATTACATATTATAGAGAATCATTCCTAAGGAGACTGAACTTAGGGATCAATGTACATTATGCAAAGAATTAACAGAACTTGTGCAACACATCATTTCAGACTATAAAAATAATGTCCCTAATGAAATCAGAGTACGACAGGTTATGGTGGCAAGAATTACATATCATTAACTCTCAATTATTCATGCACTGATAGACAAATTTTCATACTATATATACAGACCTGAAGATATCTTTGAGAATTGAGCAAATAAATTGTACCATTTATGCAGACTAAACTACTGCTTACACTATTGCCCAAGTATTACACTGATCCATATTAGACTTAAGGATGATGTTTTCAATAGACTTTACCATTCCACACATCCATAATCTCAAAGCTTGCTAGAAAAAAAAGCCTTTCAAAATATAAATACTTGGTGAGAAGATCAAAAACATGTGGGAACACAAAGAGGCATATATCCTCATCATCCTATCTGCTGCTGGAGTTCTACTAAGGACACTTTTAATGAGCCTACAGAAGATGAGCTTACATCCTCATACTTATATTCAACTACAAAAAGGCATTATTTTATTCACCTTTGCAGTAGTGCATTAAATATACAATATACTAACAGTGGGATATTTATTTTTCCATGTACTACTTCTGTCTGAATTCCATTGAAATGACAGGAACATTAAAGTAAAAGATACCAATGATAGTTTACATTTATGTGATGCTTTTATCGCATTGATTTTATTTATTCCTCACAACCTTTGTGACATCATTTAGTATCATTATTATGAATCTCATTTAACCAGTGAGGAACAAGTTCTTCAGATGCTAAATGAGTAATTAAGGTAACATAGCTAGCAGTAAATTGAAGATTAATAATTGACCACAGATCTTTTAATTCTATTAGAACCATTAGATTCTGAGCTTCTTGAGAGCAGGCACTGTCTTTTACTTATCTTTGTATCCACAATCCTTATCACAGTGCCCAGAACATATTGGGCACTTTATAAGTATTTATTGGATGGCAGACTTTTTTGAAAAATTATCCACTTATATAAAAATTTTTTTCAATAACTTGGATAAAGTCATAGAGAATTATTATTTTCTGATTTTCTGGAACAATATGGCTGAGGCAAAGAACTAACATATCAAATGAAAATGCTAGGATCCAAAAATATCTTATTTGGTGAAAAGGACTGAAGAGGAAATTAAAATTGAAAAAACACAAAAAGTTTTACACTTAGTTTCACATAGTCACTTGCCCACAAACAAAATGAAGGATGTAGAAAAGGGATTAGCTTGTCCTGATTAGTCCTGGAAGGAAGAACCAATAGCAGTGGGTGAAAGTTGCAAATGGGACAGAAATATTTTGGCTTAATACAGAAATTAAAAATTTCTAGAAATTAAATACTTTCTAGAAATTAAAATTTTCCCGAGATTAAATGACCCATACATGAAGGTTGTAACTTATCTTTTACAGGAGATCTCTTAGATAAGTTAGGATGATCACTTGTTAGACATGTAGATGGGATTCTTGGTCAAATATGGACCTTATTAGATGACCTCAGAACTCTCATACTATTTTGAGATTTTGTTTTGCATACTGTTTCACTAATATAAGGTAAGGTTTTGTTATCTTTTTCATGTATCTTGCTACTGTATTGTATATAGCACATCTAGAGATACATTGTAATTATACATGTAAATAAAGTCTTTTCTGATCTTGATATGATCCAAATTGGGAGCTTCCTTTCTTTCTTTATTAATTGTAGAGTTACACATGACATATAATGTTCTTTAGTGCCTTTCTGCCTTTTTTATTTTTATAATCTCTTATTTCTTTCTTTATAATAAGATTTGAGTCCATAATAATAGATCAATATTGCTAGATCCATAAAATTTAGGGAGGGAATTAAAGTGTAAGAAGGCTTAAAAAGTAGGAGAGGATTGTGAATTTGGGGCTATACCAAACTTGGGGGTTTATATTTGGTCTTGAAGTAAGAAGGAACCAATGAAGCTCATTGGGGGTGTATTTTTAGGCAAATAACCTTGATAACTAAGAAGTGGATGGATTAGGTTGAGGAGAAATGTGAGACAGGGAGATGAATTAGAAAGTTATTGAAATAGTTCAGGTATGAGGCAAAGTGGGTGATGGCTTTGGGATTTAAAAGAAGATACATAAAGATAGAAGTGGCAAAATTTGACAGTAGATTGGCTATATGGGTTAAAAGAGAGTGAGGAGTTGAGAGTAACACTAAAGTTGCTGTAAGGGTAACTGGGAACAATGAAGGTCACTATGATCCTCTTACTACTGCTCAGTTCAAAATATATATATATTTTTTTTGGTTCTAAATAACACTACTGACTAATACTGAGTTTGCAGTCCCTCCAATCCACTAAATTTTTTTCAGAAAATAAAATACTTACCACCCTTCATCTAATCCCATACACATGAAGTCTTTTGTTTAAAAAAAAATCTATGTGTAAGATTTTATATTTATCTTTATTAAATTTCATTTAATTCAGTTCCTATAGATAGTCTAGCCTATCAAGTTCTTTTTCGACAAGATCTAGTATGTTAACTATCCCTCCCAGCTTTGGGTCATCTGCAAATTTTATAAACCTGTCATTTATGACTCTAGCAGAGTCCATAAAAATTATATTTTCTGATTTGTAATTTGTGTGAGAATTCTGTTTTGTCTCTAAAGAAATTCTAAGTCCAATAATTGTGAGTACTACTGAGAAGCTCTTTATTTTGTTTTGAGTTTTATGTTTATGTGATTGTGTTGGGCACAACTTCTAGTTTTTGTCCTGTAATTAACTCACTGTGGTGTCTAGTTAAGTCCCTTCCCCTCTCTTGTCTATTTTTCCTCTTCTATAATATGAGGGAATTTGAATAAATGATCTTTAAAATTATGTGATAATTTTACTTAGAATCATAGAAAGTATTCCATCTCATCTGTTGGCCCATAAGCATTTATTAAATGCCTGCTCTGCACCAGAAGCTTTACTAAGTCAGACAGTCAGAATATATTAAGTACCTTCTTTATGTTAGTCATTGTGCTAAGTTCTAGGGATATAAAGAAATCCAAATAACAGTCCTTATTCTTCAGGAATTCACTTCAGGAAGTCAAACAGAGGAGACAAGATGCAAACAATGATGTACAGACAAGAATATACAAGAGAAATCGGAGGTAATCAAAAAAGGGAAGATACTAGCATTAAGAGGAATCTGGAAAAGTTTCTTATAGAAGATGAGATTTTATCTGGGATTTGAAGCAAGTCAAGGGGTGGACATGAGGAGGGAAAGCATTCAAGGAATGACAAACAGCAAAAATGTCCATATTTTCTAGTACTAGGAACAACAGAGTGACTAATATTACTGGATAACAAAGTAGGGGAGAATAAGGTAAAAGAAGACTAGAGTGATGGGAGAACAAAATGTGAAGGGCTTGAATGCCAGCCATACTGTATTTTTTATTCTGGAAATTCCAAGGAGTCATCCCAGCATATTGAATGTGGAAATGGGTGAGGGTACCTGATTAAATCTCTCTTTAAGAAGATTACTTTGACATCTGAGTTGAAAATGGATTGAAGTTGGAAGAGACTTGAGGCAGAGAGATAATACTAAAGAAGATTATATGAGAGATATTAAAAAGGTAGAATTGATAGTTCTTACCATCAGATTACATATGAGATGGTGATAGTACTCTTAACAGCAGTTGGAAAGTTCAGGAGTGGGAAGGGTTTGGGAGGACAGATAATGGGATTATTTTTGGACATATGACATTTAAGATGTCTATGGGAATTCTGTCTTTAGATATTACTCTATATTAAGATCCTATAGTTAAAGGTGTTAGTCTGGACATTAGGAAAGTGTTTAAGGCTGCATAAGTTGATGTAAGAATCATCCATATAGAGATGATAACTGAAATGTGGCAACTAATGAGATTACCAAGGGAAACAGTATAGAAAGTGAAGAGAATAGGGCCCAGGAAAGTACCCTGAATGATTTTTACCTTTAACAGATATGAACTGAATGAAGATCGAACAAGAAGACTATGAAGGAGTAGCTGGGTAATTAGGAAGAGAAATGGGACTGATTAATGTCACAGAAACCTAAAGAGAAGGATGAGGATATTAGAAACTGATATCATTGTTTTACAAAGGGTAAGACCAAGATCTAAGAAAATGAATGACTTGCTCAAGATCATGAACCTGTCATTGGCAGAGTTAGGCCCCAAGACTCATTTCAGTGCTATTCTACTCTACTATGTAGCCTAGTAGTCTTTGATCTACTCATTATCATTTCATGAGGCAAAAAGCTAACCAAATAGCTCAAGAAAGAGTAATCAATAATTCTAACAAAATTGTTGCTAGATGGTTTGAACCATTTTCTGGTTAAGTATAAATTCTACTGCTCAGAGTGGAAGCTCTCAGAGTAACTACCACCTAACATTAGAAGGTACAGAATGTTAGCCAAAGACAAGCTGCATATTTTTATTCTCAGGATCTTAGAACAACTGGATGACAGTTTTTTTTCTAAGCTGTATTCCTAATATAATTGTAATGGATTCTGAAATCTATGTTGAGAGGTGTGTGTGTGTGTGTGTCTGTGTGTGTGTGTGTGTGTGTGTGTGTGTGTGTGCATGTGCATGTGCATGTATATAAATCTACCAATCAAATTTCTCGCTTTAGCCCCAACCTACTAGGTACTAATTATTTTATGAAAGAATTTAATAAAAATGATAAAAGAAACCTAAGTACACTCATGTAGTACTTCTACTACATGTAGAAGGAATTCAACTCCCCCATCCAATTTCTAAAGCTGGGCAAAACCTGTTCAGAGTTTTATTCATAATCCCTAATCTTAGCTGTAGTATCCCCAAAGATTTTGAGGTCAGAGGAGACTTGTTATTCAGTCACATCCAATTTTCTATGGCTCCACTTTGGATTTTATTTTGTTTGGTTTGGTTTTTTGACAAAGATACTTTCTCCAGCCCATTTTTACAAATGTAGAAAGTGAGATAAACAGAGTTTAAGTGCCTTGCCCACATAACTAGTAAATTCTGAGGTCAGATTTGCTCCTTATGAAGATTAGTCTTCCTCACTCCAGCTCCAACACTATCCACGTGATAATAAATATTCTCATTCCTAGTAAAACTGACCTTGCATACACTTGGTGAAATTGTGACTAGTTTAAAGATTGGCCTAAAAGTCAGATGCCTTTCTTTATTATAATTGTGTAGTCAGCCAGGTCAATAGTACTTCACTGTTAGGATTATAAGGTGATAACTGAGGTTGTCTAAACAATTCTCTAGCTCAGAATTCACACCTTTGGTCCAGGCCTTTGAAAAGAGTTTGCACCTTTGGACTTGGGGGGGGAGGAGGGGGCGAGTTTACATGTTTAAAAGAGTTTGCACCTTTAAGAGGAGCAAGTTTATTGGTTGAAGTATTTCCTGCAGGCCCCTGAGTTCTCACTAGCCCAATCTCTGCTAGGATAAAAGAGGAGGGCAGTTGGGCAAGAAGTTAGTCTATACTGGGAAATTGAGTTTAGACAGCAGTTTGGAAAGAGAGTCTAGACTGGTAGAAGAACAAGACTTCCTGGGAGAACTTCAGGGAAGCTCGAGGAGATTCAGAGCCAGGATTCAGGAAGATAAGGATTCAAGATTCTACCTTTACTCTGGCTGGAGGCTCCAGAAGCTTCCCAAGAAACCTGCTCACAGAGGAAAAGATTTTATAGAAAAGAGATCTCCCAGAGAAGGATTATAATTGAAGAGATGACAGGACCTTTACATTTTGGCGCCCAACTTGAGGCAAGGACTTACTCTGAGCTCTTCAGAGGAGCTAGCCCAGACCTTGACACTTCACCTCCAGGGTCTTAGTTATTCTGATGCTCAGATCAAAAAAGTTTATTGTCCTTGGGACTGTCATTATAACCTAGCCTTGAAAGAGATAGATAAGGAAATGCTTGAGAATATGACTATGTAACCCAAAATGGTCTTTATAAGATTTATTTGTGTTCCTCAGCACAGGGTCCTGGGCTCCATTAAGTGTCCGCCAGACCTCTTTCTTTATCTTTCAATATTTGCACTGACCTGATTCCAATAAACATCACTTTCCAAAGGCAATATGGATCTTGGAGAAGCTAGTCAGACAAATGAAGCCATTTCAGAACATTATTGTCCTTGTCAGAGTCAAAATTTCCTGTTACATAAACTAAGGGTCAAAAATATGAGCAGATAGTTTTAAGACAAAGTAATCAAGCTATAAAAATGCTCAATCATCCTGGAAGAGAAAAAATGTAAATTAAAACAACTCTGAGCCACTACCTAACATGTCTCAGATTCACTAATATGACAGAAAGGGAAAATGACAGATATTGAGGGGATATAGATAAATTAAAACACTAATGTATTATTTGTAAAGTTTTATTTTGATTCAACCATTCTAGAGAGCAATTTGGAACTATGCCCTAAAGGCTATAAAAACAAACATACCTTCTGACTAAGCAATACAGCTCTCTAGGCCTGTATCTCAAAAACATTAAAAAAAAAAAAAAAAAAAAAAGGATCTATGTATACAAAATATTTAAAGCAGCTCTTTTAGTGGTAACAAAGAATTGGAAATCGAGAGGATGTCCATGAATTGGGGAATGGCTAAATAAATTGTATATGATTGTGATGGAAAGCTATTGTGCTTTAAGAAATGAGGAACAGGATGTTCTCAGAAAAAACTTGAAAAGACTCATATGATCTGATCCAAAATAAAATGAACCATTATTGGTAGGAGAACAATGTACACAGCAACAGCAATATTGCGTGATGATTTGCTATGAATAATTTAGCTATTCTCAGTAACACAATGATCCTATACAATGCTGTAAGACTTACATATGAACTCTGCTGTCCATCTCCAGAGAAAAAATTAGTAGAGCCCAAATACAGGTCAAATGTACTTTTCCTTACTTTTTAAAATATTTTGGGGGAGATTAACTGTTTCACAGAAAATTTTCATGGAAATATATTTTACATAACTACACATATATGACATGTTAAATGTACAGGATTCTGTACTTGCCTTCTTAATGAGAGGTGAGCAGGGGGAAATAGAGAAAATTTATAACTCAAAATTTGAAAAACATAGAAGGTTTTTTTGTAATTGAGAAAAAATAAAATATTAAATAAGACTAAAAAAAAGAAATACCCAGATTTTGGAAGTGAAATGTTATGTATATGTAATAGCAAAATTTCCAGTTTCACTGAATTTCAGAATACCTGGACAGCAGTAATAAGAGGATTTGGAGAAGCCTGGAATTGGAGAAGATGGAATTTTGTGGAAACTTAGAGGCAGCTAGGGAAGTCAGTTTTCACAATGAAATAGGGACAGTATTCTGTGCATTAGGGACAGACGGAGAAAATTCCTAGAGCTGAGAAACGGACTTTCTTGTTCTTGGAATAGCCAGAAAGTTCATGTCACTGGATCACAGAGTACTTTTCTGGGATCAAGGTGTAAGAAGAACAAATAATGAACAATGTTTGTTATGCTCTAAAAAAGAGTAAAAAACCAAAATTTTAGAGACAAAAAATTAGGAAAGATTCTCTTGTATTTTTGGCCCATTTCTGTCCATAGAATTAGTACAAAACTTCCATAACACCTTCATTTAAAAAACTGTAAAGCTATAAGATTCACCCATTACAATAATTCAGCAAACATTTGTTGAGCTTTTTCAAGGCACTGTTCTGGGAGTTAAAAATAAAAAGGCATAATTCTTGCCCAGCACTTAGAATAGCACCTGGCATATAAGTGCTCACCAAATTCTGGTTAGCTGACTGAGGGGCTTATAACTCAGTAAGAGACATGTGGCATGTATACAAATTTCTGTGACATGAATTAGAACATGTGGGCATAAGAGGCCAAAGTGTTATGAACAGAGGAAGAAAGACAGCATTGATTGGAAGATAGGTTAATTATGGAACAGATGGAATTTGAACTGAACCTTGAAGGGGATACTGTTTTAAATGGAAAATGGGATGGGACACGGGTTCTATGTATAGAGACTGTTTATAGTAAAGTGCCTTTTAGAGGAAAGCATGTGATGTATTTTGGACAGCTATATGGTACAGTGGAGAAAAAAGTCTGATCCTGGAGTCAGGAAGACTCATTTTCCCGAGTTCTTAGAACTTAGAACTTAGAACTGGTCTTAGAACACTTACTAGCTGTGTGATCCTGGGCAAGTGGTTTAATCCTTTCTGCTTCAGTTTCCTCATATGCAAAAACAGGAGAAGGAAATGGTAAACTACGCCAGTATCTTTGCCAAGAAAACCCCAAATGGAGTTATGAAGAGGCAGACAGGACTAAAAAGATTCAAGAACAACAAAAGTAAGATGTATTCAAAAGTGCATTTGACTAGATTAGACTAGATTTTTATATGTGAAAGGAGGTGTTATATGAAAGAGTAGAAAGAAACGATGGAAGCAAATATTTGAGAACCCTAAATCACAGGTAAAGAAAAATAGTCTTCTTTCAGTAAGCATTTGGGAGGCATGGAAGATTTTCAGAACTGGGAAAATTGCTGCAACATAATGTGAATGGATTCAAAAAAGGAGAGAGTAGAGGTAGAGAAGCCATTTAAAAGGCTGGAGGTGAAATTATTGATTGTGTCTATGATTTGCTGTTTCATTCATTCTTTCTTTAAGATTAGATTCTTTAGTTTCCAATTGATTTTTGGCCTATTTTCTCCTGGCCTTTTATTGAATATAATTTTTATTGCATCATTATCTGAAAAAAATGTATTTACTATTTCTGCCTTTCTGTATATGATTTTTGAGGTCTTTGTGCCCTAATAATTTTTGTATAAGTTCCATGAACTGCCAAGAAAAAAAGTGTACTCCTTTCTATCTCCATTCAATTTTCTCCAAAAATCTATCATATCTAACTTTTCTAGTATTCTTAACTTCTTCTTATTTATTTTGTGGGTTCAATTTATCTAGTTCTGAGAGAGCAAGATTACGATCCCCCACTATTATAGTTTTGCAATTTATTTCATCTCACAACTCTTTTAACTTCTCCTTTAGGAATTTAGATATTATACCACTTGATGCATATATGTTTAGTATTGATATTTCTTAATTATCTATGGTACCCTTTAGCAAGATATAGTTTCCTTCCTTATCTCTTTTAATTAGATTTATTTTTGCTTTTGCTTGATCTGAGATCATGATGGCTACCCCTGCTTTTTTTTTTTTTTTTTTTAACTTTCCCTGAAGATTCTGCTTCAGTCTTTTACCTTTACTCTGTATGTAACACTGCTTTAAATGTGTTTCTTGTAAACAACATATTGTAGGATTCTGGCTTTTAATCCAGTCTGGTATCTGTTTTTGTTTTATGGGAGAGTTCACCCCATTCACATTCACAGTTAAAATAATTAAATATATATTGCCCGCCATCTTATTTACCCTCAATTATGCTTTTCCCTTTCCTTTCCTCCCTTTCCCTCCTCCCAGTATTTTGCTTATGAGCTCTACTTGCCTCAAGGAGCTCTCCCCTTTATAGGCCCTACCCCTTTCTTATATTTTTCCCCTACTATTTCTATTTTCCCTTCTCTAGTCTTCCCTTTTTCTTTTCCTTTTCCACTGCAACCTCCATACAAAGTGAGAAAATTTTCTCTATGAAACCAAATATATCTAATATTATCTCTTTGAGCCAAATCTGATGAGAGTAAGATTCACACAATGTTCATCCCTGTACCTTTTTTCCCTCAATTATATTAGGTTTTCTTTGTCTCTTTGTGAAATGTAGTTTCCTTCATTTTATCTTCACTTTCCCCTTTATCCAATACAATTTCCTTTTCACCACTAGTTTTTTTAAAATATTATAACAGTAAAATCAAATTATCCATTCACTCTCTGTGAATACCTATACCAGAGATATAGTTCTCAAGAGTTCTTTTCTTTTTACCTTTTTATGATTCTCTTGAGTTCTATATTTAGAGATCAAGTTTTCTTGTTCAGCTCTGATCTTTTCATCAGAAATAAATTAAATTCAGCTGTTTCATTGAATGTCCATTTTCTTCCTGAAAGAAAATGCTCAGTTTAGTGGAGTAGTTTGTTCTTGGCTGCATTCCACCTTCCTTTGTCTTTCAGAATATTAGATTCCAGGCCTTTAGATCCTTTAAGGTGAAAGCTGATAGGTCCTGGGTAATTCTTATTGTGGCTCCTCAGTATTTGAATTGTTTCTTTTTGGCTGCTTGTGATATTTTTTCTTTGGTCTGATAGTTCTGAAATTTAGCTATGATATTTATTGGAGCTTTCATTTTGGAGTCTTAGAAGGTGATTGGTGAATTACTTTAATGGCTATTTTATCTAATGATTCTAAAACATTGGGGCAGTTCTCTTTGATGATTTCTTGTAAGATAATGGCTAGTTTCTTTTTTTAATCATGGTTTTCAGGAAGTCTAATAATACTTAGATTATCTCTCCTAGATCTACTTTCCATGTCAGTTGTTTTCCTAAGTAGGTATTTTACATTTTCCTCTATTTTTTCTTCTTCTAGTTCCTTTTTTTTTTTTTTTTGCTTGACTGATTTCTGATGTCTCATTAAATCATTCATTCATTTATTATTTTTAGCAATTTTTTTTCATTTACCTTATTTAGCTTTTGGGGGGTTTGTTTTTAGGCCAATTGAATTTTTAGATGAATTGTTTTGTTCTGTGAATTTCATTTATTTATTTATTTATTTTTTTGCATTTCACAAATTCTGTTTTTCAGGGAGTTGTTTTTGTTTTCCATTTTCATTTCACAATAGTCAAATCTATTTTGTAAGCTGTTTTATGCTTTTTCCATTTCACTAAATCTATTTTGTAAGAATTTTTCTTCAGATAATTTCTGTGTTTCCTTTTCCAAACCCTCTTGCAAAGTTCTCATTTCTTTTCCACGTTTTTTTTCTACCTCTCTTTTAAGATCCTTTTTAATTTCTTCCAAGAGAGTCTTGTGAAATGGGAACCAATTTATATCACCTTTTTTGGGTTTCATCTGGAGATGATCTGCTTTTTGTGACCTCAGAGTTTGAAATCTGTTTTTCTCTTTCACCACAAAAACTATGTATGGTCAGAGTTCTTTTTGCTTTTTTTGCTCATTTTTTTTTAAAGTTGAGACTTGCTTTTAGGGCAAGGGAGATTATCCAAGTTTCTTCTACAGGTGGCAGCTGCTGAGCTGAGTCATTGCTCACTGACTTCTGGTGCTGGATGCGCATGGCCAGGTCATGTAAAATTCTGTGTTTTGGGGTTCACTATTTACCTTTTGTGTTTGTGTTGGATGTTTATAACTTCTCTGCTGATCTTCTGACTTGTAACCAGGAAAGAATCACCAACACTGCTGTAGATTCATCTATATAGCTTTTCTGGTGCATGGAGCCAAACCACCGTGGTGCTGTGTGCTACCTGCACTGAAATCTGTATTCAACCTGCTTGCACTTGGCCTGCCTCCCTCCATACTGATTGAAACAGACATTTTTTGGAGATTTCTGAAATTATCTTCTGTTGCTAGTTTGTTATATTCTCAATATTTGTCAGTTCTGCCATCCCAGAGCTAATTCAGAGGCTAGATTTGCTAATTAGTCTGAGGGTCGTGAGAAGAACTCAGAAAAAGATGGGTGTCTTCTCTGCCATCTTGGCTCCACCCCCAAGCTCCCTACATTCTTGTAGACACTATTTCTCTTTTTACTTCATTTAGTTTCACTCTTCTTTATACACTTTCCCTCAAGGATTATTGTAGTTTCTTCTAATATATCTCTAACATGAGTATCAGTGGCTACAACTATGTGCCTCTCTAACCTGTTTTTCCAGCTTTATTATGATCTACCAGTAAGAGAATTCTAGGCTTCTTCTTTCCCCATTTCTGGGGTGGGGAGTGTATGGTAAGTGGGAATTCACCTTAAGATCCTTAAAACCTTCCCTGTTCACAGAGTTTTTTTGGTGTGTTTTATGATATTCAAATAGGATTTTATCTCAGGTAAAAATTCTTCTCCATTCAAGACATTTATAGGATTTTTTTCCAAGGTAAAGATACTTTCTCTTTCAACTCTTCCCTTGTTTTCCCATGTTTTTCCATCTATATTTTCTATTATAGTTTCATATTTTATTTTCTCCTTCATTCATACACATTCCCTTCCAGGTAATTTCCTAAGTTCTACAAAATCCCCACTCAGTCTCTTCATCATTTCAAACTCACTGTCTACTTCATATTTACTATAAGTAAGCTAACCTTAATTTGTTTTTATTATTGCCAAAATTTAGTGTGACATAGAGAAAGATTTTGACAATCTCTGTAGACATCCAATTTTAACTTTCTTTCATGCTTCTTGTTCTTATAGAATATTGTTTCCTTCTTTCCTTCCTTCCTTCCTTCCTTCCTTCCTTCCTTCCTTCCTTCCTTCCTTCCTTCCTTCCTTCCTTCCTTCCTTCCTTCCTTCCTTCCTTCCTTCCTTCCTTCCTTCCTTCCTTTCTTTCTTTAATGAACATGAAATAATTTTCTCTTTCTTCAACTTCTCTCCTTTGGGAAAAAATAAGGATAACAATTACCCTGCAAAAATATGAATAATCAAGCAAAAAAATTTCCCCTTGTTGGCCATGTCCAAAAATATATCTCTCATTCTGTATGTTGAATCCATCACTTCTGTCAGGTGGTGGGTAGCATGCTTTATCATTTGTTTTCTGGAATCAAGACTGGTATTGGTCAAAGTTTTTGAGTCTTTTAAATGTTTGTCCATAGAGTTGTTATGGGCCAGAACTCTGAACTTGAAACAAGGATTCTTACAAGGTGTTAGGTCAGTGGGGTAGTTTGTAAACCTTAAAATGACCTATAAGCATTAGTGAATATTATTATTACTTATACAATCTGAATAAGAGGGAGGGAAATAATTTGTGAAGCACTTACTATATGCCAGGCATTTTACAAATATTATTTCATTTAATCCTCACAACAACTTTGGGAGATAGGTATTATCTGTTACCTCTCCCCTTCCCACCCCTCCCCATTTTGCAGATAAGGAACTTAAAATAGAGATTAAGTGACCTGCCCAAGATCACATAGTAAATTTCTAAAGCCAAATTTGAACTGATATTTTTCTAATTCTGGCCCCATGCTTTATTTACTGTGCATCCTAGCTGCCCCTGAGCTGAATGAAAATATCAAATGCCTCTATAGTAAAAAAGCTAGAAGAGAAAAGCATCACAGACACTCCAACTTCCCTGTTCCTCCTAATTTTAGTGGTCCTATTTTTAGGAAGACTGTTCAATTAGAGATTAGTAGGGAAATTCATGGAGAAGAGTATTTGTAATTCACATATAATAAAATAGACTTGTTTTAAAATTTGTTGACCAAGTGTTTTGATTTCCTTTGCTGTACTCTTGAATCTCTCTGGATTTCTCTGAATCTCACTTGCAAACCTGCCTACAGCCTCAGTATATTTGTTTTTAGCTCTTCAGTTTAACCTTTGCTGACCTAGCCAGCCTGACCATAAAACATACATAAAACAAACTTTTAAAGCTGAAAAAAAATCTTAACTCATCTCTTACTCCATGACAGAAATCCCTTCTCAACATCTCTGGTACAGGACCATACAGTCTCTTGCTTTCTTTTATCTAAAATTATCTTGTATATATGACTTTGACCTTCAATACCTCTTATCTGTGCTACTGTAATCACTTCTAATTGGTTCCTCAGTCTTAAGTCTCCACCTGTTCTAATTTAAATTCCACATTGTTGCCAAAGAGAATTTTCTTAATGCAATTCTGACCTCTACTTTAGTGGCTCCTTACTGTGGGGTAGTCATTTTTCAGTAATTTCCAACTTTTTTTGTGACCCTATTTGGGGTTTTCTTAGCAAAGATACTGTGATTTGCCATACATCTCCAGCTCATTTTATAGGTGAGGAAAATGAGGGAAACAGGGTTAAGTGACTTTCCCAGAGTCAAGGGTTTGAGTTCTGGTGCTCTATCCACAGTGCCTTCCACCTATTCCTGGCTCCCTGTTACTGCTTACAAGATTAAAAAACAAACAGACAAAACCTTTTCTGACTTTTAAAATCCTTAACAACTTGAAATCAAGCTCTTTTTTCCAGCCACCTTATCCCATATATCTTCCATGCTCCTTTCAACCTGGCTTCTGGCAGTTCCTCACGAATGACACTCTGTCTTCCTTCTGTCTCTGTACCTTTGCACTGACCATTTCTCAGACCTGAAATAAGCTTTCTTTTCACCTCTGATAAAAATCCCTTCTCTTCTTCAAGATACAGCTCAACCATCACTATTCTCTATGTGACTTCTCCTAACACCCAAACTGCTGGTGCCTTCCTTTACAAGCTCCTTGTATTTATTTCATATTTATTCAGCCTATTTTTACTTTGTGTATGTTTGAATATGTGTATATCTTCTCTACCGATAGACTGTGAGATCTTCTAATGAAAGAATTATTTGATTTGTTTTAGCTTGATATTTGATTATTTTATTTGATATTTGATTGTTATTTGATTTTAGTACCTAGCCTAGTGCCTGAAACATAGTAGGTCCTTAATGAATCCATGTTAATTGATTCTTTAACTATTTCATCTTCTATCACCCTAATATAATGTGAATTCCTTGAAGGCAAAAGAAAAAAAAATTTTTTTTTAATTTTTATGTCCCCATCTCCCAGCACAATGCTTTGAATTTAATGGGCACTTAATATAGATTTCTTGAACTGAATGTTTTGAAACTGCAGAGAGCTCAAATTCCCAATGTTAGAGATAATCTGATAGGATTGTCATTGTGGCTTCCTCATAGTGGTATCATCACATGAGCATGGGGGATAAGCACAAAGATACAGGGCATCTGACAGTCCCCACATTTTGCAGTGACAAAAAGTCCCCCATTCCTTCTAGGACTGCAAATCTTAGTGATCCTCTAATTTGCTAAGTTTCAACATACAGTTTCCTCTCTTCCTACTTCAGATCCATACAGATACTTCAGAAGTTCAAAAGGTTCAGGGACTCTCTCAACCACTACTTTTATTAAATCATTATCTCTCTCTTACTCTACGTTCAGAGATTCATTGGTTCAATTCCACTCTCCCAGAGTCTAGTAGTTTCTCTCAGTAAATTTCCTACAATCACCATCAAGGGTGCGATCTAGGGAAGATCTGGCAGGTCTGACAGAGCACACAGATCACTTGTGGAAGAAAATGGCACCCACACAATAGTAGTTGTGCTCTTTCCCAATGTCAAGGGTTTTCTTGGTTTGGTCCCTCTCCTCATTACTAAATTATTATCATGTGAAGCCAGGAATATGTAGTCAGTTTTACCAGAAAAGGCATTCATTTTTTCTTCTCTTTAAATATTCTTCAAAGATCATTCCACTTAGAAACAACTCAATTCTCTCAGGCCTTAATAGCAATGTAAATTGCTGTGATGGGGGGAAAAGTTAAGTCTATTGGCCAATATTCTGCCCTTGAGCCTTCCTGAACTTAGCAGGATTGTCACATTCTACTTTGCATTATTCTTTGTTGTTGTTGTTGTTTGCATGCTATACTCTGCCAGTAGACTATTACCTCCCTGAGAGAAATACTGTGTTTTTTTTTAAATGTATATAAATGAATCTTAGCATAAGGCCTTTAACATAGTAGGCAATAAATAAATGTTTGATAAATTGTTCAAGTGAATCAGAGCCTCAAAATAGAGATGGAGAAAATATCTATGTATTATTTCCATAATTCCACTGTAGAAATCATGGTATCTATTGAATTATAATTAGATCTCAGAAGTGTCTGTCACTAGGTAAGTTCAGTGTTGTGGTTTTTGTTTAGTTATTTTCAGTCATGTTCAACTCTTTGTGATCCCATTTGGGGTTTTCTTGGCAAAGATACTATCATGGTTTGCCATTTTCTTTTCTAGTTCACTTTGAAGATGAGGCAACTGAGGCAACAGGGTTAAGTGGTTTGCACAGGGCCGCACAGTGAGTAAGGATCTGAGGTTGTATTTGAAATCACAATCTCCTGACTTTAGGCTGGACACTCTAGACACTGTACTACCTAGACATATTTTTACATAGTATTTACTTTTTACCTTGCAGAAAAGGGAATAATGTTATGGCTGAACCATTCCAGTGGAGAATTGGAGGTTAGAATAAGGACAGAATCCTAATATTAAGCAATAGCAATTTTGTTCTGAATTTGAGTCAAATCAATGTCTGAAATTTCTCACTGGGTAGTGGAATGGATTTGAAGCAATAGCAATGTTTTCAAAGGAAGCTGAGTTGAAATTTCAGGCATAAGCAAATCACCAACTACTAAGAAGTAAGATAGAGGGACTGGGAATAAAGAATTTGCTATTAAGAATACTATAATAGCTGTGAGGCAAGTCTTATAAGTTTTTTTTCAGACCCAGTTTCTTGATCTACTAGATGGGGGATAAGCATTCACTCACTCATCTTCTTAAGTTAAAACCCAGTCTCATATACTTCTTAGCTGTGACAAATCAATTAATCCTATTTTTTTCTTTATATTCAAAAGGATCTGGAGAAGTAAAGGCAAACTACTTTAGTATCTCTGCCAAGAAAACCTCAAATGGGGTCATGAAAAATTGGACAGAACTGAACAAAATGATTGAACAATAACATAGTTAACAGGAGAGTTAGAACTGGAACCCAAGTCCCCCAACTCTTACAGCATTTCATCCTTACCAATACACTACCATTTTATAGTAAATAACTAGTTGTTAATTATGCAGTTTACTAAATGATATAGGCCAAAGAATTAGAAAAAGAATAACAATATTATGAGTTGGGGTCCCCATAGTCTCTCGGGGAATTGAATTGGGACTTGAAGAAAGCTCAGTGAAGAAGGAAATCTGACAATGGCTGCCCTGTCTCATAAAATGAGTTTGATGTCTTCTCTTTGCCCTTGGTGAAAGGATATATTCTTTGGGACACTGCTCTATATCTGTATCTCTGCCAAATGGTATATTCTGCCTATAACTCTAATTGAAAAAATATGGTGAAGGGTCCCCAGAAAGTCAACTTTGGGATTTTCCTCAAAATATCAGGTCTATTCCATGCCAGAATGCTGAAGAAATGAGAAAATGATTCTATTTTCAGCAGGCTTAATTTTTCCCTTAATTTATTTTTTAATAGCAGAAGAAAATCATTTTCTCTCTGGAATAGCCTCATGGATGTAATTTGAAACAAATTGGGCAGCACATAGGGGGACCCTGAAGAAAGGAGTCAGTAATCTCTGCAGCATCAGGAAGAAGACACTCTAACAATTATATATGACCCTCACGTTTTTAGCTCCCCCCCAGGATACCCACTTTACTCAGCTCTGAGATGAGTGATAGCATTTAGTCAATCATCTGCAGGAATTTCCATGTACCCTGAAAGCCATGGATTTTAAAAAATCCTGGAAAGATAAATTCTGTAGCATCTCCAATTCAGTTTTTAAAATTATTTCTCCCAACATTGCACATTATGAGTAAAATAGAATTTGTGGGATTTTTTTTACATTCTAATGATATGATGCTTATTTATGCTTTCTTCATTGTATTTTATGAATTTCTCCAGACATTCATTTTCAATTTCTCCAAGACTAAATCTCCTTTCTTTGTTATTTATGAAGTCTAAACTCTTCATAATTTCAGCACTAGCTGGTTAAACAGAACATTAAATTGGAAATAATTAATTAATCTTACACTTTCCAAAGTAAAAAAAGAGTTTGTTCAATCATGAGGTTGGTAGAAGATCCTTGCTACATGATATCTCACTCTTTCATTTTCAGTTTCAGAATTTAAATGATGACTATTCTTTTATATTACCAATTGAGTGATAACAATTTTGTAAATATTTTTCTTTTCAGACAGCAAGAATAACTCATTTATGAAGTATTTTAATATATGTAATTTCCTCAAAACTGCTTTGTCAGGTTACTGTCCCCATATAACAAAGAAATGGAGGTTTAAAGAGGTGCAGTTATTTGCCTGTGATTATATAACTAGAAGGTGCTGAAGCCAAGTTTTGAACTCTGACTCCATGCCCGTGTTCTTTTCATTCTACAATCATCCCCATACTTAAATTTATTCCGATCTAATGTTAAAAATAGACAGAAAATCATCTAAGTTCTCATTTCAGCCAGAACATACTTTTTGGAATGAATAGTGGGCACCAAAATATATCAATTGCCCTAAATAGGAGTTCACAGCAAAGGAAATGTAAGATTTCCTAGGGCTCACACATTTAAAAGAAATCTCAGTCCATTTCATGCTGAGTGGTCAAGTACAAATCCAAATCTAGAGAGTCATCTTACATAAATGTTGGCGATATTTTAGGCTCCGAGACCAAATTAGCTCCATGTCTCTTTGGTAGCCCCTAGTGCTATTATACTTAGTCTCTAGGGATATAAAGCAGGCTTTTCTTTCCTTCTTTAAGTGCTGTTCCTTGCAAAGACAACCAGCAGAATACCATGTTCTATTTATTTTAACTTGATTTCTAAAACTATCACCTCTGGATTCATTTCTGTTCCAATAAAGGAATTTTGTAATACTATCATATCAGGCATAGGAGAGATTCAAATGACTAGTTTTCTTTTCCCCTAGGAAGCGGAAGGGAAAAAAAAATCACACAAATGATTACAATTGGAAGATCTAAATTCTAGTACTAACTTGACTACTTCTTAATTGTGTGAGCTTGAACCTCATTTTTTTTTACCCACAAAAGTGTATAATAATACTTTCATTCATTACCTTTTTCACAGGGAATGAGTGACAAAATCAGTCAGGTTAAAATTAGACAATAGATGTAAATAAAATACTATCTAATCACATAGCATTATAAACATTTTCAGTAACATCTAACTCTTTATGACTTCATTTGGGGTTTTCATGGCAAAAGTACTGTAATGGTTTGCCATTTCTTTCTCTAGATCATTTTCTAAATGAGGAAACTGAGGAAAATAGAGTATACTAGCTTGGTTAGGGTCACTCAGCTAGTAAGTGTCTAAGTACACCTGCTGTATCAACTAACAACTCTACAATAAGTATTACCTATTAATTCAGCCATCAACCTCTGTTTCCCACTTTTTCCTAACATGAAGAATATAAATGGTCTTTATGATTTCCTTTTGAAAACTGCTAAAAAATGACAAACATAATTCTTAAGCATCAAAATCGGAAAGAACAAAGTCTATATAAAAGTTTTATCTAATTGGGATTTGGGAAAAACCTATGCGAAATATCAGCAAACATCCTGCCCAAAGAAGATATCTTTTGGAGCCTTTGAGCTTCACAAATTACTTCACTTAAATGGAAATTCCTTAATACTTAATTAGTTAAATAATTAACACTTTTCTTTTTTTCCTTAATACAGAAAATAATGCTGATGCATATGACATCATGGAATCACTAATACCCATTTTTATAAGCAAAGTGTTGGAAAGGGATGAGGACCAGTTTTAAAAGAAGAAAGTAGAATATAGGACAGGATTTGATTACCTCATCTGTGTTTTATACTACATCCTAGTACTCTTCTCCCATACCTCTTCAAAGTTGTGCTTGGTGCATCTCCCTTTCACCACAGACACCACTGTTCATATTTCAGAAATAACTGAAGGTATAGAAGACCCAGAAGACACAGTAGCAAGACAAGGACAGAAAAAGTGTGGAAATTGCCATAATCTAGGAGTCAGGAAACATGAACAGTTGAAGCAGGAAGATTAGAGTTGCTGAAATTAATCTCAATTAAGGTGTTTACTTCTCTCTGACTCACAAACTACCTATAGATAGTATAGCAAAGTAAATAGGGTCTAGGATTGTGTGTATACACACATATGTGTATAAATATGTTGATTTATATATGTACATATTTACGTTTATATCTGTGCCTAATTACATATATATGCATGTATACAGAGAAAGACAGCAATAAAGACAGAGACAAATAGATGTTATAAACCATTCACAGAAGCATGGAACACCACATTTTGCTTATGGGTAAGCTACAGTGTATAATTAATTAGAAATTGTACAGGTCATATAGAACCGGGGATATCATCAGAGATATGTTTAACTAGAACAAAATAAGCTAATCATATTACAATATGAATGAACAGGATAACTTATGAACAGTCTGTCTTCTCTCAGTATAAACATGCCAGGAGAGTATAAAGGATAGGACCTAACTTTCTTGGTAGGCTCTCTGGGATAGATTGTGTGTGTGTGTGTGTGTGTGTGTGTGTGTGTGTGTGTGTGTGTGTGTACCTAACAGGCTAAACCTAAACCTTTTGCTTTATTTTTTATTGGGAGCTCAATCATTAACAAACACAAACATTTCAATATGCAGAAAACTATTGAGGACAGTCAGAATTCACACAGTCTGATTAGGAACACATGAGTTGCAACTTTTGTCCACTTCATCTTGGATATGCACAAATTTGCCGTAATAGAAATGGACAGTTTCATGTACAATCTCAACATTGATGTCTGCAAACAGATTTGTTGATTGTTAGTTTTTTTTTTTCCTTAACTGGGTCTTATTCTAGGGCTATGAAGCTGATTGTGTTAGAAGGGTGGGCAGCAAGAAAGCTAAGGGATACCTTGTTTCTCACTCTGTGTAACAGTGAAAATTAGGATTTCTCCAGGAGCCATCCATTGCCTGGGAGATTCTCCCAATTATCTTTGCATTCATTCTTTCATATCATGTGTTCCTAGGACATAAAAATAAATCTCTTGTTTCAAGTTTCCTGAGGCATAAAATACAAATAAAGATAGAAGTCACGGGTCCACTTTGCCAAGACCTTTCACAACTCCATCTACTCCCTTCCTTATTTTCTTGATCATGCCTACATTATAGCTTGTAACCCCCTAGCAATCAGTCATTGGAGGACCTGTCATTGAGAATGCCAAGGTTACTTGGGCTTTAAGTAAAAAATAATTCCTTTTAGAATCTGCTGTGAAATAATGTTTTCTCTGTTGTTTTCTAAATAAAAGTTTCATTAGTTATTCATGGTAATATAAATTTTTATCATATAGTATATGAAGAATGGATAGTATATACAATGTATATTAACTAAACTTAATTATATATATTTATAGTTACAAAATATTAATATTTAATACACACATTAAATAGAGGCAGAAAACTAGTATAAAAATGAGTCTCAAATTTTGTGACAGGTATAAAAGAAATATGACTACAGATCTTCTGACCAACTTCTGTTGAAAAGTATTTCAATTATTCTACTCCCCCCCCTTCTTCTTGAAGCCCTTGATTTAGTCTGTGATTCAGTGGATTGATAAAGAATTATTAACTTTTACAGGATATCTCATAGACAAAAGAGACTAAGATTAACAGGTCAGATTGTTGCAAAATGAACATCTTAATTGTTCTGAGGAGCTTTTTCAATTTTCCTTGTGAATACTTTTATTGTACCTTTGAAAGAGGATTAATCTCTTGATTAAAATATCTTGCCCATGTACATAATGGATATTCAGCGATGAATAGACTTTTTTTGCTCACTACTCTGATAATACTGCTCATTTGTATTGAACAGCAATGTTTACAACATACTTTACGTACATGCGATCCTTCTTCAACTATCCCATGGGGTACATAGTAAAGTGGAGAGACAGAATCGGTGAAAAAGACATAAAGGGAAAGAGACAGACAAAAAGATCGGCAAGAGACAGAGAGAAAAGAGAAGAGAGAAAAAGAGAAAGACAGAGAAGATGGGGAGACAGAGCCAGAGATACTTGGAGACAGTCAGAAACATGACACACAAATAGAGAGAAAGATACAAGAAGAGATGGAGGTAGAGAGACACATACAGAGATGGAAAGAAACACACAGAGAGAAGACATACCGAGACAAAGAGACACATACAGATACACAGAGACAGACAGAGACACATATAACAAAGAGAGACAGAAACATGAGAGAGATACAAAGATAGATACACAGAGAAAATCATCATACTGCAGTAGAAAAGATTTCACATTTAGCATTAGAGAACCTAGGATCAAGTTTTAGCTTTGCAATTAACTCTCTCTATGATCCTTTAAGGCAAATAGCTTCACCCTTCTGAGCTTCAGTTGATTAGGTTAGGGTTAGCTGACCTAGATGACCCAAAAAGTCTATTCCAGTTCTAAATCTCTTTTACTACAATCTTATATAACTTGCCTTAAGTTACATGACTGAAAAGCAGTGGTTCTGAAACTAAAACACCATGCCTTTTGAGTTCAAGTTCAATGTTCTTCCTCATAGCTATAATGCAATTAAAAAATATCTTGGCTATGGAATAATTTCAGTTTGAGCCCTTTCTTGGTCATTTATGAGCTTTGTGATATGGAGAAAGCTACAGATATCTCTTTGATCTACCAATCTACAAGAATCTTAAATTATCTATGTTCTATGTACACATAATGAAAGACCTAGAAGTACAAAGACAGAGTTAAAGAAAAAAGTCCTTGCCCTTAAGGACCTTACAGTCTAGTAAGGGGAGATAGCATGTGTTGAGGTAGATATATACAAAACTGGATTCTGCTCTTGTGTAATAGGAGGGATCAAAAATAACTCCACATAGTAGGTGATACCTGAATTGAGTCTTGAAGGAAAGGAGGGGTGCTAAGAAGTAGATGTGAAGAAAGTGTGCATTCTAGGGAGAAAAAAAGCGCCAATGAAAATCCATAGAAGTTGGAGATACAAAGATATATTGTAAAGATTATGAAGTGCTTTCAATGCCAAATAGAGAGGGTATATATTTTACTCTAGATGACATTGGGAGCCACTTAGAAAAATCACTTTGACAGGCATCTGAAAGATGGATTAGAATGGTGGAGAGATCTGAGGCAGAAAGACAAATTGGGATTGAAGGAGTCATGTCAGAGGGGATGAAGGCTTGAACTATAGTGGTAGTTATAGAATTAGAGAGGAGAGAAGAGATATGAGATATTGTAAAGGTAGAAATGCCAAAATACTCATCAATATCCTTTATAAAATTAGGAAAATAATGTTGTCATTGTGTACCTCAGAGTTCTCAAGAAATAAAGCACAAAATAATTTGCTGGTGCCAGTTTTGAGGGGAATAGGATTTATCTTATTAACACCAAGCAAACTAGAACTATCCTTTTCTCTTTTCAGGGTTAACTAGATTTAGATTTCTTTATACCCACAAGCAGTTTGATATAGTATGAGTCAAGGCCAACTTTATATTAAGGCTAAATTGACAGGGAGTAGTGAAAAATGTTCTCAGGGGCTTAAGAGTGAGAGTTCCCTTTCAGCTAATTGAAATTCTACAATCAGAGAGAGGTTAAAGTATAAATACCCCAAAGAGAAGTCACACATTGGCTTAATTTTAATTGAAGGTAGAAAGGACTGAAATATTTTAGGTAAATTGTTTCCCCTCTCAAGGTCTTAGTTACCTCACCTTTAAAATGAAAAAGTTGAACTAGATGATTTATCGGGTTCCTTCTAGCTATAACCTTGACAGATAGGAAAGGTGAATAAGTGGGCAATAAGTCCTGAACTTGGGAAGATCTGAGTTCAAATACTATCTCAGAGATTCTTTTTGTATGTCTCTGGGTAGGAAACTAAGGTTTCCCTCCTTTTGTAAAATTGAGGTAATGGAAGCACTTCTAGGATTGTTGTGAGGATCCCCTGAGATAAATAAATAAATAAATGTGTGCATAAATAAATAAATAAGTGTGCTGCTTTGTGAAGCTTATTTTCCTGATACATTCAAAGATAGTTTTCAGTATTCACCCTTGCAAAATCTTGTTTTCCAAATTTTTCTCCCTCTCTTCCCCTCTTCCCCTCTTCCTAAGACATGTAATACTAGCTCTTATTACTGCAACGATATACATCAAGGATCTATGATTAACCTCTACATCTATAACTGAATTTGTGAGAGTTCTAGCCATGATGCTGATTCAGTGTCACACCTTTCACAATGATAGCTCATATTCTGAAAGTTCATCTTCTAAAAAGGTCATAGTTGAAATAATACAAATACATTGGACATAAATTTGTTTTTTTTTAACTTTTATCATAAACAACAACAAACGGAGTTTTATTAGTAAATAACACTCCCAACCTCTTTAAGTTATGTACATGCAAATGAAGTGAGATATATCCTTTCTTTCACCTTGAACATATTCCCATAGATGGAGTATTTAAGTGTGATCAAAACAAACAAACAAAAACAAACAAACCAATAACTTCTCCAAGGAAGGAATATACCTATATATGTAATGATAATTTCCGCTCATTTTTAGAATCTATAGTTTCATCTACATAATGAAATTCATTTTAAGTGATTTAAAGAATAAATGTCTACTATTAGAGCTGGAATGGACCTTGTAAATAATGTAGTCTAACTCTCTTATTTTACAAATGAAAAAACTTAGACCCAGAGAGGAGGAACTTACCAAAATTCACATTGCAAATTAGTGGGGGATCCAGGATTTGAAACCCATGTTTCTTGAATTGCAAACTAATATACTTTGCTTCCAAATCATGAATATCTATTTATTTGGACAAAATGATTGTAAAAGCTTAGAATCTACTTCAGATAGCACAAAAACATGAATTTGGACTAAGTCTAGTTGAGGTCTGCATGGCTGTGGGTAAGAGAGTGCTCCTCCCACTGGTCAGAGAATTGAATTAATTTAGTCAGATTGAGGAATTCAGCATTACCTTTACAGAAGCAGAGGTTTCTCTTCAAACACTATTTGTTCAGCTTGGTCTGCTTTTAGCTCCAGTTCTCTCACTTCCACTCAAGTCTCTCCCTACCTCAGTGCTTGCTCCATAAGCCACATGGCCTCAGTTCCACTTGTTTTTCCCTAGTTTCTATATAGTTGCAGCACCTAGCTGCTTCCCTCTTCTCCACTGGCTTGATAGGAACAATGTGGAGGACAATCGAGGCTCTTGATCTTCCTTCTGTTTCTTCTTTCTGTCTAGCATTAGAGCCAAAAGAAGTTCTCCAGCACTGGGAACTTAAGGACCTCTGGGCAATGTCTCATCCTACCAAATTTCCATGGCAACATCCCTGAAAGGGGGGAGGATGACAAATAAAACACAAAATGATAAAAAAAAGTATACATGTAAATAAGTAAGGTAGCAATCTCTTGTTCCCAGAACCTGTCAATGAGACTAGAAGATGGGATAAGGCTGAATGGACATCAAACAGCAATTATTTTTCTCTGTTGGGTGCAGTATTTTTATGCTGTGTTAATACATTAATTTCCAAAATTAGGCCCAGCAGGTGCATAGCCCCTTGCATGGATTCAGGAGATAGCTCATGTCCCTATGCTGACTCAGTTTTATTTTTAGAAAGCAATATAGAAAATTCCTCCATTAAAGTCCTTCTTTAGTCTCTCATAATATTGTGGAGTTGACCCTGGCCACTTAAAAGCCATGCTCGCACAATGGAAATTCTAGTAGGCTCAACCAAGTTGGAAAATTTTAGAAAGAACACTGAAATGAACTATGTCTCCTATGCCAGGACCAGTTTAACTGAGAGAGAAGCTACTCCTTATGAGAAGACTAAGGAAGGCAAGTCATTAGGATGTATGTTTCTGGGATTGTAATCAGAATAATAAAATCTCAACCAATCAAAACAATAGCTAGGAATTTTTGCACCTGAGGTAAGTTACATAAAGCTTTTCCAGGACAAGTAATGGGAATGCTATCAAACTCTGCTAAGGAGATGGATAAAGCTCAGATAGGAAATGAAATGGTGAACTATTGATAAATGGTGAACATTGTTATCAGGGAAATATCAATGGTGTGTCCACCAGGAAGGAAAGTATGTTATAACCTATCTTATCTTATCATTAGTTCCCAATTAGTGTGTTTTTGTGCTGCTGAAGGACTGTAATTATTTTCAGTCTCCTGATTTTCTTTTCATTGTAGGGCACAATTTTGGGAGCCTTTATTTATATCTATCTCTTTTCAAAATGTCAAAGTAAAGTAGAATGTAAGCTCCTTGAGGGCAGGGATAATGCCTTATCTATCTTTGTACCCCAGTACCTAGCATAGTTCCTTTTACATAGCAAGATCTTAACAAATGTCTTTAATTTATTGAAATTAGACATATATTAATTTAATTTAATCATAACATTACTTAATTCCCTCTATTAGAATAATATTCTTATAATTAAGACAGGTTCCTGGATGTTTTTCTAATACAAGTTTTGAATCCCATTTAACAAAGATTGAATCAATGTCTCTAAAGTTACTGAATTGCAGCTTTTACGTCATGTCATTAGCTACTTCCCCACAGTGAGATGCTCTCCCCTAATGTTCTCCAATCAACCAAGTCATTGCCAAAATCCTGCTCAAAACTCACTGGGCCTTGGTCACTTGAACCATGCTAGTATCTCCTCTTTGGCCTGCCATCCTTCCTCCTAGTCCAGATTCATGGCATCCTATAAACAGGCAGATCCCACCTAGTGTTCTTCACTGGTCCTGGAGATAAAGGACATTAGATGAAATTTCTGGGGAGAAGGGAAATCAGAAGGGAGGGGCAGTCCATGCCTTTAAAACAAAATTTTCTCTTATCCTGAGTGCTGGAGTTGTCCTCAGTAAAGTCATTTTCCATCGACTCAATATTTATCATCTACTTCCTGTATTTATCTTCTATATTATTTCTGTATTTATCTGTATCTTCTATCAGTATTTATCTTTCTACTGGTTCCAGCACTTAATACAGTGCCTGGTATATGGAAAGTGATTAATAAATGCTTAAAGATTGAAAAAAATAAAGTTACTGAATTTAATGGCTTAGGCTTCCAGATTTACTGATGGTTTTGGGTGAGGATAGTTATCAGAGTGCTAAATATTAATCATTTATTCATTCATTCAGGAACAGTTATTTGACTCAATGCAAGACTCAGAAACAGGAAAACTGAGTTCAAATCCAACCTCGGTTGTTTGCCAGCTATGTGAACCATGGCAAATTATTTAAAAAATATTATTAAAGTGTTTTTATTTTCAAAACACATGCATTTTACAAAACATAATTTTCAACCTTCACCTGTGTAAAACCTTGTGTTCCAGATTTTCTCCTCCCTTCCCCTCTTCTCTCCAATATTGCAAGTAATCTAATATATGTAAGACATGTGCAGTTCTTTTGTCTATTTCCACAATTATGCTGCACAAGAAAAATAAGATCAAAAAGAAAAAAAATGAGAAAGAAAAACAAAAAACAAGCAAACAGCCACAAAAGAGTGAAAATACTATATTGTGATCCACATTCAGTCCCCACAGTCCTCTCTCTGAGTGCAGATGGCTCTCTTCATCACAAGATCATTGGAACTGGCCTGAATCATCTCATTGTTGGGAAAAGCCAAATTAGTCAGAAATAATCATCATATAATTTTGCTGTTGCTTGGCAAATTATTTAACCTGTGGCTGCCTCAGTTTTCTTACCTGCAAAATGGAGCTAATCTACCAAGTTTGTATGAGAATAAAATGAATTAAGTTTATAAAGCACTTTGTAAATCTTTAAAGCCCTCCTGAGTGCTACTTACATCATCAACATCATTCTCCAGTAGACTATAGCTTACTCTCTTTGAGATCAGATGTTAGTTTTTGCATTACTGAGAAGGGTTACTTATTGTAGCATTTTAAATATCTATAGTTTCTCTCAGTCTTACTAATGCACATTGCCATCCTTAACGCCTTATTGGATATTCTTCACGAATTGCTGTGAGCTAGTCATTCATCATGTTGTGGTAAATCTGGTGATGAGTCTCTCTACCCTAAGGAATTCTCTAATTATATAGTCCAGTCTCAGACAGAAGGAATGTAGTCTATCACAGAACCCATACCCAAAGGTTCTCTAGCTTGATTTCTAGTTGCATAGTCTTCAAGAACCATTTCCATTCCATTTAGGAACTAGTTCATAAAGTATTCATTTTTTATGTCTTGCATCAGTCATGGGTAGTTGTAATTCAGTAGTCAAAAATGAGCAAATACAGGCAAGTCCTGAGATGAAGGGATGGTAAAAAGGATGATGAGGTCATGTTTGGTAGTTACAAGCACATACAGTCACACAATTAGTCTCCAGGAAGGTTAGTTACAACCTACAAGACCTTGCAATATATTGGCATAACCTTTGAAATTCTAGTTAATTTAATTTTTTTTTGATCATAGCAACTTATGAAGGCCTTCTGCTAAAGTGCAGAGGCTCTGTGATCTTTGTCAGTGCATGTAGCATCCATACTAATGAAAATAACAGATGCACAAAAGGTGGATTTGAAAGATGGACATGTCTGGGGTTTCAAAAGAAAAACAAAAAACAACAACAACAACAAAAAAAACTGTCTCTTTCCCCAGGAAATTCAGATTCTAGTCAGGAGATTAGTGTGCCCAAATGAGACTATGGGGTAAAAACAAAATATAAAACCCCACTGAGTTTGAAGTCTGGAGGCCCTGGTTCTACCTGCTTCTGTCTCTTTTTAATTGTATAACCTTGAATGTTAATTCCCCCTTCCTCAATTTTCCTGTTTGAAAAATGATGGATTTGTTCTGGGTAATCTTTAAGTCCCCTTCCAAATCTAAATGCTAAAAGCTAAAATAAACTTTGATCAGTGCATAAGAGCAATTTTTTAAAAAGTGCTATGGGAGCACAGATGGGCACATCACTGGCTCAGTAGTACTAACAATTTTAAAGTTGATGAGTTGCTAGGGCTTGGACACTATGGTTGCTGAAATAAGCAATCTCCTGATATCTTGCTCACTAGAGTAGCATAACAGTGATATACAGCAAGGACTTTGTGATACTTCAGTATATTTCAGTTTATTCCAAAGTATACTGTAAAATCTTAAATAAAAATAATAAATAAATTTAATTTTTAGCACTTATATTTCCCATTTAAAAATATTTCAAGAAAAGATTCTGGTCTTATTCTAAAGAAAAGGTATCACCTTGATAAGATACAAGTTCTAGGGGAAATATAGTAGTAATCCTCATGTCACCTGACCTTAGAGTGCTATTGTTCTAACAATCTATCAATGATTCTAAAGTCCTCTGGCCTTAGAATAGTCTTATAAATATTGCTGATTGTCAGATACATAATCTGTTGGTCAGTGATAATCAAGTTCCTGAGGCAATAGTGAATAGACTACCCCTCAAAACTACCTATAAGTCATAAAATTAGCAAATAAGTAACATGAAGATTTGGTCTCTCTAATTTTGTCCTATAAATTTGTCTTCTTTCTCCTGGTTTTTTGGTAAATTCTTTTGGAATTTAGCCCATTTCAACTGGCATTACAATGATAATAAAATTTGCCCCTTGACTTGGAGATGGGTTCAAGCCTGGAAATTCTTTTGAGACACCTCATGACACTGGTCTGCAACCCTAACATTTTGGGGTCTCATTTTGAACCCCCACAACCTATCTGATGTGATTGGAGTTCTATTGGGAAAATCCTCTGCCCTAAAATCTCTAGTCCATTCAGGTATCAAGGTATATGAAATCTCTCCATTAGATATTCATTCCTTTGAGTGAAGTGCTCTTTTCTAAGCAATCTCTTTCAAAGAGAAACTCTTCTGGCAAGGTTAAGAATATCATAAAGCTTTTGTGTTAATGAGTATTAAATATTATTTTCCACTGTGTCAGAAAGAATTCCACTGAGGACATTGAATCAAGGAAAGAAAAGTGTAGTGTTGAAAGGTGATGATTGTTCAAAGAAGATAAATTAAAGAAAGATTGCTTTGCAGACAAACTTTGCTTACCTCATGATTTTACCAAAGTCTATCCCTGGATAATCATGATAATAGACATCAGAGATATCTGAGGACCCCAAAGTTTAGCCAACATTGTTGAACACACAACATTTTTGTTTCTTGTATGTTGAAGAGTTTAATCTGAAAATAATATCTAGTTTTAGTTTTTTCTTCTTTTGATTATCCATTTTATAATTTATTTAAATGAAGATCCCTGTAGTTTTCCTCTTTAATTACTGTATTTTTACTGTATTATTTATTGTAAACATATTATTATAAACTTTTGAAAAGTGGTGACAGGTACAGAGTATCAAATATAGATAGCTTTTTAGTGAATCTTCATCCTCATTGTATTTCCTGAACAAGTATACTTGGATACAATATTGAACATTCTTTATCCATTGACCCAGGTAGCTTTGTTGAGTCAATACATACATCTAACGTTGCCATTTATTTTGTGGCAAATTTGCAGATTTCCTCCTGAGACTGAGAGCATTTTTTTCTGAGACTTATTCCATGAATGAGTTTGTGAATGTTAATGATATGCCCTCTGGCCACCACATCATTATTTTCAGAGAATCTCTCCCTTTTTTATTTTCCATCTTTCTTAGTGGGAATCAACCTACTTAGGCCTGGGTGGGTGCTATTTCTTTATGTCCTGTATCTCTTTTGAATGGCAGAAAGTAAAAGTCAAGAATGAATAGCTACATTCAGGTCCTGGGGGTCAAGGGAAAGATATGAGGAAGGTAAATCCATGTTTGATGGTCATGAGCACACATAAATACACTATTAATCTCTAGGACTATTTGTTAATCCTCTGCAGCTTGGTAAAATCTGCTAGACGTTATATTTTATTGCCATAGCCTTTGAGGTCCCAGTTAGTTTTATTTAATTTTTTATTGATCAGAGCATTGTATCAAATCTTTCTGCTAAGGTGTAGGGGGCTGTGTTTTGTGACAGTGTGTGTAATATCTGTATTAAGGAAAGCACAGAATCTTGAGACAGCTGGCTGGCAAAATATCTAGCACACTGAATCTTTATACAGAAAGATCTGAGTTCAAATTCAGTCTCAAACACTTCCTAGCAATGTGATGCAGGGCAAATCATTTAACTGCCATCTGCCTCAGTTTCTTCTTTTGTAAAATGGAGAGAATAATAGTATCTACTTTTCAGTGTTGTTGTGAGAACAAAAGGAGATTATTTCAACTTGTTAAGTAACCTTGCAAATTCTTTCTTTAATGCATTAAAAGCAAGAACTATGGACCAGACTTGGGGAAAAAAAGCACCAGTTCCAGAATCTACCTTGAGAATATTCAATTTGGAGCCTTTTGTAGAATCAAAGGCTACTTGAAAGATCAATAGATACCTGGAAAAGACTTAAATTGTTCTTAACCATCTTATCAATGAAATAAAACAAGATTTAGCAGTGCTCAGCTTTTGGAAAGCAATGCTTCAAACTTTCTTGTTCTTCACACAGACTACTAGAAACCACTCCTGGAGCTGGTGGAGGGGAGAAAGATGATATAGACATGAAAGAACATTTAACAAAGTGAGTTTTTTTTTTCTTTTGAGAGGACATAAAAGATAGTATAGACTATGCTTTGAATCCATTCATCTTAGAGAATGCTGCAGAAATAAGTAGGAATAAATAGTTTGGTAGAACTATCTCTGACTCTGAATAGAATTAGGGAAAACTGATGGCAGGATTTCTATCCTCAAATGTTTTCATTTTTTTGTTGATGGATAAAATGCTCGTTGGATAAATATTGTTATAGGACTCCAGTTGGGAAGAACTTTGGAGGCAACAAAGGGTAGCAATTGAAATAATCTGTGTAGACACCAATAATGCTTTCATTATTCATTGTGATTTCTTGTTCAGAAACTGTACCATGTGACACAGACCCATTCCTACATATGATCAGAAGTACTTGCCACTTGTTGGTAATTAGGCCTACATTCAGACTTAAGGACTCTTTTCTCTCATTTGGATATGACTAATTGCCCAGACACTTCTAGGGTTTGGAACTTTTAAGATTCTGATGATAAGTCATAGAGAATGGTCCTAAAAACCTGGTCTTTCAGTCTTTGTGTTGTCTGTGAGGGTAACATTTTCAAGAAACTTGAAACAAGTAAGTCTTGAATGACTTCTTTTGAGTTCCCTTTGAGATGGATGGGTTCAATAAATTAGCCCAGAATCTCTGAGTTTCCGACCAATATTTAGGGCCCTTACGTGTACCTCCATTCTGGTTTTGCAGTGAGAGTGAAATGATAGAGAAGAGGTCTGAGCTATTTTAATGACCTGGAAAAAATAATGGCAAAATTCATCTGGAAGAACAAAAGGTCAAGAATTTCAAGGGAACTAATTAAAAAAAAATCAAATGAAAGTGGCCTAGCTATACCAAATCTAAAACTATATTATTAAGCAGCGGTCACTACAACAGTTTGGTACTGGCTAAGAAATAGACTAGTTTATCAGTGGAACAGTTTAGGTTCACAGGACAAAATAATCAATGACTATAGCAATCTAGTGTTTGACAAACCACAAGACCCCAGCTTTTGGGATACAAATTCACTATTTGACAAAAACTGTTGGAAAAACTGGAAATTCATATGGTATAAACTAGGCATTGACCCACACTTGATACCATACACCAAGATAAGATTAAAATGCATTCATGATCTAGGCATAAAGAATGAGATTATAAATAAATTAGAAGAACATAGGATAGTTTACCTCTCAGACCTGTGGAGGAGGAAGTGATTTGTGACTAAAGTTGAACTAGAGATCATTAGTGATCACAAAATACAAAATGTTGATTATATCAAGTTAAAAAGCTTTTGTACAAACAAAACTAATGCAGACAAGATTAGAAGGGAAGCAATAAATTGGGAAACCATTTTTACAGTTAAAGGTTCTGATAAAGGCCTCATTTCCAAAATATATAGAAAATTGACTCTAATTTATAAAGACATTAAGCTATTCTCCAATTGATAAATGGTGAAAGGATATGAACAGACAATTTTCAGATGATGAAATTGAAACTATATCTACTCATATGAAAAGGTGCTCCAAATCACTATTGATCAGAGAAATGCAAATTAAGGCTGCTCTGAGATACCACTACACACCTGTCAGGTTGGCTAAGATGACAGGAAAAGATAATGCTGAATGTTGGAGGGGATGTGGGAAAACTGGGACACTAATGCATTATTGGTGAAGTTGTGAGCACTTTAGAACTATACTCAAAAAGTTGTCAAACTGTGCATCCCTTTTGATCCAGTAGTGTATAATGATCTCCTGGTTCTGCTCATTTCACTTAACATCAGTTCATGTCTCTCCAGGCCTTTCTGAAATCATCCTGCTGGTCATTTCTTACAGAACAATTCCATAACGTTCATATACTGCAATTTATTCAACCATTCTCCAATTGATGGGCATCCATTCAGTTTCCAGTTGCTAGCCACTACAAAGAGGGCTGCCACAAACATTTTTGCACACACGGGTCCCTTTCCCTCCTTTGAGATCTCTTTAGGATCTAATACTCAGTAATACTACTGAGTCAAAGTCTATGTACAAAAACAAAACACTATTGACAAATTAGTCATTGATTTGAGTGGTTATTGTTAAGTATTGGACACAGAGAATTCATTTTTTAGATTTTCTCAATATTCTAGTGTCTTCCAGTGTTTTTCAAGTTTATTTTTCTATGTCATATTTTCCTCTCACCATTAAATTGTAAGTTCCTCAAAGACAGAGAATTTGTTTCTTTTCATCTTTTTTTCTTTTCATCAGTATGGATCACAGTATGTGCCTGATCAATGTTTACTTAATTGGCAAGTATTTTAATTGGAATGAATAAAAAGGAAGTTCTTATAAATAGACTGTAATGTCTGAGAAGGTTAGTTGTCTAAAAACATTATGGGATAAAGGAGAAAAATAATGATATATATTTATCTCTGGGGCCTCAGCATTGCTTGTTTTCATAAGTTACTATGTAACTACTTATACCACCAGAGATCAGCAGTTCTAAACCATATGGGTTAACAGTCGGTACAGTAATCCTGCCTCTTATACTGCATCTATAGACTTGTTAATTCTGAGCATCTGAAGTATGAAAGAGCTTAATCGTCCATATGCAAAGAAATGGTATTAATTGAAAGGATCATTCTAAATAGAAAAGATTCAATTTACTGGCTATAGCTATTAATTGCTTGCTATGTATTCTGGGAAAAGAAAGACAAAATATTAAAGTTCCTGCCCTCGAAGTGCTTATATTCTACTGGGAAAGTAAGATACAATGTGCACACTAATAGGTAAGCTTAAGATTAAGAAGGGAGAAAGCACTTATCACCAGAGGACTAAGAAAAGCTTCAGTTAAATAGCAGTGTTTTGACTAAACTTTAAAGAAAGGTTTACATTCTTAGAAATAGAAGTTAGGAGAGAGCATATTCCAATCATAGATAGACATAGCCTGGAAAAAGGTACAGAGATGAATAAAGGAATATTTAGTTCAGGGAACAATAGGTAGTCCAATTAGTCTTGAAATTAGAGAAAAAGAATATAATAAAATTTATCTGAAAGGTAAATTGGAGACAAATTGTGGAGTACATTAAATGTTAGGAAGGGTTTTTATTTTATTCTAGAGGCCATAGGGAGCCAGTGAAGATTTTTGAGCAGAGGAATTACATGATCATTAAAAAAGCCCCTCAATTTGCCTCAGTTTCATCACATTTAAAATGGAGATAATAATAGCATTGTCTTTGATGTATCAGTGTAAGAATAAAATAACTATTGAAAAGTACTTAGTACTATGTGCTTGACACATAGTACTATATTACTTTTAACTGTATTATCATCATCATCATCATTATTATTATTATAATTATAATTATTATTATTATTATTATAAGATTTAGGAGAAAATTATAGCAAGCAGCAGAGGAATTAGCCTTGGTGATGAGTAACAGTGTCATCATGTCACACATCTCTAATGTGACAAGATTCCCAACATGCCAGCACCCAGGAGAATACTAGGCTTAGAGACATATTATTTGAGTAGTTTGGTTGTTAAATAGATGAGATTACAAATGGAATAATAAGGCATTAATTCTTATACTTTGTATATTAGTTTTATATTTTCTCAAGATAACACATTATAAGCTTCTTTTTTATCTTATAAACTTCTATTTAGCCTTAAGAAGTTATGACAAATATTTCAAGAGATAATTGCTAATGCCATCATATATTCTGGAATCTCTTTAATGGATATCTAAAATCTCACATGAGTGGGTCATGTGTATATAAGACATTTTTAAGGGACTCTGGAATTTCAATCAGGTCTTAATTATCCATAGAGACTGAGAGTGATGAATTTGAAAGACAGATAACCTAATAATCTGTTCCATCTTGAACATCCTGTAGAAAATGATTCTAAACACAGCCAAGGTTCACTTCATTTAAGTACTAGACAGTAGGACAAGCTTTGAAAGCACTACTTGGAGTATGGTTTAATGGATAATAGAATTCATTGATCCTAATGACAGGTTGATATATGTAAAATGGGAAGAATAATACTTACATGCCAGGTTGTGTGAGGATAAAATAAAATAGTTTTTAGAAAGCAATTACTTAATACAATGTATGTTAAATTTTTTTAAAGTCTTATTTATTTATTTAAAACATATAACTTTATGAATCATGTTGTGAGAGAAAAACCATGGGAGAGAAAAAAACAAAACAGTAAAAAGAAGTAAATATAGAATGTGTTGAGTTACATTCAATCTCCATAGGGTTTTTTCCTGCATGTGAATGGCATTTTCTGTTCAAAATCTATTGGGATTGTTTTGGTTCATAATTGATCATCACATATTCTTGCTGTATATTGTGCACAATGTATTCCTGGTTCTCCTTATTTCATTCAGCATCAGTTTGTGTAAATCTTTTCAGGCCTTTCTAAAATCAGCTTGTTCATCAATCTTATAGAGTAATAATATTCCATTACCTTTATATACCTCAACTTATTCATCCATTCCCCAATTGATGGGCATCTACTCATTTTTCAATTCTTTGTTACTACAAAAAGAGCTGCTACAAACATGATTTTCTTAGGATAAAAACCCAGTAGTGATACTGTATGTAGTAGTAGTAGTAGTAGTAGTAGTAGTAGTAGTAGTAGTAGTAGTAGTAGTAGTAGTAGTAGTAGAAGTAGGCACAGTTTATAGCGCATCGGATGTAATTCCAGATTTCTCTCCAAAATGGTTGAATCAGTTCGCAATCCTACCAACAATGCATCAGTGTTCCAGTTTTCCCACATTCCCTCCAACATTTATCATTATCTTTTCCTGTCATCATAGCAATCTATGTGATATGAGATGGTACCTGAGAATTGTTTTAATTTGCATTTCTTTAATCAAGAGTGATTTAGAACATTTTTTCATATGACATAGATGGCTTTAATTTCATCATCTGAGAATTGTCTGTTCATATCCTTTGGCCATTTAACAATTGGGAATTAACCTTGTATTCTTATAAATTTTACACAGTTCTTTATATATTTTAGAAATGAGACTTTTATCAGAAGTCCTGGATGTACAGATGTTTTTCCACTTTGTACTTCCCTTTTAATCTTGTTTCTGTTAGTTTTGTTTGTACAAAACCTTTTTAATTTAATGTAATCAAAGTTATCCATTTTTCCTTTCATAATTTTTTTGGTTCTTCTTTGGTCATGAATTTCTCCCTTCTCCAAAGATCTGGTAGGTAACATAGTAGGTTCTTAATAAATATTTGCTTTAAAAAAAGAAGATTCTAATAAATTATTAAAATCTCCTTTGGTATACTTCTCTATCAAAGCTTTGTGGGAAGCTTTAGGTCCAGCTTTTTTTCCACATAAAAGTAAACTTACAAATTTCAATGTGAATATCCCTCTTGATTGGTTACCCATTTTGTACTTCCAATTGTCTTGTAAAGTTAAGATCTGTTCTGTCTCAGCCAAGCTAAGTCTCAGACCATCAACTCATTTATGCCTTTCCTTAATCCAGTATTACTTTATAAGGATAGCCTCACTTAAACTATCCTTGCCCCTGAAATTTTTTTTCACTTTTATGGTAAAACATTTTATCTTACTATTTATTATACTGAGATATTAGGAGCTGTGATTTTAAGTGTGGGCAGGAAGGAAAATGACCCTTCTCTTCGTGGTGGTGGGAAGTGTCTGTTGTTATTACTGGATGTGTAAGGCATTAGTCTATAATGGGATTCATAAAATAATTCTCTAGAGTTGGGGGTGGTTTGAGAAGGGGGAGAAGAAAAAAGATAACTGAGGGATGAATCATCAACAGATGAGCTGTGAAGTACATGAAGTAAGCTACTTGAGTCTCAATCATTCATTCTGTCTTTGAGCTAAAAACCAGAGGTACCCTCTACCCAGAAAAGAAATGAAAACTTTGTAGGAGGCAAAACAAAACCCATAGGCTTTGAACCAGAGTGACAGTTCAATCTGCTAAGCATCATAGATAGAAGTATGTGTGGAAGGGAGTCTCACTCATAATAACCTAGATTTCATAGCAAGTTGAACAAATAACATCTAAATTCAGAGGCAATTTTAAACAAGAAAGAGTCCTGCTTTGCCTACAGGGTAGATTTCCATAAAGGGCTATTATTTACTTTTAGAGTCCACCTGGCACTCAACTCTCACCGGTGTCTCCAAGAAACTGTAGCAAGCAGCCAGTAAAAAAAAAATTTTTTTAAGTTTTCTCTGTTCAAGCTGCTTTAAATGTGAATGAGCTTTTTCAGAGTATAGACTATCACAGCCACTTGTAGGGAGGTTAAATGGACTCCTGCAAGGGCAGCAAAGAATGTCTAGAAGCCTAGGTCAATAATCCGAAAGTAGAACAAAAGAAGGGACCTTTTTTGCTTTGTTGCTGAGCTTTATACAATAACGCAAAAGAAAAAAAAAGAGAAATCCTTATTTGAGCCATTCATACTCACTAGGCTGTCCCTGTTATGAGGTGTTGTCTATTTCTCATTTAAACTAAAAAATGAATCCATGAAATAATAGGAAAATGGGTGATAACATAAATAAGTTTAAAATCAAATCAAACAAGATGTTCCTTTTTGAATAAAGAAGACCTTAGTTTATGGCTTATTGTGCCCCATTGGCATAGGATGTAATGATATGAGATAGCTATAAAGCTCAAGATAAAGATTTTCACATGATGTGCCTGAAAAAAATGGAGAGAAATGAAGTCAGTCAAGATAAAAATCAGCTGATCTGTCAGCTGTATGCAAATCTATATCTAACAAACAGTATTCGCCTTTTCTCCAAACCAACTCTTGCTATTTCTAACAACCAATAATGATGACTTAAAAATTAGCCAGCCAACTCAAACCTGTATATTTCTTACCTTGGTAACTCAATCATAAAGATAATGTGTTAATGCTGAATTCAAGAATGCATTGGTGATATGCATTCATAAATATTGTGATTCCTTTATACCTTAATAGACAATCTCCATGAATTGTCACAAGAAGAAAAAAACATTCTTTTGAGATCAGCCTGATCGTAGGACTCTCTGACCACCAATATTTTAGGGATACCAACAATTACAGAGATATATAACTAGTGCCTATCCCATACTCAAAGTCCTTCCACACTAATAAGAACTGTTAGAATCTATGCTAAACTGGCAGAAACTAAGTAAATGAAAAGTATAAATGAACATGTGCAAGTAGATGGAGATGCTATTAGATAAGTCTCTGTCTCTCTCTCTCTTTCTATGTATAAATATCTTTATATGTATATATCTATAGATGTGCATATATATACATGTATAAATTATAGAAGCATGTATAACATATAAACACATATGCATACATATTATATGAATATCTACCTACACACATATGATGAAATCAACTTTTTTTTTCAGAGTTAATTGGAATTAAGTGACTTGTCCAAGGTCACACAGCTAGGAAGTGTTAAGGTCCTCCTGACTTCAGAGCTGGTGCTCTATCTACTGCACACCTAGATGCCCCTGAAATCAACATATTTTCATAACAACTAATTTCAGATGACCCAAAGGTCAATAAAAAGCTACCTGGTTGGGGTAAATGGGTCATAACATATTACCAAAAATAATTTGTGTGCAAGGAGTAGAAAATTAACATTAAAAACATTCAGAACAACAAAGTTTTGCACCACTCATTGCAAAAAAGAAAGATAAAAAGACAACCCAAGTATTATGATAATATATAACTAATATATTAAAAGAATCAGAAGGAAGTCTCTAATACATGTGTGAATCATCTTTTTTGAGGATGTACGGAAAGACTATGCAAGAATAACTTGGGAAGACAAAGCAAGGTTATTGCATTCTGTTTCATGAAGAAAGTAGTACCCTTTCCTGTCTCCATCCCTACTCCCACCTCATTTACAAAAACCCTGATAATCTAAGTAAGGTCCTTCCTTAATCAATAAAGCCAGAACAGCCTTCTCTCTATTGGTTGCAATTGTTCTTTGTGCAATATTGTTCCCAAATTATTCCTTCTTACATAACAAACATTACTCAAAGCTTTTAGAGCTTTCTAGGACATTTCAGAGCTTATGTACTTTGGCTAATGCCCAAAAGAACCCAGGATCACATATACCATAATCAGGCAGGCCAGGCGTTTTTAATAATTCTGAAACTACCACACCAATATAAAGTTCAAGCTTTGCTTTTATGTCAAAATAGCATCAAATCCTGCAAGGCTAGAATTAAGTAGAGGCAGATGAATGGATGGATGCCAACATGGTGGAATGGTTTGATATCCCAAAAAAGTTATTCTATCCTACAAATTTTGTCCCAGAAAATTGATGCCTCATATTTCTACCCTTGAAGATTCAATTCTTTGATTTCCTCTATTGCCTATTTGATTCATAGCTAAGTTAGGAAAGAAAGTGGTGAACTTTGTCCCTGTAGGTGCCTACATATACCCACTGGGATTAATGGTACTGTGTAGTAACACTAATAGTACACACACACACACACACACACACACACACACACACACACACACACACCTCCTAAGGAGGAACATAGCAAATTTTACCTGAGAATTGTAGTTCCCTGAGAATGAGTTTGAAAGCATTATATATGAAGGTGAACTTTTGTTGTTTTCTTATCATCAGATTATTTCTAATGGAGAAAGAAAGAGAAAGCAAAAAAGACCCACAGGGTGAGAAGGTTTTGATTTAGTAAGTAGGGGGAAGGAGATGAGAGTCCCAGGAAATGATTCAAAAAGATACAAAAAAGAAGAAATTGGGAGCAATGAAAAAAAAAAAACAAACTACTGTTTTGTTCAAAATGTTGCCCAAGGCTAGCCTGGAAGTCTGAATGAATGATCATGACCTCTGAAAAGCTGTATTCCAACATGTATTGGAATAAATGGCAGAAGAGAACAGGAAAAAATATAGGGAAAATCTCTGGCTGATTCAGTCAAACATATGAGATGGAGCAGATCTATTTAGTGACAGTGCTAGGAGGGTGGGTGAGGTGTGTATAAACACAGTGGGAATGGGGGCAGATTGCAGTCAATGTGTAAAGTAGAAGTATTTGCAAAAGAGGATTCAGTAAAAGCTTTCACGGTTCAAAATTCCAAGTTGTGAATCTACCTCAGGCAATTCAAATACTGTAGAACATCAGTGTAACATAGCTCATTATTATGCTTATCTAGATATACATATTTGAATGCTTCAACATATCTCTGATTCTTGGAGGGGACTCCCAACACTAGTATAGACTATGGGCCATCGATGCCCTCTCAATTCCTGTCAATCTTTTTCTATTCCCTTGGAATCTTCCCCTCTTTGAAATAACTTGAAAATTGATCCCCAAGTACTTTTAAAATAGTGCTACTTTCAATATATATTCATCTAGCTATTCTTCCCAAATTATCTCCTAGAGGACATTGGCAGTTTCTCATACAGAACTTCAGGTTCCAAGATGGTGTTTTTCAATTGTTTTCGTTTTCTTTGATTCTTTGTAACCCCATTTAGGATTTTCTTGGCAAAGATGCTGGAATGGTTTATCCTTTCCTTCAAAAGCTCATTTTACAGAGTAGGAAACTGAGGGAGTTGAGATCAAGCTAATAAAAATCTAAAACTAGAGTTGAATTCAGATGAGCTTTCCTGACTCTAGATCCTGGGCTCTATCCATTGTGTCACCTAGCTGCCCCAAAATGGTAGAGCCTAAATATTGCTGGTCCACAATACCATCCATTTAGCTGATATGCCTTCTTGTTTCATCTATATTCATATTGATAATGTCCCCCATTTCTACTAGTGTATCCATTCATTGATAAGGATGCACAGTGTAATATAATGGAAATAATGATGGATGAGGAGTCATGTGAAACAGTGAAATCCCTTCTCTGATACTGACTAGCTTTGTAACTTTGAACAAGTCACTTAAACCTCTGATACTATGGTTCTTCCTTTAAAATAGGGACAATAATATCTCTAGATCCTATTTTACAGGATAAAAGCAAATGTTAAACTTTACAAAACTTAAAGTGATATATATTTTGAGTTACTTTCATCATCATCTTTATCATTGTTTTGCTGTTAGACCAGGATCTCACATTTAAATTTCACATATCAATAATTACATTAATTTTTACAATATTATATATGATATACCTCTGTCTAGTACAACCCAAGGTAAAAGATAACGTGGTATATAGAGCCTCACAATCAGGAAAACCAGAATCCCCATCTTGCTTCTGATACACACTGGTCAATGAATGGGAACAAGTCACTCAAAGTCTCATTGCTCTGATAACTCTATAACATGAAGTTCGAAAACAGCTGTTGACTTCCATTGATAGAAATAATTTCCTCACTGTCCAAATTATGTAATATTGCAGTAAAACTTCTAGATCTTTTTAGTTAATCAATTTATCACCAGGCATTAGTACACAGCACCTTCTATGTGTTAAACACCACCCAAACACTGATGATACAAAGAAAAAAGAACATCCCCAACAACAAAAAAACAAAAACAAAAACCAATCCTGCTCTCAAAGAGTTTATATTCTTATGTAAACTATTCTTTTATTTCACAACCATCCTTGTATATTTGATTTACAAAACAACAAATGACACAGGTATAGGACTTTACATTTGTCCTTGACTTTATTCTTCTCAGCTATAGTTCCTGGGAGTCCAGTTTGGAAGATGGTCAGATGGAGGCCACCAAAGCAAACCAAAATTTCAATATAAACAAATGAAGGATTACCACTATGAGTTTACTTCAAAATCTGATGTCTTATATTTACAGGAAAATCATGTTTAATATAAATTGTGCAGAATGTCATGGAATAAAATAGTCCTTCTCTCTATGTTTAAAATGCCAAATGCTCACCATAAATGAGTAACACTCGCCCTACAGTGTAACTTTATAGATTGCTGAAGAATGTATGACACACACAAAAGAGCTAAGGGTCTTATTTAAATTTGACTTTCTAATCAGAGTTTGGAACTAGTAAAGATTTGATTTGAATTATATGGAAATTGAACTAAATAAAAATTCTGCAAGTAATATTCCTTGATTAATATTACTGTTTGCCATGATTTTGTATCTACATTCTTTCAATTTTTAGTATCTTTTTAAACAATAAAAAACCCAAACTACTCAAGAATTATAGTCCACTGATGAGTCCCTGGTAAAGAAATGTGTCTGTCTAAGTGTGTGCTCATAAGGTTCAGTCACTGCAGAGCATGGCAATAACTCATGGTACATTTTTATGTCATACATAACCTACATTTCTGCAGCAAGAAATTGAGAGCCGGGCAATTCCCTGGCTTTTGCTGTGAATATGGAGCAGTGGAGGGCATTCTCTCCTTGCCCTTCTTTCTTCTGGGTCAGCTGCAAAGTAGGGAAGGTCATTGTCTGGGAGTGGATCATTATGGGTTGGCAGAAATCAAATGTTTTCCTCGGAGGAGCCCTGGAATCCAAGTCATGCATTCACTTTATTTTCTACAGTATTATCCAAGTCAGCAAAGAGGATTATAGCTCTAGGGCTTGCCAAGGATGCTAGTAGACTTGGGTTTCAATCACCAAGTCAGTTTTCCATCCTGAATTGTGAGATCAATTTTTTTTTCTCCATGAATAGAAAGTAAATAGCTTGGGTTTCTAAGGACTTGACCTTATATTTTCTTGGTTCCCTTCTGTGCCTAGCAAAGAGCCTTTCACATCTGAAGCATTTTTGGAATTTTTCTTTGTATCTATAAGTATGCCTCATTTTAAGCAAACTCACTATGAAAAAACTTCAAACTTAAAAAAGGATAAATCAGAGGTGTGGATGAGTTAAAGGGGAGGGGGGAAGAGAGTAGATGTTTACTTTATTAAAATATTCACTGCTAGTTTCCTTTAAACAAACACCTCTTTTTGTATATCTGAAATAATATTTGATTTGTATAATAGCAAGATGGGAGAGATGTAACTACACAATAGTTTATGTGAAAAATCCCTGGGCATTTCAGTATAGTTTAACAAATTAATAGAATAAGCAATTATTCTATTGTGCATGAGGTACTTGCTAAGCACAGGATAGAGAAAAAGAAAAACTGCTCTCAAGTTCTGGACTTTGGGTTCAAAATTACATCAGGATAACATGGTCACTGAGAAGATTCTGTAATATTGAACAATCCCTTCCACTTTATAGGTCTCAATTTCCTTCCATATAAAGCAATAGTATTAAATCAAATGTTGCCAAGTTTCTCTCCAACTTTGTAGTTCTATGAAGAGATTTCTCAGGATAACTGCCCAGGGACAGTAGTGGGTAATACTGTGAACCATATATTTCAGTAAGATGGACCACTGATCCCAAAGAATTACAGCATTTCGGGATATTGATTTAGAGCTAAAAGCATCCTTAAAGGCAATCTAATCCACAATCCCTCGTTTAATGGATAGGAAACTGATATTCAGAGATGTTAAGTAAATTACTTACACTAATGCAAGTATAAAGCAGTATATCCAGAATTCAAATCTAGATTATCCAAGGACCAAAACAATTAATGCCTTTTTACTGTATTCCACTAATCTTAGAGATTGTATGTCTCAGCATGTTCATTACATACAAACCTTTTCTTGGTCTAGAATAATATATATATTTTTAAATTTTGTACTCATTTTGTTGTTCTATTGTACTCTTCATGATCCCATTTGGGGTTTTCTTGGCAAGGATATGGAGTGGTTTAGCCTTTCCTTCTCCAGCTCATTTGACAGATGAGAAAACTGAGGCACACAGGGTAAAATGACTGGCCCATAGTCATACAGCTATAAGTACCAGAGGCCACAGTTGAACTCAGGAAGATGGGTCTTTCAGACCAGCCCTGACACTATCCACTGTACCATCTAGCTGCATAGATCTACACTTATTACTATGTTAATTGCAATATATGTTCTAGTTTTGTTATTTGTTAGCATTTCATATTTCTCTTTATGATGTTTCTATGTTTGATGAGGTGGAAGAGCTTTGTAAGGAACTGGAAATTGTTTCCAATGTTATGCCACAGGTCTGAATCAAATCTATCTTACTTATTTCACTTGATTATCAGGACTGAGCTGGATCAAACACCATTTTCTCTCTATTCACATTCCAGTTATGTCTAAAAATGTTTGTGTGTTGTGTCTGATTTCTTTTTATTCTTTTCTCCAGCTAACTTTACCTTCACCTTGCCAAGCAAGCCAGGCCTTTATCAATTCAGTTCAGGTCACATAGAAATCCTGGTGCTTTTTTGCTATTCTTCTGGTCTGTATCTGATATGATAAAAATGAATACAGTATTTGGTGAAGAATTGCGTGTGAGTCTGTTATATTTGTATAATATAAATGAAAACATCCTTTCCTCTTCTTCTCTCTGCCATACATACTGATCCCCTCTGAGGGCACTGTCTGCCCTACACCATATACTGTTCCTTTAACTGAGAAAATGTGATTGTTGTTCCCTCCCTTCCATTTTCTATTTAAGGAAAGTTCTTAAAATATATAAATTACGTGACTTATCCATCTCAAATAAAAAGAATTCTTTTTATAGATCAAGAGGCTGAATGCTTATTAATAACAGTAAATTTTTCCATGTGCTTTTGTATCAAAGGGGAGGCTGACTAAAGTATGGAGATGCCTTTATGGCAATAATAACAGCAGCAGATGAATAATTATAAAAGTGAGATGGAATTGAAAGGCATTTTAATTTGTCATTACTTCTCTATGTTCTGAAAGACTCTAGATAATTACGCTGACTCTAAAAAAAGGGAGTGTGTGATATTTTTCTTCATTATGAGATTAAATTCTCAAGGCACCCCTTTTTTACTATAAGTTAAAATAAAGATTTCTCTGACTTCCTCTAATGATGTAATCATGTCTTAAAAACTGTTCAGCTGCTGACAAATTCAGTCTTCTCACTTACATGGAGAATGCTGCATTGCAAGCTTGTTTGAATTGGAGAAAGTGAACATTTGCTAGTGTGCCTCAGCAATTTATACAGATGTGATTTTACTTGTTTGTTTTTTGAGCACTTCCAACCTTTTTGCTGCATTAATTTGCAAAGCCAAGAACAACTGTAAGATTGTCATCAATTCATTGATTGAACAGTGAAGGATGTCAAGAAATTTTTCAAATGAGACTTTATGATAACTTAAAAAGAAAACAGGTGGTATGAATGTAAGGGCACACAGAGACATACTCTCCTCTCCAATATTTATGCACATGTTCTCTATTTCTGTCTTCCCATATTGCAATGACTACATACTCAAATATGGTCTGGAGAATGTTTTCCAACAGCTGCTTTCAGAAGACAAAATTCTAGAAGAAAGATATGTATGTTTAGATGGGTGGTTGAATACTTTTTAGGTGGGAAGCACAAATGATCATCCTTATGTCCTTTCTGACAAAAAAAAAAAAATTGAACCAGGCAATGGAATCTGATAGTTTTTCTAAACTTCTTACTAACTCCTGGATTTGATCCTGGGTGGTGGAGTTTGTGCTAGTAGTAGTAGTAGTAGTAGTAGTAGTAGTAGTAGTAGTAGTAGTAGCAGCAGCAGCAGAAGTAGTAACAATAGTAGTGGTAGTAGTAATAGTAGCAGTAGTAGTAGTAGGACTAGTAGTAATAGTAGTAATAGTGGTAGTAATAGTAGTAGTAGTAATAGTAGCAGTAGTAGTACTAGTAGTAATAGTGGTAGTTATAGTAGAGTAGTAGTAATAGTGGTAGTAGTAGTGATAGTAGTAGTAGTAGAAGTAGTGGTAGTGGTAGTAGTAGTAGTAGTGGTGGTAGTGGTAGTAGTAGTGATAGTAGTGGTAGTGGTAGTAGTATTAGTGATAGTAGTAGTGGTAGTAGTAGTAATAGTAGTAGGGTAGTAGTAGTAATGGTGGTAGTAGTAGTAGCAGTAATAGTAGTAGTGATAGTGGTAGTAGTATTAGTGATAGTAGTGATAGTGGTAATAGTAGTAATGGTGGTAGTAGTAGTAATAGTGGTAGTAATAGTAGTAGTGGTAGCAGCAGGAGTGGTAGTGGTAGTAGTACTAATACTAATGGTATTAATAGTACTAGTAGTAGTATTATTAGTAGTAGTGATAGTGGTAGAAGTACTAATGCTAGTAGTAGTAATAGCAGTAGTAGTAGTACTAGTACTAGTAGTAGTAGTGATAGTAGTTCTAGTAATAGTAGTGGTAGTAGTAGCAGCAGCAGCAGTAGTAGTAGTAACAGTTGTAGCAGTAGTAGTGGTAGTGATAATAGTAGTTGTTGTGATAGTAGTAGTTGTAGTAGGAGGAATAAAATTATTAATAATAATTACTTCATTTTCAAAAGTCTTTTGCAGGTCTCCTCAATTATAGTGCCTTTCCAGCATTCATTATATTCAGTTTATCCTGTCTGTATCTTGTTTGTGCATAGTATTGCATGTTGTCTCCCCTATTAAACTGCAAGTTCCCTGAAGCTAGGGCCAGGTTTTTCTTTTTCCCTTTCTTTGTATACCCAGCATAGTACCTGATATCAGTAGGTGCTTAATAAGTATTTGTCAACAGTGGTACTGCCTGACATTCTGGCTGTTCCAGCAGTCGGGTTTCTCTCTGATCTGCAGTTCTAGCTACTTCTGGCTTTCATTCTGACCTTGGACAGGGTCATTATGTTCATAATTCAATGGATTCTCCTCTGCTTCTTCAAATCAATGAAGAACTGAGCTGGGTCTTCTTTGCAGTCTGTCCTATAATTGATTGAATTGACAGTTTGTCGACATCTGAAGTCTTTCTATTCACTCAGCAAAGAGAAAGCTTTTGCAACTCAAACATTTAAGTGTCTGCTTTCCTCCAGGGATATTTTGTAAAAGGGCAATAGATCTATCATTCTAAGAGACACTGAATATTCCACATGGAGTGGATTAGAGAAAGTCCCTGAGCTGGGGGGCAGCATCATAAAACTTGACCTTTTCATAGTTCCTTCTGAAATAGGTCTTCACCATGGAACTTTATTATATTTATAGATTCAGATTGGAAGAGATTATTAGTATCATCTACTGCAAGTCTCTCATTTTACACTCCAAATACACCAAGAAGAAGAAATTGAGAACCATAGAGTCTATAATTTGCCCTAAAATAGTTATAGGTCTGGCACTAGAACCTAAGCTGACTGCCAGTCCAGTGCTGTTTTCATGAGATCATACATTCACTCCCTCATTCCCCATCCCTAATGGCACCCTGCTGCTGAAAAACCTTTAGTGGTTCCACATGTCTTATCCTGGCAATGAAGGCCTTCCATAATCTGATTCTAAATGTATTTCCAAGTTTCATTTTATATTATTCTTTCTTATAGGTATTTCATGCCTCTAACTCCACCCACATTGAATTGTATAACTCCTTATTCCCAGTCTTCATCTGTCCAATCTTTTCCTTTCTTTAAAGCTCATATCAGACATCATATCCTTTATGAAACTTCTCTGATCCTACCAAGTAGATGAGACTGCTCCTTCCTCAAATTTCTCATAGCTTTTCATTTAGATACAGAATTTGAAAAAGAGAAACAATTTGAACCCCAAGTCTTTCCAACTCTATCATGTCATATTATCTCAATTTTGCTTTTAATGTCACTAATATATCAATTCAACTCTTAATTCAATAATATAACATGGATTCTAGGTAAAACTATCCAAACATACCAAAATTAAAATACTTTTTTCATCTGAGTAAAAGAGAGGACTCAATAGAATAAAGAAAAGATTAAAGAAAGAGAATGTACACGACTTGCCATAATCTAATACAAAGTCAGCATCATATCTCTAAACCCTCAGCACTGGGTCCACATCATAGGCATTTATTAGGTGTCTGATGAATTGAACTGGTAAATTCTCAAATACTTGAAAGTTATGGGTATTTAAACAGTAGTAGTGAAACCTATTTTTAAGCAAGAGTTTTAAAAATTATTTATCATTTATAATTATGATGATCTGCTCCTTTTAGGGTTGGCACATGTGATTTCATCAGTGTAGGCACCTCCCAGTATGGAATCTCTCTTCCCTAATGCAGTTCGGTAAACCCCTGCAACTTGTAGTCTTGGAGCATTGCTTGGGACTTAGACCTTAAGTAACTTCCTTATGAGTATACAGTATGTATAAGAGATAGATTTTGAACTCTAAGCCTTCCCAGTTCTATCTTCCATGACACGCTGTATCTCTCTTTTTGTTCTTTAATGTAGTCATATAAGGTGGGTTCTAGGTAAAAAAAAAATTATCCACTATTGCAAAATTTTTAGTTTTACTTAAATAAAGGATAACTTTCTTAATTTCAGCCATTTCTCAAATTGAATATTAAGAATATCTGAAAAAAATTCATAACTGTATGGTGGTAAACATTTCTGTTCAAAGTACCAGGTATCACTTAAAATGAAGATGTATGCTTATTCAGGAGACTGATGATTCTGATTGCTAAGTGATGAATTACTGAAGGATCTGGGCAGCCAATGTATTCATCATCTTCCTATTAAAAACTCTCCCTGAGTTTTGCCTCTCATTCTAAAATTAAATGAGGGGGCAGCTAGGTGGCAGCTAGGTGGCGTAGTGGATAGAGCACCAGCCCTGAATTCAGGAGGACCCGAGTTCAAATCTGGTCTCAGACACTTAACACTTCCTAGCTGTGTGACCCTGGGAAAGTCACTTAACCCCAGCCTCAGAAAAAGGGAAAAAAAAGTAAATAAATAAAATTAAATGAGAGGCCTCCAATAAGGCAGAGCCTAATTTCTCCCCCTATCTGCCCACCAAAAATCACATTAAATGGTAACTTGAGAAAAAGTCATTATTTTGAACGAGTAGGTATTTTTCTAGGTACTAGGTAGACAAACTTGAACTAATGCCCTTTGAAAGGTAAGATGAAAACAGTTCTCCCCATTTAGCTAGCTTGGAAAAACCTGGTTGCATGGATTTTAAGATTTATTACTGACTATAGCCTAAATCTTCTAAGACCATTCTTACCCTAACAACTGGGTATGTTTATTGTACGTCATCAAGGTTACTTACCTCTTAGAAGATGGGTATTTACACCATATATACTCATTTCTCTGAGCAGTGTCACTGGCATGCTTTTAACTCTACATCCCTGTCAAAAGAAATTCAATTTCATTTATTCTTGTTTTCTTCTAAGAACATTTAAATTAATTTGGTGTTTGTATTCATAGCTTAGCAAACTTAAATTCTATATAATGCACATAGACGAAGTTGGCAAGATTCCTCTTTGGTGTCCTACAATTCTATTCTCTATTGAGTCACCTGCAAAACTTGGGTTGTTTGGAAATAGGAAGACAGGTTTTAGAAATAAAAGGGATTTTGGAAAACATTCATCCCATCCTTCTCTTTTTACTGATGAGAATACCTAAGCTCAAAGGTAAAGAGTGATTTGCCTACGGTAAGGCAGTCAGGTATGGCAGAGTCCGAATTCAAACTAAGATTTTTTTTCCCTCTAAGTGCAGTGGTTTTTTTACTATAAAGGAAATAAATAGTAAGACCCAATTTGAACCAAAGTTCTATGATATCCAGTTTAGAGTTCTTTTTACAATACCTGAGAAACCTTTTTTATCATAGTTGAATGTCATGAGAAATTTGGAATAGATAACTTTGGTGAGGAAGGTAAGCCTTTTTTCCCATTCTGTATTACAGCCTGAAGAATCAGTAGTGAAAACATCTGGGATGAGAAAACAAGGGATGAGGAAAAAAATCAGGATTGCTTCTGCCAAGGAGAATCACTTACCAACCAGTGGAGGAGGAATCTTTCTTGGACAATGAACATTTCTTAAGTGGATTCACAAATTAACATAGTAATTTTAGTATGGGAAGCAACTGGATTTTCTTTCTTTAAAAAAAATTATTTGTGGTAAGTTAAGACATTGGATGGATTAAAAACTACTCCCAGAAGACATTCTCAAGTATAATACTGTAGCAAATGGCTGAGGAAGAACATTATTCAACCTCAAAGACAGCAGAGATTTAGAACAAAAGAAACCCCACAAAACAAACACATTTTGGAGTATTTATTCTAGATTTCTTTGGAGTATAATTATTCTGTTAAAATATTGATGATTGTGATGTAAAACCATCTTCCACCAGAAACAAACATTATTCCTCCACCATGTTCAGCATGATTGGTGACAATGGGCAAAGAACCAGACTGAAGCTCAATCAATAGGAGATGTATAATGGATGAATTCATGCTGCCTTTAGAATTGTGGATGTATTATGCCAACTGTACAAGGAAATCTTGGAGACAAAGAATGAAATCACCAACTCTTTTCTCTGTTGTTCATATACAGCTTCTCAAGGTTGAAATAGGGGTTTTCCCTTAAGAGACCAAAAGAATGTTAAAAATGTTAAATGTAAAGCAGAAGGGGGAAAGCATGCCCATGGGAATGATACTCTTCCACCCCCATGATAGTTGGCTCCAGTTTGTTTATTTTTATCTAAGATATCAGATTTTTAAAAAAGAGTCTTGTAAATTGAGTGAAAGTTCATTTGACATGAACTTGTTATGACCTTTTAATTTGGGGGGAATTGTGTTTACGCCAACAGAAGTAAATTTAAATGGAAGGTAAGAGGAGGGATGCAGTTTGTCCAGAGCACTGGGGTAGAGATCTTTCTGTATGTTTCATTATTTCTTTCCAATGTCACTGTTTTGGATTTCCTGGAAGCTTCCACAAAGATGAACATTTAACTCACATTAATTGTGCATCAGTGCTACAGATGGTGCCCAGGTAGAGTTCACAAAGGACATGGTAAGATCAGGGAGTCTTTTTTATGACTTCCAAAAAAGAATCTAGATTTTCTGGATCATGATTGCTATTTTTTTAGAGAATGGAGGTACTTGAAACTCAGTGAGAAATAGAGGAAATGCATTTCAAAAGAAGGCATACAATCATCTTAATAACACAGTTTTGGACTTAAACATGATATCTATCTTTTGAAGAGAAGCCTTCTCCGTCCACAGATTGATCAAGGAAAACCAAGGGGAGGCAGGGGCACAAAGCTTGGAAACAGTAATAGCTAAGTAAAAGTTTTCCAACATGAACAAAGAGAACTGTTTCAGTTGTAAAAAGGCTGGTATAAATGCTTCAGAACACCTGACAGTCCCCCATTCCATTATAGGTGGTTTCCTTTGGCTGTGTACAATATACTTTGTTAATTTTGCTATAAAGTAAGCAAAGTCTGTATATGTATATGTATATAAATATATTAAATAGTGTGTTTCTTTATGTGTGCAGTGAGTAAGCTGTGCAGTTGATAAACTGAAATCCTGAAGTGGTTGTTTTTTTTATTATTTTTTTATATTGTCCTGGGTTTTTTCCCCAAACATACTATATTATGATTTTATTTACTATCAACACAAAATTCTCTAGCATCACTGGAATTATGATGAGGCTTTACCAAGTCTTTGCTGATAAGTCTCTCAATTTATCTGTAGGCATATTTATTTGCTTAGGAATATCACCACATTTCATCTGTCTATTAACTGAAAGAGAGAATTTGGGGACTTGGGAGGAAGTAAGCTTTCACATTCACAGACATGTGCACATGTGATGAAATATTCACTTTTATCTGAGAAAGAAACAGTTAATGACAATTTATTTTCCAATGGTATCAGGAAGACCAGCATCAGGGCCAGAGCTGGATCTGTCCTTTCCCCCTTACCATTCCAATGATTATTTCATGGGTCAGGAATGAGAGGAAATTAGAGTAGAGAAGCTGAGTATTTGGATTGGGTAGAGAGGTGATATTGTGTGCTTTTTAATATTTACATCTATAATGAACATGTTTCAGGCCATCTACATTGATACTTTGAGGTAGGCTCTTCTATAACACCATGACTTGAACCTCCACTGGCTTTGCTTCCCCCCCCACTTCTAGGCCCTATTGGTTAGCACTGCCAATAACATTTAAGCACTTCAACATTCATTAGCTTTTACAAAGGGATATTTACTTTGAAATTATAGCAAGAACACATTTGGTTTAAAAAATAACTTTTCCATCTTCCCATTTGATATTTTATAAATCAATCCAATCCAATGAGTTTTTATTAAGCTTCTTAAATACTGACTATGTCATCCTGGCTAATGACTAACCCCTCAGAGGTCTCAGATAATTTTATAAGAGGTTACAGATCTTCTTTAGTAAAAGAAGTCTCTACCCTGGGAATTCCATTTCCAGATGAAATCACAGGTTGGGATCCTTTCTCCCTTCCATTCACATTAAAAAAAAAGAAAAAGAAATTGAATCCCATGGTAGGTTCTGGAGACATTAAAATAGGAGAGATGCCTATTAAGCTGCAGGTGAATTGGGGATCTTTAAACACATGAAAGAACCAAGTCAGAGGCCTTTAGAAAGATACTAATTATTATCCTTTTCTAAATAATGCCTTATAGCAGTGATGGCAGATTCAAATAGAAACACCTCCCTGAAGGCTGCACATTGACAGAGAAAACACCAAATTAACATTATACATTTTGTATTGCATTTTTACTTATTTTGCAAAATAATCTGGATCAGCTACACTCAGAAATTTTGCACTAGGAGTTTGACACATCTGCCTTAGAGAACAGAAGTACTTATTATACACTACTACACGATTCTTATAAAGAGCAATAGGTAAAAGAATGAAGGGGACTGAGGGAGAAGCATTTATGTATAGAAAAGCCCATTTACTATGAACTAGTTGGGGAAAGATCTCATATTAATGAGCAAAAAAGTCTGAATTATAAAATATTTAAAAAGAAATGTAATCACTTTCAAATTCTTACAGCAACTATAATCAGTTCAGTTGAATAATACATAGTAGAAATGTTGTTTCTCAAGTATGAACCCACAATAAAATTTTATCTGGTATGTAAAATTTGAATTATCAAAGATCCTTACTTCTCTTCTTAAAACTTATTTTAAAAGTCAAATGAAATCAGTAAGTATACATTAAGTGATTACTATGGGCCAGCTAAGCCCTGGGCATAAAAATGAAGGCAAAAAACAAAAACAAAACATGGCCTTCAAATAACTCACCATATAATAAAAAAGACAACATTAAAGCAATAATGTATAAAGAAGTGATAGATAGACATCAATGGAAAAGAAATTCTAGTCTTAAAGCAGTGAGGCTTCTTGTAAAATATAGGATTTTAACTGAAATTTCAAAGAAACCAGGAAATAAAGCTAAAGAGAAAGAAAATTTTAAACATGACAACTATGAGTAAGGACATGGGATGTTTTGGGTAAGAAAAAGCAAAAACCAACATCATTAGACTATAGAGCATGTTGAGGGAAGAAATATAGAGGAAATCTGGAAAGGTAGGAGGGGCCAGGTTACAAAAGGCATTAAGAGCAAAAGAGCTTATATTTGAACCTGGAGATAAAAGAGAGCCATTGAAATTTTATTGAATGAGGTTGGGGGTAGTGATCTAAATTTATTTGTACTTTAATAGAATCAATTTGTTACCTAAATTTATGATAAACTAGAATATGGAGACCCTTAAAGAAGGGAAAATAGTCAATGAAGATGCTATGGTAATAATCTAAGGGTAAAGTGATGAAGGCTTGCATCATAATAGTCCACTTTTTTATTTTTAGAAACTTTTTGGAGTTAAGTGACTTGTTCAGGTTCATATAACTAATAAATTTCAATCTGAATTTGAACTCAGGTCCTTCTACTTCCTGGGCCAGTGTTCTATCCAATGTGCTACCTAGCAATCTCACACTTAACTTTATTCTACTAACTCCTCCTTTTCTTTGCCTTCTCCATGTACCCTACTTTCTCTAACACCTAAGCCAGCTCTGTCCTACAGTCACAGATTCTGGTTCTGGTCCACTGAGCTCCTGAGATTCATCACTGAGCCCAAGGAAAGAGAAGTCATGAATAGCAGAAAATGTATGGACCAGTCACACAGTTGATGATGAAAATACTGCATCCTTTTCTATTCCTTAGTGAGTAAATAAAAATGATTTGCAACTAACTTATCCAAATCCTGTTCTAAGCAATGGTGACTTCTGTCTTCATCATAGTCACTCTGTATGCAAATGTGTGCTTCTAAAATGTTTAGGGGGGAAAAAGTTTCATAAATGGATAAATTAAACTCCTATAATCTTCTAAATAGCATTTATTCCCTTTTCTTTGATAGTTATAAAGAAAGAACTCTAGATTTAGAGGCTGAGAGCATGGACTCAAGTAATTTCTAAATTTACCTTTATGCTTTTAGGTATATCACTTAACCTCTCCAGGCTGAGATTAGGTTATCTAAAGTCCTATCTGGTAAATCCCGAATGGCCCCTATTAAAAGGCCCTGGCCAATGATGACAAATGGCTGTTACAATGAAGAAAATGATGTTTCACTACATACTGCCTTAGATGCTTAATTCACTAACAAACATGGCCATCAATCAGCCAAGTATCAGGCTATAGACAAACTGCTGGAGAGGTAATATGATCAAATTGAGATAGAAGGTCCAGTTGTGTTCAGGAAGACCAGCTTCTAAATCTCACTTCTGCTGCTACCTGTTGTGTGACAATTAGCAGCTTCTTAACATTTCTTAGCCTTGTTTGGGGGTATCTGTAGTACCCACAAGGTTGCTTCGAAGCTAAGTGACATCATAAACTTTAAATACTATATACAAGTGAATTATTATATATAGCATATATTCTAGCACTATGCTCTTACCTCAAATCTCTCTAGCTTGGTGAAGAACTCAAGGTCACCTTCATGAAGGAATGAGTTAGAGTCATTTTATACTATGTGAGCTAATTGTTAAATTTTCAATATTACATTTTCACCTCTAAAATTAATCCATGTTAAATTTTCAGTGTTGCATTTTATATCTCATTGACTTATCAGCACTGGTGTTGATGGTTGTGTTGATTGTCTTGACCAGTCCAGTCAGTGTGGAAACTAGATTAAAATACAATTGGAAATGTTTAACAAAATACTTTAAAATAATACATAGATGGTGTTAATACGTAGTTTTTTTAAGTCAGTAGGTAGCTGCGGTGATCCTTATTTCTCGTTTCCATCTGAGTTTGACACTATTGCTCTAGACTTAAGAAAGTGACAGAGAAAACATTAATGATGCTGATTAAAGGTAAAGTATGACCTGCTCTGTGGAAAGCTGGTTATTGAACATTTACTAATATGTTCCCCTCCATGCCATAATGAAGCATCAGAAAAAGACATAAGTAGAGTCCTGTCTGAATTATAAGACAACCATATAACCAAGGGAATCCTAGATTTCAGCCAAACTAAGCATTTAATAAAACTTTTCACTTTATTTTTTTAAGCTCTTAATACTATTTTTTTCCAATTACATATAAGGAAATTTTTTGATATTCATCTTTTTAAATAAAATTTTAAGTTCCAAATTTTCTCCCTCTGTCTTTATCCTCCCCACTCCTTAAGAAAGTAAGCAGTTTGATATAGATTATATATATATGTGTATTTATCTAAAACATATTTTCATTTTAGCAATGTTGTAAAGAACAGTTTGAAAAAATTACAGTTTGCAAAAAAAAACAACATGAAAAAGCAAAGAAACTGAAAATACATGTTTCCTTCTTCATTCAGATTCATTAGTTCTTTCTCTGGATTTGGATAGGATATTCCATCATGAGTCTTTTTGGAAATGTTTTGTATCATTGTATTTCTGAGAAGAGCTAAGTCATGGTTGATCATCACACAATGTTGCTCTTACTGTGTAAAATGTTCTCCTGGTTCTACTCACTTCACTTCACATAAATTCATGCAACTCTTTCCATATTTTTCTCAAATCTGCTTGCCCATTATTTCTTATAGCATGATAATATTCTATACTACATCAACATATCACTCATTCAGCCATTCCCCAATTGATGGGCTCCCCTCAATTTCTAATTTTTTGTCAAAACAAAAAGAGTTGCTTCAAATATTTTTGTACATACTTTCCCCTTTTTTTATGAACTCTTTGGGATATAGACCTAGTAGTGGTAATGGATTAAAGGATGTGAACAGTTTGATTTGCAAATTGGGCATAATTTCAAATTGCTTTCCAGAAGGTTGGATCAGTTCATAATTCAACCAACAGTGGTTTATTGTTCCATTTTTCTCACATTACCTCCAAAATTTATCCTTTTTATTTTCTGTCATTTTAATTAACCTGATAGATGTGAAGTGGCATCTCAATCTAATATATTTTTCACTATTTAAGAAAAAAATCTTTTATGTTTGTTCTTCAATGGCTACAACATGTCAAGACATTAGGTATGATTTTATTGCTTTGGTGTTGGTAATGTTCGTTAATAAGTCAGTTATTCTTTCTTTTTCTCAGTTGTTCCTACTAGATTCATACAGAACCCCCTCATAGGAATGTAGTGTGGATAAGCTAATTAATAAAAGCCAAGGGCTTCAAAAATACAGAACTTCATTGGAGCATTCCTTTAGTCTCCTTTTCTGGGATGGGATTGTAGGATAAATCAACAATCTTTGTATATCTTTGTCATATTCTTTATCATAACTTTAAATTCAATAAATAATTATCTGAAAAGTACCTGGCCAGATCCTGGGAACACAGTGACCAAAATAAAGCTGTCTTTGCCAAGAGGAACTTATATGCTATTAAGGGGGGAAAATATTCAGAGAGGCAAATACACAGCAATTTGAGGAGATTAACAAGAGGTCTTAGGGAAGGCTTTAAAGAAAAGGTGTCACATAAGGTGAGCCTTAAAGAAAAATATTCATTTTGATGAGGACAAATTAGGAATGAATTAACTAGAGGCATGTGAAATGGCATGTGAATGTGAGAAAGACTGGAAATAGGATGTTATGTTCCAGGTATAATTAATTATCCAATCTAGATAGAACAAAAGTAAATGTTACAAAATAAGGCTGAAAAGATAGGTTGATGTCATCATATAAGGTCTTATGTACCAGGATGTATTAGAGAAGTGAAGTGGGGAAGAACAGTTAGGAAACTCTTCAAATCAGGACTGATGCAAATTTGATGAATTTCTGAACCAGAGTGTAGATTCCAAGACTAAGAACCTAGGTGAATAGAAGAGTGATGGGACTCTTGTGCATAAAAGTTTGAAATTTTAGGTATGGTGATTTTTTTCTATTCCACTATTATAGAAATGCTTGTTTAATTTCTTATGATCAGAATAAAATAAAATTAAAATTAAAATAAAGATATAGAGAGGAGCAGGTGTTAGAATGTCATCAACTAACTTTTTTCTCCCTGAGGCAATTGGGGTTAAGTGACTTGCCCAGGGTCACACAGCTAGGAAGTATTAAGTGTCTAAGATCAGATTTGAACTCCAGTCCTCCTGACTTTAGGGCTGGTGCTCCATCCACTTCACTACCTAGCTGCCCCTACCAATTAATCTTTAATGAGAAATTAAATGCTGTAGGTCAAGGAATCTCCTTGGAAGTAGCATGGTACAATTGAAAAGATCTAGATGTGGAATCAGAAGAACTGTGTTCAGATTTTGACTCTGTATATGTGTGTCCTTGGGGTAACTAGTAGAAATTGTGGATAGAGCACTGGGCCTGGAGTCAAGAAAATTCATCTTCCTGAGTTCAAATCTAATCTCAGACACTTCCTAGCCCCTAGGCAAATCTGTTAACTTTGTTTACCTCCAGTTTCCTCATCAGGAAAATGAACTGAAGAAGGAGAAGAAGAAACTCCAGTTTCTTTGGGAAGAAAATCCCAAACGTGTCATGAAGAGTTGGGGCATGAATGAAAAATGATTAAACAATAACAACTGTCCTTGGACAAGTAATTTGCTTTCTATTATCTTGGCAAATTATGATATTGAATTAGTTTATTCCCAATAACTCTGCCTTCCCTTTATCTCACAAAATGTGATTAGAGAATATAAAATTGCAACTTTTTATTTTATTTTAAAAATAATAGCCTTTTCTTTTCTTTTTTTTGCACTTTAATAGTATTTTCTAATTACTTGTAAAGATAATTTTTTAACATTCATTTTTATAAAATTTTGAGTTCCAATTTTTTGCCTTTTCTCTCTTTCCTCCCTTTCCCCAAGATAGCAAACAACCTGATATAGATTACACATGTACAATTATTTTTAACTTATTTCCATATTAATCATGTTAGAAGAAAAATCAGTACAAAAGGAAAAACCACAAAAAAAAAAAAAACAAAACCCACCACAAAAAAAAAGTGAAAATAGAATGCTTCAGTCTGAATTCAGTCTCCATAGTTCTTTTTCTGGATGTGAATGACCTTTGTCATCCCAAGTCTATGGATCACTGTAGTGCTAAGAAGAACTGCATCTATCATCGTAGATCATCACACAGTGTTGCTGTTACTGTATACAATGTTCTCCTGATTCTACTGACTTCTAGTTATACAATTTTTTAAAAGTAATAATCATTCATCCAAAAAATTTATATTCTAGGACATGTAGGTGGTGCAGTGGATAGTGCAGCCTTTGAATAAGGAGAACCTGAGTTCAAATTCGACCTTAGACATTTACTATTTGTATAACCCTAAGCAAGTCACTTAACCCCAAGTGCCACAAAAAAGTTTATATTCTGTCTTTATTGTCAAGAAACAGTAGCACCAAAGCTGCACTTTCCCCCCAACCCATTCTTTTCTATATTTCCCTCTATGAATATATGTGTAGAAGCACTAGCTTTTCATTTTCAAACTATGTTCAAAAATAGTTTTTAATATTCATTCTTGTATAACCTTGTGTTCTAATTTTTTTCTCTCCCTTCCCTCAGCCCCCTCCCTAGACAGCCAGTAATTCAATATATGTCAAACAAAATTAATTCTTCTATATATATTTTCAAAATTATCATTCTGAACAAGAAATATCAGGTTAAAAAGGAAAAAAAATGAGAAAGCAAACAAGAAGCAAGGAAACAACAAAAAAGATAAAAATACTATGTTGTGATGCACATTGAATTCTCTTTCTGGATGTAGATGGCTCTCTCCATCATAAGTCTACTGAAATTGGCCTGAATCACCTCATTATTGAAAAGAGCCATGTCCATCAGAACTGATCATCATATAATCTTGCTGTTGCTGTGTTCTATGTTCTTTTGGTTCTACTCATTTCACTTAGCATCAGTTTCTGTAAATCTGTCCAAGCCTTTCTAAAATCATCCTGCTGACTGTTTCTTATAGGACAATAATATTCCATAACATTCATAAATCATAACTTACTCAGCCATTTTCCAACTGATGGGCATCCACTCAGTTTCCAGCTCCTTGACTGGCTGCTACAAACATTTTTGCTTATATGGGTCCTTTCCTCTGTATCTTTGGGATACCCACTCAGTAGAGACACTGCTGAATCCAAAAGTATGCACAGTTTTATAGTCCTTTGGGCATAGTTCCAAATTGCTCTCCAGAATTATTGGATCAGTTCACAATTCCACCAGGTAGATTTCTTTACATCCCTTCCAACATTCATCATTATCTTTTCCTGTCATCTTAGTCAGTTTGAGAGTGGTATCTCAGAATTGCCTTAATTTGCATTTTTTAATCAATAACAATTTTGAGCATTCAAAATTAGAACATTAGAGGTCACCTAGTTTAACACTCATTTTACTGATGAAGAAACTAAGGCCCAGGGAAGTGAAAAGAGTTGAGTCTAAATTTAAATCTAAGGTTTCTACATGTATTGTTCTTTTCATGGTACTGTGCTCCCGTTTTTCAAGCAACATTTTCAAGTTTATAGCACAAAGTAAACCAAAAAAAAAATGCTTCTAACAATTGACTTCTCACCTCTAAGACAATCCAGACAACTGGATTAAAAATAATTTTACTTTTAGCTCTCCTTTGCTGCCATTCCTTCCTATGATTAATTGCTCTTTAGTCACTCCTCTGCAAAGCACTTTTATTTGCTGATTTCATATTGCCTGTGCTTAATTAGCAATTTCTATTTCTATAATCTTCACATTATGTGAAGAAAACAAATCTAATTTTTCCCTTCCTTCTGGCTACAGGCAGCAGTTTTCATTGTTTTTGAGGGTTTAGCCTAAACAGCTCCCATGTTCCAGTTCAAACTTCCTCATCAGTTGTTAATGTCCCTAATGAACAGCTAAACAGGAGGTCATCATTACTGGCAAGCCCTTTCTTATTTGCAGAATGGAATACCCCAAATATCTTCCTTGGTTGGTAAACATTACCTTGCTTTTTCATTGTATTTATATATTTCAGATGACCTGGTATTCCTTCAATTTGGGTGTTCTCACTAGACGATAGGTTCTTGAGTTACAGGAATCATAATGGCCATCTGGCCATATGATGATCAAGCATCCTAAAATCTTTCCAACATAGGGGGAGCTGAACTAATTTTCAAGAAACCAGAATTATTCATCTAGACACTTAAAGGGACTTTGAAGATTTTCTAGTACAATATCTCCCCTCTTTCCTATTTTCTACATTACAAAATGAAACCCAAAGAGTCATAGTGGCTTACTCAATGTCATAAATATAGAAAGTAACAGAGTTGGTATTTGAAGAAAATCCTTTTAATTCCAAAACTAGCACCATCTCTACTTTATTATGAATCCATTTTAATTCAATACTTTTAGGTCAATCTTTTCCTGCTATTTTCAAATAATATGATGTTTTGAATACAAAGTTATCCTGACACAGGTAATCGTTTGCTATTCTTCAGTTATTTTCAGTTGTAGCTAACTCTTTGACATTATTTGGCAATTTATTGGCAAAGATATTGGAATAGTTTGCCATTTCCTTCTATTTTACAGATGAGGAAACTGAAGCAAACAAAGTTAAGTGATTTTCTCAGGATCATATAACTAGTTAATGTCTGATGTTAGATTTGAACATAGGAAGATGAATCTTCAAAACCTCAGGACTTTGATTTAATTTATTAATTTAATTTAAATTAATTTTTACATTTTATTTTATTAATTATATAATGATAATTATATTAAAATATAAAATAAATATAATTATTAAATAAATTTAATTAATATTAATTAAATAAAAATTAATTAATTAAATAGAAAAGATTCTTCTTTGAATTTAAAGACTATATATCTTAAATTATATAACTTCTATTTCTCAAAATCATTTGTAAGGTAGGAAAGGTAGGAAATCAGAGCACAATGTGACTTCAATATTAATGGTTTTAATGCTGGCAATGGTTTAGATAACAGAAGGCTAGAAAATGTTGAATGGGCCAAAGAACTGTCATCCTAGACTCTACCTACTGCTTTTTCTTAGAAATGAAGGCATAGAATGTTGGCTTGCAGTATAAAATTTGGTGTGTTATACACACATGCAAATATTCATACCTGTATATGTATCCATAGAACTATATACATTTATGTATATATACATGTGTGTATGTATATAACCACATATACCTGTATTGCTATCATCTATCTATACATACATACATATAGATATATGCATATATATGTTGTTTTTCTTTGCAACAGGGGAAGACTCACTAATTAGGGAGAAAGTAGGGGAGAAGATATGTATAAATAACTGATATAAGAACAAAAGACATCCATTCAGCTTTCTTTAAAGATATTTTTTAAAAAAGGAAATCATTGTCATGTACAAAGCTAGATCAGGGTCATGACTAAGCCACGTCAAGAAAAGTAATAAACATTTATCATTAAGTACTTCCATTTTATACACTGGAATACAAAGAAAGGTGAAAGATAATCCTCATTCTCAAGGAGCTCCCTTTCTAATGGAAGAAACAACATATAAAAAGCTATATACTTACAAGTAACAAACAAGATAATCTGAAAGTAACCTCAGAAGGAAGACACCAGAAATAGTCTGGTATTCTGATAGACATGAAGATCATGTGTGTAGTACAATCCAGTAGTTGGTCTTGGTCTCAGTGTCTCACCTACAAACAGACATAGGCAATCATAGAGAGTCTTACCTCTGTAGGATTTATTTATTATTTAGTCCAAATCATATATTTTTCATAAAAAGAAAGCAAAGTCTAGAAACTGACAATAACACAGGTTAGTGGTGGGGCAGGGACTAAAACTCAAGTCTCAAGGTTCTCAACTCATTCCTCTTTTCATGATACCACACTGTTTCCCTAATTCATAGAATTGAAGGGTTAGAAGAGATTTCTGGGGTTACCCTGTCCAATTTTTATTTGTGCATGAATTTCTTCTGCAAAGTCCCTAACATCTGGTCATAAAACCTTTGCTTGAAATCTTATAGTGATGAAAAACTCATTATCCCCTGAAGTATCTCATTTTGCTTCTGGACAGCTCTATTTGTTAGTAAATCATTCTTTATGTTGAGCTAACATTTGACATTTTACAAATCCTACCCATAATTCTTAATTTTGCTCTCTAGAGCAAAGGAGAACAAATATAACCCATTTTCCACAAGATAACATTAAAAATTTTTTAATACAGTAATAGTGTCCAAGAAGAATCTTTCCGGGTTGAAGAATAACTTTCTGGTTCTGATGCTTCCTAAAGAGGCCTCCCCTCAGTACTATACAATTCTGCAAGGACTTTGAAGTCATATCTTTCATACTTCTGAAAGTTAGTTTCTTTTGCTCTGGGCTACTTTAAAGAAATGTGATCTTTGTCTATATGGACTTGAATCTGACTTCTGACATGTCCTACCTGTGTAACTTTGGACAAATGAAAGTTATTTAACCACCATGGACCTCAGTTTTCACATCTGTGAAATAAAGAGGTTGGATTAGTACTATGAGGTATGTTTCAACTCCAGATCACTCATCCTTTGATCAATAATTCAGAATTTGCACTTTACTGTAAGAAATAATTTTGGCTTCTAGAATATCTGTGCCAACTATTGAATATCTGGAGTACTGTATTCAGTTCCAGAGGATACATTTTAGAAAAGATTCTTTTAGACTGTAATGATAAATGAATTAGATGATCAAGTTTATTGTGATCATATTGACTAAACACTAGTTGAATGATCCATAAATATTCATTCTAGAAAGTAAAGATTTGGGCAGGGGAAAGGGATTATGTATCTCCTTGAGTTTTGGAAGAGCTGTCATTTGGAAAATAAGGATTAGACCCCATGTTCCTGTCATATATTTCTCTCCATGCTGGGAGGAGAGAGGGACTAGGAGCTATAATGCAAATTGCATGGAAACATCCTTAGGCTTAATATCAGAGGAAAAATAAATGTCCTAATCATTAAAACCATCAAAAGTGGAAGGGATAACTTTAAGGAATAGTGTGTTCACTCTGTCTATGGTCTTCATGAAAAAGCTTTGGTATCAAGACCAGTACTTTATTCATATTAACATGATGCCTTCACTAATTTATCCTGTTTTAATTTTTATTAGTTTTTATGCAATAGTAAATTGAAATTTTTAGGAATTTCCTGTGTCATGAAGAACCCAATACAGGTTGATGACAGTTATTCCACCTTTTCTCAGCAAGAGTTTGGCAAGTGCTGATTTAATGCCAGTGTCAACAATTGGGAGGGGAAGTCCCCTACGGCCTTTGGTCCAAACAGAAGCAATAGCTATTTACACTTACTCTGACCCATCAGAATCCAAACAATGGTTAAGTGAGGCTAGGACCTATCTTGGTCAATCAATGAGAGTTATAATGATTTGGTTTGAAAATATGCTCCTTAAAAAAGAAGTTTAGTCCATAATCTCCAAGATACCTTGCTAGGTTTCAGTAATCAAAATTCATACTCTTTTGGGTATCTACAGGTAGGGGTATGATTCCCTGTATGGACAGAAGGAAAGGATGGAGAGGAGGAAAGGAAAAAGGGAGAAAGGGAGGGAGAGAACGAGGGAAAGAAGGAAGGAAGTGTAATGTCCAGGCTACCTCCCTGGAGGCCTCAGGATCAGCCAGAGTCAGGATAAGTAAAAGGCCTTGGTCTTTAGGGAGAGTAGCAGGCAAACTGCCAGGAGTTTAGCCAAAGCTTTCTTCTTGATTCTGGACTCCAGAATCTCTATCTTTCTCCTCCTTGACCTACAGCCATATTCCAAGGTGAGAAGACAAAAGACCCTAGGGAAAGTCCCAAGGCAAAATGGCAAAAATGGTAATATATAAAATGTCTGTATAGCACAGTCAGGAGGGGATAAGAAAAGGGAGATGGGATAGGTAAAGTGAGACATGATACTTTTGAAGCCATGAGAGAAAAGGGTATTTGTGAAGAGGACATGTTCAGCACTATCAAAAATTATAGATAAGTTAAGGAAGAAAAAGTTTTTTTTTATTTGTAAATTAGGTCATTGGTAGTTCAGCAGAGTGGTGGAGCAAAATAGATTCCTTAGGATCAAGGAGAGAGAAGAAGTGAAGAAGTAGGAGATGCTGAGAGATATTAATTTTCTTTTCCTGAAAGTTAGAGATAAGGAGGGTGATATAAAGATATTGGTTGGATTAAATAAAAAAATATAAGATTTTGTTAATCTGGCCTCAGATACTTACTAGCTTACTATACTTTACTGAGCAAGTCACTTAACTTGTGTTATTCTTAATTCACTGAAGAAACAAATGGTAAACTACTCTAGTTATCCTTGTCAAAGAAATCCAATGGAATGTAGGAATCACAAAAAAGTCAGATATAAATGATTGGCTAAACAATAAAAACAACAAAATTTTATTGTTGTTGTTAAGGATTGAGCCATATTGAGCATGTTTGTAGGCAGAGGGGAAAGTGAAAAAGGTAAGAGAAGATTGAAGATGAATAGAGAGATGAGATGACTGATGAGATAACTGCCCTAAAATAATACAAAATGAAAAGGGAAAGAATGAGATGAAAGATACCCATAATGGATTTAGCCTTTGAATAAGGGATGGCTCTTTTTTGTGATCAGATAAATAGAGAAGAAAATGAAAAATGATACATAGAGGTTTGAGTTTATGGATGAGATGATGAGATCATAGATTTAGAGTTGGATAGCTTCATTATTCTCAATGAAGTTAGAGGCTGAATGATGTCACATAAGTGGGGCAACTAAAAGTACAGTTTAGAATTTTAAGCTTTTAAGGAGTCTCTTTTTTAAACATGCATTAGCCACAGAGGAAGTTAGAGTGAGAATATCCCCATATTATAGAAGAGAAAACTGAGACTTAAAGAGATGGTAGTGAACCAACTAAGGTTATTTGCTATAGCCAAATAGGTGGGAAAAGATTCAATGACTCCAAATCCAGTGCTCTTTTAAATGTATTGTTGTCAACCAAACATAAACATAAATTTCCCTCCTGGTTTTAAAATTCTATAATTTAATGCAAAAGGAAAAGATGGAATATTTTAAAAATTGTATATAGATTTTTCTTGTTACATTTTCTTATACATCAAAGATGTTACTTCCTACTTGTAGCTCCATCTTGCATTTAGAGAAGACACAAATGAACCACAGAGAAGAACAAATAAGCACAGATTCTGAGAGAATATGCCAAATAGCATTAAAATAGAGGGTTAAAATATATTTGCATTTAATATGTGCATGGGCACACATACACACACCCACCCACACATACACATATAGTTCTAATAAACACAGTGATATTCAGTTGCTCTTGGCTTACCTAAAACCATCAACTAATAAAAAAAAAGAAAAGTCTACTAGAAATATTGCTAGCATCATGTATTTAATATCTATGATCTGATGATTTCATGATCTAGGCTCATTTCATTTTCTGAATTCAATACAATTCAGCAAACCTTTACTAAACTTGTATTATGTGCAAGGCTATGTATTGTGCTGGAATCACACAATTAGAAAAGCAGGGATAAAAAAATATCAGACGTCATGGAATCTAGCACAAACTTTAACTAGATTGCCTCAACCCAACCCTGAGTTATCTCTAAAGGTGCTACTCCAGTTCTAAATCTGGGATCCTCTGATCTCTGCTAGTTTGTTGTCCACTCTTTTTCTCTGCTTTTTAGATTCATGAAAAAGAGATATAAAATTTCTTTTATATCATAGGCTTTCAAATACTTGAAGATAATCTTCTTTCCCCCCTCCCTATCTCCTTTTCATCCTTTTCCCACCCACATCCCCACACATGCCATTGCTTCCTTCAACCAATCCTCATATGGTGTGATATCAAGCATCCTTGCTATCTTCAATGATTTTCTCTGGATGGCTTATGGAAATATCCTTCCTAAAATGTGTGGTCCACAACTAAATACAATATTCTAGATATGGCCTGACCAAATCCGAGTGCAATGGACTTATTTGCCTCCTCCTTTTGGGTATCATGCTCTCTTAATGATGTCTATGAAAATTGGATTTGTTTAACCATAGAAAATACAAAGAAAAACAAGGTATAGTTCTTGCCCTCATACATTTACCATCTGCTAAAAGAGATAAGACATGTGTACAAAGCAATGAAAAAGAGAAAATGATAGGCAACATAGCACAATTGAAAAAAATAAACAATGGTCACTTTCTCTGGAATCAGGAGGCTTAGATTCAAAATTTATCTCTGACATTCATTATCTGTGATCTTGGGCAAGACACGACCTCCATGGGATTCATTTTCCTCATCTGTATAATTAGGGAGTTGGCAAGCTTGTCCCTAAAGAAGAGACAAAAATAGGAATCTCCTTCCCTTTTTATTGAAGTGGTAGAGAATGAATGATTAACATTGAATCTACTGTCAGATTCAGCTGATGAGTAAGTTTTGCTGAACTGTTTTTTTCCCTTTTCTGATTTTCATTCTTTACAAGAAGAAATAGCTCTGTGGATAGGGAGAAAATATATATTTGGCAATGAATGTGCTAGAAAAATTAAAGAGTTCATTTATTTTTAAATAAAATGGATAGATTAGATAGCCTCTGAAATCAACTCTAGGTTTATTATGTTATAACCCAAAGTGAAGGAAAGGGGACACAATTCCATGTAGCCCAAAAAAGAAAGAAATCATCAAGAACTTACTATTTGCCATACACTGTGCTAAGTGCTGGGATACAAATATAAGCAAACAAGGCAGCCCCTCTTCTCAAGTGCTTACATTCTAATGGGGAAAGATAACACATAAAAGGGAGCAGAAAACAGTGAAGAAGGAAGATGAGGTATACCCATATGGGGGAGATGTTCCTGGTAAGGAAGAAAAGAAATATAAGTGGTGATGAATGGAGAGAGGAGTTAAGTAAGTATGGCCTGGGCACCTCATGAAATGATGGTCAGGGCCACAGGCTCAATCATCAAATAAAAAGGGCATGGGGAGGTAAAGAAGGCTAGTTACTATTGCCTTGCACTGGTATTCTAAGAATCAATAAGAACTTTATTACCCTAAGAACGTTCCATCTAACTTGAAGTTGAAAGTCTCTTATCTATCTTGTCTTTTCCTGTTGTAACTTGAATTCATTCAGAGAAGGAATTCTGACTTTTCTATTTGTATCACTAGTGTTGGCACATAGTACATAATAAATAAGTGCTTTTTCTATATTCATTTATTCAAGGAAAAATATGGCAAAGGACTTCATATAAGATATATTTAAATTTTATACACATTTTCTACCTTGGGCAGAGTTCTATGACAAGAGTCATATATAATCTAAATATACAATTCCTACCCTCATGGAGTTTAAGGTTTAGTACTTGTTTAAGACAGCTAATTCAGGTTAAAATAATGAGAGATATAAACTCTCCTTTTTTTTTTTTTTTTTTTTCCCCTGAGGCTGGGGTTAAGTGGCTTGCCCAAGGTCACACAATTAGGAAGTGTTAAGTGTCTGAGATCAAATTTGAACTCAGGTCCTCCTGAATTCAGGGCTGATGCTCTATCCACTGCGCCACCTAGCTGCCCTCGAGAGATATAAACTAATTGCATTAAAAAAAAAAAAAACTGAAAACAAAGTTCTGTGATAAATCAAGGCTGGAAGAGTATTATTGCCTTAGGAATAAGGGAAAGCTTCATCATAAAGAGGAATTTGACTTAAGCTTTAAAATTTGGCCCCAAAAATGGGTGGAGAGAAGTGAAGAGCATGCCAAGTTTAGGGAACAGCATAAACAATACCGAGTCAGAACAATACTGAGTGTTTTCAGGAAAAAGAAAGATTAGTTCAGCAGGAACATAGTGGGAATGGAGAAGAATAAGGTGAGTTAGGGTAGTAAAGTGGAATGGTGTCACATTGTGTGTGCATATGTGCGTGTCTGTGTGGGCTGGGGTGGAGAAGGGTCTTTTTCACCAGTGAAAATAATTTAACTTGGTTGAAAAATTTTCAGTAACTTCCCCTTACTTCCTGAGTAGAGAAGGCAGGGAGTAGAGAAGGATTAGGATCCTATAGGAGGTGACTTCAGTACTGCAGTTTAAGCAGATGGTAATGAAAAGCCTCAGTACTAATGCTATGGCAGAATGTGTACTCATTTTTCAGCCCAGCTTTAAAGGGAAATTTTCAAAACTCCTTATCTCTAGATGTCTTGCATCTCAAATTCAAAATATCTCAAAGAGAACTCAATCCAATTTTAGTCCCTCTTCTAACTTCCCTACTTGTGTTGAGGGTAATTCCATCTTTCTAATCACTCAGGTGTGCGATCATCATATCCTCAACTCTGCCTCCACCCCATATATTCAGTGGCAGAGCTTGACAATTCTACCCTTCATACTTTCTTTAGCATCCATCATTTTCCATATACATAATCACCATCATTTTTGCATATATAACTATTAACCTCTTAATTGTCCTTCTGTTTCCTTTCTCTCCCATCTTGAATCCATTCTCCACAAGTTGACAAAATCATCACCATAAAGCAGAGATCTAACCATGCTACTTCCCAGCAGAAGAATCTTTTGTAGTTCCCTGTTGTTTCTAAGATAGAAGATAAATCTCTCATCTTGGTATTTAAACCACTGACAGTCTAGTTCTAGTTTTCTTCACCAGATTTATTTTCCCTAATTCCCCTTCACCCACTCTATATTTTTGATAAAACTAATTTACTTGCTATTCATTCAACTCCATATTCCATCCCTCACTTCAAGGTCTTTATACAGACTTGCTCATATAATGAGATTACCTTCTCTCTTTCTCTCCCCCCTTCTAAGGAGTTTGACTTCCTTCAAGGTAGAAGGATTAGACTTACCTCCCTTCTGATTCTACTTTCTACCAGATGGCTTTTCCGATTTTCCTAATACATAGTGTTTGCTCCCTCCTAAAATCACTTTTGACATAATTATACACAAGATGTTGTTATATTTTGGTGGAATGTCAAATCAACAATTATTACCTAAGTGTGTCCTAGGCACTGAGTCCTCATTGTACCTATTGTGACCTATGGTCTATTGTAACCTGGGCATTGTAGTAAGCACTGGTCATATAAAGCAAACAAAAATGAAATAAAAATCACTTCCTACCCTCAAAGAACTTAATGGAGGAAACAACTTCTAAACATATCAAACAAGATATATATAAGGTAAATTTAAAATTTGAGTTAAGCCAGAGAAGACAGGAAGTGTAGATAAGAAAGCAGAGTATTCCAGGGATAGTAACAACCAGTGAAAACACCTGAAGTGTTAGGTAATGTAAGTTCTATTAGACTAAGGACTTTTTTCCTTTTTTGTGTGTGTCTTTGTCCCTAGCATGGTGTCCTTCATATAGCATACATTTGATAATGAATGGATGAAGCAAACATTGAGAAGAGGGCAAGGGTGGGTGTGTGTGTGGGAGAGATGCTGCAGTGGTAGAATCCACAGTAATTGGTTGGTAACTGTTGGTAACTGATTGAATATGAGAAGTGAAGGAAAATGAAAAATCAAAGATAAGCCTAAGCTTTCAAACATCAGGAGGTAGCATCTTTGATGCTGTCAGATAAAGTCAAAGGAAAAAAATAGCTCAATATTTTCATTCTCGAATCCAAATGCTTCTAATAAGGGTGAGATGATTTTGAACATGTGCTTAATCCGTATTCAAATCAGACAGTGGCTAAAGTCCTTGTGGAACAAAAGCTTTTCTGACCCCCTTATTCTGATCAATCTCCCAGGGCCACATTCAAACCCCTGTCCAACTCATGTGTAGGCTTCAGACAAAAACATATGGCACGAGAGAAGATATCAGTCATTTCTAAGGCTCTCTCCATGATGCACAAATTGCTGTATTTCTAGCCCAAACAAATCACCAAATTCACACTCTATCCCATCACCAAAGTGGTTATAAACAGCACTCACTAAGCATCCTTTTAAAAAACACAGAGCAGGTCTCTTTGCACAGAGCTTCCCCAGGATGAAAATAAAATGATGTTCAGAAGAAAAAGAAAGAAGAAAAATAAGAAAGCAACATCACAGAGCAGCTAGGCATCCCGTTGGTTTTGTATATGTGTAAATAGCAGAAACGACAATTAATAGGGAAAGGAGGGTGACTTATTACAACTGCGTGAGCCCAGCACCCCCAGCAGATTATAACCTTTCATTCCATGGAATCAATCTGATTCAACCCAGACTGACGATTGACTATGTGAAATCACAGTGTGTTGTTCTGGAAAACGCCCCCATATTCTTGTACAGGACAAAGGGGACAATGGCAAAGCAAGGCTCCCAGCACTGCATTGAGATGGAGCAGAGAAGGGAGGAACACAGAGCCCCACAGAGGATGAATGTCTCACTCCAAGAGTAAAATGCATTTATATAATAATAGCTATTCAGTTTGGGAATGTAAATAACAGGGAGAGTTTAAATTGAATATTTGACAACACTGAAACCTGGAAAGTGTGCCTTGAATTTTTGCTAATTTTTTTTAAAGGGGGAGAAGGGTGGAAGCTTCCTTTTGTTGGGAGATAAGAAAACATTCCCACTTGATTCTCTGAATCAAATAGTGGGGAAACATTTTTCTCTCTTCCTCATGGAAAGAAATAATAGATGCATCTCTTAGGCAAAAGATTTTTAAAAAAGGAAAAAAGGAAAAAAAACTAACTCTCCACCCCACCTCAAAAGAAAACAATGTGGGGCAATAATGTTTTAGGTGATTACTTGAGCCAATTTTCCTCCAAAATGACAACTTTGGCAAACTGCCCGTGACAGCACTAGCTTATCTAAAAGCATAAATGTTCCAGGGGAAATAACAGAGCTGCATTCTGTTCTCTAAGGATGAAGGAGGGAGATGCACATCAGAACTAACCTTCAGTGACTGCCTGTTTGACAGCTGAGCTGTGAGAAGCTTCCTGAATCTTGGACAAAGGAAACAGACCACCTTGAATCCCCTATAGATGAAAAAATAATGTTAATAATAAAGAGAGTAGAAATATCTTTGTATCTTCCTTCTTTTGACCCTGAAAAGAAGGACTTTGGGGGCCCTTCACAATCTGGCTTACCAATCTTATTACTGTGTTCCCCTTAACATCCTCTCTGTTCTAGCCAAACCATAGTGTCACTGTTCCCAAATCTAATCAGGCCTTCTGCTATCTCTGTGTATTTTGTTTATGCTATGTGCCATATCTCATCCTACATATCTTTTTTTCACTTCACTTCCTTTAAAGTCCAGCTCACATGCCATTCCTTCTACAAAGCCTTTCCTAATTTTCCTCCCTAAAAGTATCCCTCCCTCCCTAAATCTCTCTAATGACTCGATTCTTCTGTGCAGTTAATCATATTCTAATTGGTATTATAATCACTGCATGAAATATTTCTTCAACTCTTTTCCTGCAACTAGAATGGAAACCTTTTGAAAGAAGAGATCCTATTTTGTTTTGGAGGTTGTTGCATTTTTACTTTTATTTTTTGGTCTTTAAAAATTTTTATTGATCATCATAATATAGCACACCCTCTGAGACTACTTCTCTAGCTTCTACTTAATTGGTACTTTTACTCAGAGTCAGCCTGAGGGTCTGGTTATTTTAGTACTGTTGGTCATGAGTCCCCACTGGTGTGTCTTGAACTGATAATCATGCAGTAGCCTCAATCACCCAGTAGCAAATGGCAATTACTAACAAAGTATAATAAAAACATTTGGCAGAAAACATTCCCCCTAAATGAAGACATATTCTTCCCTTACAAGCTCAAGATCCAAAGAGAGAGTTCACATTTATATTAAAAATGGTAGTGAGGTACAAATGTAGGAAATACATAGAAAAGGGATAAAATCTTCTGTTTATTAGAAATCCTTTTTTCTCTTCATAGAGTCCTCATGAGGCAGGCTAGGAAAGTGCTTCTCTAGAGTACATAATCAGCACTTCTCTCTGTTATGAGCAGGCACAATCTCTGTAGCTATCATATTCTTTGGATAAATGTCTTTCTGCTTCTATCTCTAGGAGTTTCTTCTTTCTTCAGTGACTACAACAACCATTTCTACTGGCTTCAAAGTGGCCTTACTATGTATTCTGAGCACAAATGAGACTTTTTTGGGGACCTCAGTTCCTTCTCTCATTAGCTTAAAGAGTTGCCTCTGATGAAGGGAGGAAGAAATAGAGATAAGCAATTCTTCTTCATGCAAAATACATCCCATTTCTTGGCTTAGCTATAGCCTCCACCACTATACTGATACAGAGAGGAACTATGTGTTTCTAAACTTGTATGCTCTTTTCTCCATTGATCCGTGTGTGTGTGTGATTGTCTCAGCCAATCATACATAGTTAGTTGGTATCTGATGTGGGATTCAGACGCAGATCTTTGTCTCCAAATCTAGAATTCTTTTTTGCTACACCAGCTAATATAGAACAAAGAATTTTGAATTTCAGAGGATGTGAAAGGCTATGTGGATTATTACCTTTTGCTCACCTAACCAAAATCATTTTTACTGTAGAATTATCCATAAAAGTCTATCCATCCTCCAATGGAAGATTAGAGAACCAGGTAATTTACTTCAAAGAATATACATGATTTGGAGGCAGAGGATCTGGTTTCAAATTTTGTTCCTGACAGTTACCACCTGTGTGACCAATCACTTAATCCTGCAAGATTTTGATTTCTTTTTGTCTGCAATGAAGAATTTTATAGGGGCAGCTAGGTGGTGCACTGCATAGAGCACCAGCCCTGAATTCAGGAGGACCTGAGTTCAAATCTGGTCTCAGACACTTAACACTTCCTAGCTGTGTGACCCTGGGCAAGTCACTTAACCCCAGCCTAAAAAAAAATATATATATATATAGATGGCAAGTCTCATCACTTCATTGTGGCAGTCCTGAAGATGGCAATCATGTTGAGCTTTAAGGAAAGAGATGCAGCTTTTGAACAGCAGCAATCATCCTTATTTTATGCTTGTTCATAACCAAACAGAACCAGATTTGTGACTGCCCTAAACGTAGACCTCATTATGTAATTAGAAGTACCTTTACTAATCATATAATTGGAATGTCACTCTATACTTGTGGAAATCTATGGTAATTGTTGGGCAGCTAGGTGGCAAGTTACATATAATACTGGGCCTGGACTTTGGAAGACTTATTTTTCTAAATTCAAATTTTACCTCAGGCAGTAGCCATATGACCCTGGGCAAGTCACTTAACCCTGTTTGCCTCAGTTTCCTCATCTTTCAAGTGAATTGGAGAAGGAAATGGCAGACCACTCTAGTATCTTTGTCAAGAAAACTCCCAATGAAGTCTTTGAATCAGACATAGCTAAAAATAAACTAAACAACAACATGGTAATTGTGCTACTATAATGTATAAGAGAGAAGCAGTCTAAATACTCTTCTGGCAAACCTGCACAAAGCATATGCACAGCAAGCTTTTAGAGACCATGTGAACACTGACCCCTTTCTGACGCTGGGACTAATACCCAGCCAGTAATCAAGATTATCTTCCTACCATGTATCTCTCTAAGCCTGTGTAATTTTTAGAGGGCAGTTTAATTCTAGAAACAATCTATCACCACAGGACAAAGTTATTCCAATTCAAACCTTATACCTAGAAAGCTTCATGCTTACTCCTGATTACAATATACACTCTCTCTTTTGCTTTTTGCCCAAAGTTTTGATCAAGTCAGCAGAAAGAAATATCTGTTTTTTCTCAAAGCACAGTGAATCCTATCCAATAAATTCTCTATGTATCTGTTGGAGTAATTCAATAGATAGTCCTACAAAAGACAGTGGAATAGATATGATTAAGTCCCATTTTAAGAAAGCCAGTAAAATTTCTAGTAAGAAATGAAAATTGGGTAGAGTTAGTTCCATCCAAGATTGGTTCTAAAAAATAATAATTTAATTTTTAAAGAAATTGATCATGTATATCATTCAGGGGAATGGACATAATAAATAAGTAGGAACAAACTAGCAATATCTTAATAGTATATATGGATTAATGGGACTTGGACATCTTCCTCAGCCAAATTAAACTCTAATAAGAATCAGAGGAAAGAAGCACTTTTTTTCTGGAGAGATTCTGTCTCCTGAGTATATTCATTTTTTTCTTTAATAAGCAATCTATCATAGAATAATAGAAGTTTAGAAATGAAAAGCTAGAAAATAACATGGAAGAAAAAATGTCCAATGTGGACAAGGCCTTGGTGTTTAGTCATTTTCAGTCATGTCTGACTCTTTGCAACCACATTTGGGGTTTTCTTGACAGAGTACTGTAGTAATTTGTCATTTCCTTCTCCAGATCATTTTACAGATGGGGAAACTGAGGCAAACAGTATACTTGTCCACGGTCACACAACACAAGAAGATGAATCTTCCTGACTCTAGTCCTGGTACTCTATGTACTGTACTGCCTAGTTATGATAATATTTAAAAATGTGTAATAACGTGACAAAGAGGCCACAGTCAATGTCATATATCTGTTCACTGAAGTTTCTGTTTAAAATGTAAAATTGTTTTGTATGTACACACTGCTTTACTGATTTGATTTTAGTTAAAAATTAGAGGTCAGGAAGACCTGAGTTCAAATCCGGCCTTAGATGCTTACTTACTGTTATTTGATCTTGGGCAAATCATTTAACATTTTGCCTCAGTTTCCCCAATTGTAAAATGAAGATAATCATAGCACCTATCTCACAGGGTTGTTGTGAGGATCTCCAGTTCTTGTGATAGAAATGCTAGCTCACATTATTCTTATCCAGAAAGTTTTTCACTTTATCTAGAGAAAACTCCCATTATTCCTTCTCAACTTGTACCTTCCATTCCCCAGGCACCATACTGCAAGCTGCCCAAAGCTGATTAATGGATTGGTTTCAATCTGAAAGGAGATCTCCAGTGAAATGCCACAGGACTCAGACTACTTTTCAACATTTATTAACATTTTTATCACTTCTGAAATTTGGAAATAATAGGAAGATGGAAAAGATGACTAATTAACATCATGGGTGACAGAATGTGGAATATCTAATAAGTAAATTAATTGTGATGAATATATAAATTTCTAAACTTGGATTCACTCAATTTATGCATTAAAATATTGAATAAGACAGAACTTAGCATCTGAGCTCGGTCTCACTAGTTTTTATAAAGCCAAAATGACCCATGCTATCCTTCCCCAGAGTCTTTTAGATTTGAGGTTTCAAAAACATGGCTGGCACTACTACATTTATGTCCCAAAAATATCATGAAAAAAGAAAAGAACCCATATGTGCAACAATGTTTGTAGTGCTTCTTTTGGTTGTGGCAAGGAATTGGAAATTGAGTAGATGCTCATCAACTGGGTAATGGCTGAACAAGTTGTAAATGAATATAATGCAACACTATTGTTTTTAAGAAATAATGATCAGGGTGATTTCAGAAAAGTCTGGAAAGATTGCATGAGCTAATGCTAAATGAAGTGAACAGAACCAGGAGAACATTGTACACAGTAACAGCAAAATTATGTGATCAACTGTGATAGCCTTAGTTCTTCTCAGCAGTACAGAGATTCAAGACAGTTCCAATAGACTTGGGTTGGAAAAAACCATCCATATTCAGAGAAAGAACTATAGAGACTGAATGCAGATCAAAGCATACAATTTTCACTTTTTTTTGTTTTTTCTTTCTTGTGGTTTTTCTATTTTATTTTGATTTTTTTCACCGCATAACTAGTATGGAAATGATAGAATTGAATAGAAGATGATTCTACATCTATAACTAACATTAGATTGCTTGCTATCTTGAGGAGAGGGAAGGTAAGAGACCAAAAGAGAAAAAATAGTGAAACTCAAAAGTTTTTCAAAAATGAATGTTGAAAACACCCTTTACATGTAATTGGGTGAAAATGCTATGAAGTAAAGGGAAAAAAAAATCATGGCTGGGTCAAGACTGAAATTTGTTTTGCATTACTATGCTATTCATTAAAAGGATTTTCTTCTTTTTTATTATTTCAAGGGAACTAAGGTGAGAAATAGATATAGATGTTTGTTCATTGAAAATAATTTAATTTTTTAAAAAAGAGATGATAGGATGGAAACCTATCTTTCTAACTGCTAATAGGTAACTCTTATGTATGAACCTGTTTTTGAAGTTTTCATCAATTTTTTTTGCAAATTTTTTTTGGTTTGACTTTGGTGTGTACATTTGACTTCGGCAATGTCACCCACAGTTGTTTAGAGTATTAATATAATAAAAAAATTGCTTCCAATTCTTCTGTAGACCAGGGCACAAATCCATTGAGCTGATCCTTTGTATGAAATGTTCTACTATTAAGACTGAGCATCCTAGATAATATTCCAGAAAATTTTGCTTTAAGTTTAATTGAGTTTCCCAAACTTAACTTTGTTTCCTAGAGATCAGCTGTTTGTTTCTCCCCCCACCCCTCTGATTGAGTAAAGTGCTTTAGAGCTATTGGGCAAATATCAATTATACGGACATCCTGAGTAATGTCAATGTGAATTAAAAACATGCCAGCTTTTTAAACATCTTTACTGAGTTCTTAATTAACTTGACAATAAAGTCAACAATAGAGATCCCTGTTGTTTTAACTATGAAAGGCAGTTGAGTTCTTCTTCCTCTAGTTCTTTTTTGTTATTGTGGTTATTATTTACTTAACCAAGAGCTTGCATCTTAACCCTAGGCTGTTACTCTAGCCATACCATAAAGTGCCCTCAGTGGTGGTCACTCTGGGTTGATTGACCCAATCAATGTGGAAGAAGGGGTCAGAGTTCAGTTAAGGAGTTGTATATAGCTAGGTGGTAAAGTGGTGAGAGTTCCAGACTTGGAGTCAGGAAGATCTTATTTTGAGCCTTGCCTCAGATACTTACTTGTGTGATCTCGGGCATACCACTTATCCTCTATCTGCCTCAGTTTCCTTACATATAAAATGGAAATATCACTTACCTCCCAGAGTTGTTGTGAAGATTAAACGAGGTAACAACTTTCATTTATACAGCACTTGAATGTTTTCAAAGCATTTCAGAAATGTTGTCTCATTTGATCCTCACAACAATCCTAGAATTGTTATTTTTATTATTGTTAATGTAGCAGTTATTGTTATTTTTATCCTCATTATACAGAAGAGGAAATTGAGTTTATGCACTCAATGAGGGTCACACAACTAGTAACTGAGATTGGATTTGAACTCAGAATTTTTTTTTTTTGCTTCACGGTCCTTAGTATTTGATCCACTAGACTAATATAGGTAGATGTCTAACATAGGTATAGTACTTTGTAAACTTTAGAATGTCTTATAAATGCTGGCTATAATTGAGGAGGTTGCAAAATTGGAGTTTAGGGTAATTGAAAGTGCTAAGAATTCAGAAAGCAAAAAAAAAGCCACATGAAGAATTTATTTAAAATGAGAATATAATAGAAAAAATAGAGGTACTACTACACATCTCTCAGATTCACTAATATGATAGGAAAGATAATGACAAATGTTGGAGGGGACTTAGGAAAAGTGGGACACTGATACATTGTTGGTGGATCTATGAATAGATCCAAGCATTCTGAAGAGCAATATGAAACTATGCCCAAAGGGCTATCAAACTGTAAATGCCTTTTGATCTAGCAGTACCTCCACTTAGTTTATATCCCAAAGAGATCTTAAAGGAGGGAAAGGGACCCACATGAGCAAAAAATGTTTATGGCAGCCCTTTTGTAGTGGCAAGAAACTGGAAACTGAGTGGATGCCCATCAACTGGAGAATGACTGAATAAATTGTGGTATATGAATGTTATGGACTATTATTGTTCTATACGAAATGATCAGGAGGATTGTTTCAGAGAGACCTGGAGAGACTTACATGAACTGATACTAAGTGAAATGAGCAGAACCAGGAGATCATTGTACACAGCAACAAGATTATATGAAGATCAATTCTGATGGACGTGAATCTTTTCAATAATCTAGTTATTCAGGTCAGTTCCAATGATCCCGTGATAATGAGAGCAATCTATATCCAGAGAGAGAACTGTGGAAAGTAAGTGTGGATCACAACATAGCATTTTTCTTTTTTTGTTGTTGTTTTTTTTTTGTTTGCATTTTGTTTACTTTCTAATTTATTTTTCCTTTTTGACCTGATTTTTCTTGTGCAGCATGATAATTGTATAAGTATGTATACATATCACATTAGATTTAACATATATATTTTAACATGTTTAACATATATTGGATTACTTGCTATCTAGGGGAGGGGTTGGGGGAAGGGAGGGAAAAATTGGAACGCAAGTTTTTGCAAGGGTCAATGTTGAAAAATTATCTATGCATATGTTTTGAAAATAAAAAGCTATAATAAAAAAAGAAAAAATGAATATGTGTTTATTATGTACCAAGCACTATGTTAAGTTCTGGGAACAACAAAAAAAAAAAAGGAAGGAAGGAAGGAAGGAAGGAAGGAAGGAAGGAAGGAAGGAAGGAAGGAAGGAAGGAAGGAAGGAAGAAAGGAAGGAAGGAAGGAAGGAAGGAAGGAAGGAAGGAAGGAAGGAAGGAAGGAAGGAAGGAAGGAAAAAAAAGAAAAAAGAAAGAAAGAAAGAAAGAAAGAAAGAAAGAAAGAAAGAAAGAAAGAAAGAAAGAAAGAAAGAAAGAAAGAAAGAAAGAAAGAAAGAAAGAAAGAAAGGAAGAAAGAAAGAAAGAAAGAAAGAAAGAAAGAAAGAAAGAAAGAAAGAAAGAAAGAAAGAAAGAAAGAAAGAAAGAAAGAAAGAAAGAAAGAAAGAAAGAAAGAAAGAAAGAAAGAAAGAAAGAAAGAAAGAAAGAAAGAAAGAGAAAGAAAGAAAGAAAGAAAGAAGAAATAAGGAAAGAAAGAAAGAAGGAAGGAAGAAAGAAAAGAAGGAAGGAAGAAAGGAAGAAGGAAGGAGGAAGGAAGGAAGGAAAGAAGGGAAAGAAAGAGAAAGGGACAAGGAAGGGAGGGAGGGAGGGAGAGAACGAAGGAAAGGAGAAAGGGAGGAAAGAAAGAAAAATGACTCAGTCCCCATCCTCCATTTTTTTTTTGAGAGATGATATTAGAAGACCTTAGGGTGTTATGGAAAGAAAAGACAGTTTCAGGTACTCTTGAAAAAATTTTAAATTAAATTAAATTTATTTATACACATTTCTTTATAAATCATGTCAGGAAAGAAAAATCAGAACAAAAGGGAAAAACCACAGGATAGAGAAAAAACAGAAAAAAAGAAGTGAACATAGCATGGATTCATTTACATTCAATCTCCATAGTTCTTTTTCTGGATGCAGATGGCATTTTCTATCCAAACTTTATTGGGATTGCCTTGAATCACTAAATCACTGAGAAAAACCAAGTCTTTCATAGTTGATCATTGCATAGTCTTGCTGTTACTATGTCTAATGTATTTCTGGTTCTGCTTGTTTTGTTCAGCATCAGTTCATGTAACTCTTTTCAGGTCTTTCTAAAATCAGTTTGTTCATGGTTTTATATAGAATAATAATATTCCATTATTTTCATGTACCACAACTCATTCAGCCATTCCCCAATTGATGGACATCATACTGCATATTTTTGCACATGTGGGTCCTTTTCCCTCCTTTATGATTTCCTTGGGATACCCACCCAGTAGTGGTACTGCTGGGTCAAAGGGTATACACAGTTTTATAGCCCTTTGGGCATAATTCCAATTGCTCTCCAGAATGTTAGATCATATTCTTGGAAAATTAAGGGAACAGGAAAATAACTTTAGTTGACAGAGATCAGGGAAAGATACTTGCAGGAGTTGGTACCTGAGATAAAATTTGAAGGAAAGTATGAAGAAAAATGAAAATAAGAGAAAAAGTCTAGGTATAGGGAACAATTTTTATTATCAGAGCATAAAGGAGTGATACAATATGCTGATAATGGGAGATCAGTTGGAGTGTAATTTGGTTGAGCATAAAAGATGTGAAGAGCAGAATGAGGAATTAACCAGAAAGTTAAGTAGGACTGGCAGAAGGAATTTAAATGTCTGGCTGAAGTGTTTATACTGAGTGTATATATCCTATATTTTATCCTAGAGGCAAAACAGAGCCTCAGAAGGTTTTTGAGCAGGGAAATGACATGGCCAAACTTGTATTCTAGAAAGATTATCTTGTCAGTTGAGTGAAGGATGGGCCAGACAGGTAAAAAACTGTTTTCTTACATGCTCATTATGTGACTGACCCATCTCCTATTCTGGTCATTACATTCTTAATAAAGACTTTCACACTGTTTTTTGCACTCAAATTTTCAGTGGTAACCTGCTATGACCTATTTATGTTCACCAGGTGTTGGTCCATCACCCTCTGAGTTTTGTGTCATTTTAATTCTGTGGAGAACATTTTGTGGTATCAGAAAGGAACCAGCTTCTCTGAAAAATAACAGAGCTAAGGACATGCTGTTCCAGGGTTGTGATAAAAAAGCAGCTTTCTCATTAAAAGGCAAATCCTTCATCTCAGAGGTTGAATAGAATGGCACTTGAAAAAGAATTCCAATTGGTTAAATTTAGGGGGTTATATATGGAAGGGGTGAAAAACACAGGCCAGATACAGAATATCTGCTGGCTCTTGCCTCTGATGTATTTCATTAGATATTAAATTGGGTATGTTTTCATTTACTCTCTACTTTTGCCTCTTGAAATGAAGTCCTTTGGAGACAGGTAACCAAATATTGATAAACTCAGTAATGGATGTTACCACCCTCTTACTTTACTCAGTTATGTCTTTGTGTACCATTGCCAAATGGCCTTCTCCTTCAGATACACTACTTGGAGACAAATATGCAAAAGCAACTGAAGTACTATTTTTTTTAATATATCAGACTGGACTGTTTCTCCTTCTCACTGCAGTTCTTCTCTTTCTTGGCACTGCAGTTCTTTGCAAATCAGAGAGGAGAAAAGGGAATTCTTTTGCTACCAGTTTTCTGTGTTTAAAAGTTAAAAGAATTCTAATCAGAGTTAAAAGAAATATTTAAAATTTCCTCCTTTCCATAAGTCTTAAAGTCCTGTTTAATCCCAAATTGGCCCTGCTCAAGCTGGAATTAACCAGCAACATCCTTATTAGCAAAGATGATAGTTTATTTTCCCCATCCTTGTCCCCTTTGACACATGTGATTCTGTTGACTATCATTTTTTCTTGAAATCTACCTCTTTGTATCTGTGAAATGGCATTATTTTTTCTAACTACTATTTAATGTCTCCTTTGAAGACTTCTCTTCTTTCACTATAAATTTATATTATCTAATCTCAACTGTCCTCCCTGCAGGAAAGCAATCATTCCAATTTTTCCTAAACCATTATCCAAAATTGCTTTGCCAAACTTTCACATCTCTATTCAAGTACAACCTCTTTTTTAAGGATTTGATTTCATACTCCACCAGAAAAATTAAGGCTATTTGATGAGAATTACCTTTCTACCTCTCATCTTCATTTTTCACCACTCAGACATATTCCCCACCTAGCTTCTCTTTCACTCTGGTCTCAGATGAAGAGATAATCCTTCCATATAACTCCATTTCTTCATGCCTTTATCCAGTATATCCCCCCCTTATCATTCCCTCCCTTTTTAAGTCAAATCAAGTCAATAAAACAATTTAAACACAATAGTAGATATTGTGGCATTAGAGATACAAATAGAAGCAAAAACAAACATAATTGCTATCCTCAAGAAGCTTATATTCTAATAGAAGAACAAATCACATGAGGGAGCTAAAAATGTGGAAAGCTGCAAGGAGTGTGGCAAGATCCCCATTAAAAGGCAAGGTGGCATTGTCAAAAAATCCAGAGAATGAAGAATGGCTGGTCTGGACCCTTCCTCAAAATGAAGATTCTAAACCAGCAGGATGATTTCAGAAAGGCTTGGAAAGAAAAGATGAATTCATGCTAAGTAAAGTGAGTATAACCAAGAAAAAATTGTACACAGCAAGATTATGTAATGATCAATTCTGATGGATGTAGCTCTTTTCAACACTAAGGTGATTCAGACAAATTCTAAAAGACTTTTGATGCAGAAAACCATCTCTATCCAGAAAGAGGGCTATGAGAACTGAATATGGATCACAACATAGTATTTTCACCTTTTTTTGCTGTTGTTTGTTTTATTTTCTTTCTCATTTCTTCCCTTTTTGATCTGATTTTTCTCATGTGACATGATGAATGCAGAAATATTTATAGAAGAATTGCACATATTTAACACATGTTGGATTACTTGGATCTATAGGAGGAATGTGGTGGAAAGCAAGGAAGAAAAATTTGGAACACAAGATTTTGCAAGGGTGAATATTGAAAACTATCTGTGCACATATTTTGAAAATAAAAGGCTATTATTTTTTTAAAAGAAAGCAGAAGGAGGTAAGCAAGAAGTGCTTACCTAATGTAGCTAGTAAGTAGTAGAATTAGAAATCAATCCTAATTTAATCTCTTTCCACTAACCAATTGTCAATTCATTGCTAGTACATCAAGGCTTAAAATGACTTTTAAGTAGAGTTTCTATTTTGTTCTTCAGACTATATTTACCAAGACAAAAACTTACTTTCTTTTAAAAAAATTTCCACAAAGGTTGAATTAAAAAAAATTTTTAAAAGGTTGAAAAAAAGGTTGAATTTTACTTAAATAGAAAAATCCAATTCATGATGAACTCTGAGTACAGATTAAAACATATCTAGTTCTAGTTCTAGTAAGTGCCTACCAATAGGAAAAGAGGACCACATGTATGGAGGGTGAATGCAGTTGCAGGCAAAATCTGGAGAATGAAACAAGACATTCCAAACAAAAGGAAAGTTCTAGGAAGAACTGATCAATGGGAGAAAGTGGGTACAGCAAGGAAGACTTTTATCTTCAGTGTCAATGCAAGTCATTTAACTTCACTGTCTTTTTAACTACTAGTTCCTTCCCCATTACCTACATATATGCCTATTTCTTCTTTGTCCTTAAAAAAATCTTCAAATGATTTCTCATTCCTCCTTTTCTCATTTAAACAACACCAACAAAAAGAATCTTTAATTGGTACTTCTTCATCTTCTCTCTTGGCTGTAATTGAGCTACTGTCCTCATCATTCAATTTAAATTGTTCTGTCCAATGTTACTAGTGTTTGTTTTTTTTTTAATGCTAACTTTATTGGAGTTTTTTTCTTAGTTCTCATCTTTCTTGTCCTCTTGGTAGCCTTACCATTGCCAATCAGCTTCTCATATTTTATCTTTTCTACGTTTTCAGGACTTTATTCTCTCTAAGTTCTCCATCAATCTAACGAAACAGATTTCTTAACATGTGGTAGCTAAAGTGGTAGTGGAATGGTAACCATCATAGCCACAGATAGTTTGGGAGCAAACTATGATTTGAGGCTAATTCCACTCCACCAAACCCTCAAATGATTAATAGAGTTAGGGTTACATAGAACAACATCTTTATTTTATAGAAGGTGAAACTGAAGTCAGTCAGTAATTTTAAGGATGAGGACCAAGTCCTATCCTTCTTTGCACCTCTTTTAGCATCTATCAAAGTAGCTTATACACATTAGTTGTTCAATAAAGTAATCGAATGAATGTGTGATCTCTTCTCTCTCACATATTCCTTGGTCATTAAAAATAGCTAATAAATATACCTATTCTATAGTGCTTTAAAATTTGCTGACAGCTTTCCTGGAAACAATCCTGTGAGATACTTTAGAACAGATTTTATTATCTCAGTTTTATAGATAAAGAAGACAGATTTGAGCAACCAAGGATTAGAGTTGGAATCCCATGTTCAAATTCTATCTTGGACATTAATTAGTGATGGGATAGATAAAGTTACTTAATATCTTAAATTTTTTTAATGTTTTATTTAAAACTTAAATAAAAATAGGGAATAATAGAAAAAAACAGAAACAATATTGTCATGTATACAACAGAACAAGAGGATTCAATATATATAACAATAAATTTCCATTTCACGAAAGCCTATATAGTAATAGAATATATATTGTGTTCAGTTCTTTGGTTTTCTTTTGTTTTCTGCTGAGCACTTTTTGCTTCATTCTTTTTTCTCCCTTTCTCCTTCCCCAGCCTCTACAGCTCTCCAAAGAAGGCTACAGTTAGGCACAGATATATTTATGTGTACACACACACACTTGCACATGTACACATATACATATACATATATATATATATACATACATGTACACAATATGCATTATCTCTTGTTTCCTATCCTTACTTTGCTTGTACCCACTAGCCCTTCCTATTACTTAACTTCTCATCAAGGATCCCTCCTACATATCCTCCTCCCCCTATCCTTTATCTCCCTCTTAATTCCATTCCCATTAATCTATATACCTTATTCATTACTATTAATCTACACACATTTTATATCCTGCCTATCCTGTTCTTTCCACCTTTTATTTCTTTAAACTTTTTGGAGGGGGTTATACCCTTCTAGCCATGTATATATATTATTCCCTCTTCAACCCATTTCTGATATGAGAAAGATTAATTACCAGCTTTTCTCCCCTATTTAATTGTTTTGTGTCAGTTATTGCTCTTTCATTTCACTTATATAGCATAATTATGGTTCTTTTCCTACATGGTTTTGTTTTTTAGAATCATATCATACTTAGCTCTACCCCAATCTTTCTTTTGGACTAATGACAGTTTTAGACATATAGCTTACATTTCCATGTATAAAACAGTTTGTCATTTTTTGAGTCCCTTGAAATTAGTCTTTGATGTTGGTTCTTTTATGCCAAATGTTTTATTGAGTCCAAGTTTGTTTGCCACAAAATACTGAAAATGTAACAGTTAATTGAATATCTATTTTTCGTTCAATATTATGCTTAATTTTGCTGCATATAATATTTTTGACCTTAAAACTAATTTTTATTGCTGATATGTAGTATTCCAGAAGCTTGTGATCTTTTTTGGTAGTTGCTGATAGATTTTTGTGTGATTCTAATTGTAGCTCCAGTGTATTTGAATCATTTGTTGTTGTTGTTGTTGCTTGTAAATTTTTCTCTTTGATTTGGGGACCTCAAAATTTAAGAATGATGTTCTTGTATATTTTCCTTGTAGGATCTCCTTCAGGTGGTATTGGTGGACTGATTTCTACTTTCCCTTCTTGTTCTATCACTTTAGGATAATTTTCTTTGATTATTTTTTGTATTATTGTATTAAGGTTCTTTTTTGGTCATATCTTTCAGGTAGTCCAATTATTCTTTTGTTTTCTCTTGATCATATGATATGATTTTTGTATGTGTTTTTTATGAGATGCCTCATATTCTCTTCTACTTTTTAATTCTTTATATTTTATTTTCTTTTTCCTTGATCTCTTTTAATTCCACTGGCTTTCCCTTGCCCAATTCTAACTTTTGGAGTCCTTTTCTTTCTTAATACTCTGGATCTCCTTTTCTAGTTAGTTGACTTTCTTTTCAAAATTTTCTTGTTTTTCTTGGATTGTTCTTATTTTTTAGGTATTTTTCAGTTTCATTTGATTTTTAACATCTTTTTTGAGTTCTTCTATGAATTCTTTTTTGAGCAAGTAACAATTTAACATTACTCTTTGGAGTAAGATAATTTTTTTTTTTTTAAATTTCAGTATCCTCCTCTGAAAATGAATCTGTCTTTCCTATAACTATAGTAACTTTCTATAATTGAGTTCTTTCTCCTTTGCCCACTCATTTTAAAAAATAAGATCTTATTAGTGTAATCACTGCTAGTCCTGGAATGGGGAGGATTATACCTTTGGTTTCAGGTTTTCCTTTAGTTATCCCCTTTGCCCTAAACTGCAAGCCTAGAACTCTACCCTCCTCTAAGTACCTGCAGCCAGCAGCTTCTCTGCCGGACTACAGCACTCACCAGGCATGTGCTGATGCCCTCTTGCCCAAAGTCATGTCTCGGAAGCACAGCTGGGCCCTGGTGTTCCCTCATCAGAAATTCCCTCAATCTTCCCAGACCAAGGCTCTAGAGTACTCACACTCTAAGGAAATGAAAGTTCAAATTTCAAAATGAGATTACCTACAAACCCAGTTAGCCCCAGGGCCTTTCACTAGCTATTTTAGCTAGTCTGGAAGTATTTACATTTTGCAATCCTGGTGTTTTTCTTCTGATCTCTTCTGGTTGTCCCAGGAGAACCACTGTTCTGCCATTTGTCATTCACTAGTTTTCACTGGACCTGAACCACAATTTTGTTTTGTTGGGAGGAGGGATTTAAAGAGGTTGGAATCATCTGACCTACTACACCATCTTCCCAGAGCCTTCTCTCACTTAACATCTTTGATCTTCAGGCAACTCTTGAAACTTACATATTAGGTTATCATCTGTGATGGTGGAGTGATCTCCCTTACCACCCTCTCACAGATTGTTGATATGGAAATGAAGTCATTTAAGTACAGAGATAAGTTGTCTTCCCCAAAGTCTCACAATAAGTAAAGGGCAGACTTGGGATAACTCCAGTCTCTTGCCTCCCATTGCAGGAGTCTTTGTACTCCCCATGCTTCTTTTTTTTTTTTTTTAATTATTCAACAAACATTTATTAATTTTCAAAATATTTTTTAATTTTTATTTTCAGTTCTAAATTCTTCCCCTTTCATTAATCCTTTTGCTGCCTACTGAGAAATCAAGAAATCAAGACTCATTACATATGAAGTCGTGCAAGACATATTTCCACATTATCCATATTGCAAAAAAGTGCAAGAAAAATAAAGATGTCAAATTATGCTTTATTTTGAATTCAGAATACATAAGTTCTCTCTCCAGAAGTAGATAACATTTTTCATCATGAGCCTTTAGAACTGACTTGACTAATTGTGTTAATTAGAGTAGCTAAGTCTTTCACAATTGATTACTGCTTAAACATGGCTGTTACTGTGTATATTGTTTTCCTGGTCCAGCTCTTTTCACTTTGCTTCAATTCATGTAAGTCTTGTTTTTCAGAAACCATCCCCTTTGGCATTTCTTATAACAAATAGTATTCCATCAATTTCATATACCATAATTTGTTCAGCAAATTACAAATTGATGGGCAATTCCTTAATTTCCTCTTCTTTGCCACCACAAAAGAATCCTTTCCCTTTTTTTCTCATCTCTTTAGACTATAGACCTTTGTAATAGTTTTGCTAGTTTTATAGGTCTTTGGGCATAATTGCAAATTGTTCTCTAAAATAGTCAAACTATTCACAGCTTCAACAATAGTACATCAACGTACCTGTTTTTCCTTATTCCCTTTAGTATTTTTCTTTTGTGTCATATTTTTAATCTAATGGATATGAGTTGGTACCCTCAGCGTTGTTTTAATTTCCATTTCTCTAATTATTACTGACTTAGAACATTTTTTTTTCCTTCTGTTTACTGATAGCTTTGATCTCTTCTTCTGAAAGCCACTTGTTCAAATTCTTTGATCATTTGTCAGTTGGAGAATGGCTCTTATTTTTAACTAATTTGACTTGGTTGTCTGTGCATTTGAGAAATAAAACCTTTATCAGAGAAACTTGCTGTCAATTTCCTCCTTTTTTTTCCAGTTTCCTCCTTTCTCTCTAATTTTGACTTAATTGGTTTTGTTTTTTCAAAGCCCTACTACTTTAATTTAATCAAAATTATCCATTTTATCTATTATGATCTTCTCTACCCCTTGTTTGGTCAAGAACTCTTACCCTATCCACAGATTTGTCATGTTATTTTTTGTGTTCCCCAAAATTACCTTTACTATCACCTTTTATGTCTAAATAATGTATCCATTTAGAGCTTTTTTTGTCATGCAATATGAGATATTAGTTAATGCATATTTTCTGCCAGGCTGCTTTTCATTTTCCCAATTAGCAAGTTTTTCCCCTAATAGCTGGGATCTTTGGGTTTGTCAAACACTAGGTTACTATGCTCATTTGCTTCTGTATAATGTGTACCTACAGTAGAATTAATTAGTACAATATAATGTATCAAATAATATTTTTTTGATAATTGCCACTTTGTAGTTACTTTGAGATTTGATACTGCTAGGTGGCCTTCTTTCCTTCACCCCCCCGCCTTTGACTTTCCTTATTTTCTTGACTTTTTCTTCCTGCAGATTAATTTTGTTATTAATTTTTCTAGGTCTATAAAGTAATTCTATGATAGTTTGATTGAAATGGCAATGATTAATTAAGCTAATTTAAGTAGTATTTATTTTATGTTGGCTCAGCTTATTCATGAATAATTAATAATTCTTCAGATATTTTTATCTACCTTTATTTGTGTGAAAAGTGTTTTGTAATTGTGTTCATGTGATTCCTGTATGTGTGTTGCCAGATTGACTTCCAAATGATTTTTACTGTCTGAAGTTACTTTCAGCAGAATTTCTGTTTCAATCTCTTCTTGCTGAATAGTCTTGTTGATGCATAGAAATGATACTTATTTATGTGGTTTTATTTTATATTCTACACTTTTGCTAAAACTGTTCATTGTTTCAAATAGTTTTTACTTGATTCTCTGGGGTTCTTTAACTATAGCATCATATTTGCAAAGAGAGATACTTTTGTTTCCTCATTGCCTATTTTTTATTTCAATTTTTTTCTTGTCTTCTAGCTATAGCTAGCATTTCCAACAAAATAGTTGTGATAATGGATAACCTTGCTTCACCTCTGGTCCTATTGGAGAAATTTCTGGCTTAATTACAGATAATTCTTGCTCTTGGTTTTAGATGGATACTGCTTATCATTTTAAGAATGGCTCCATTTGTTCTGTGCTTTCTAGTATTTTTAAGAGAAATGTGATTGTAGTTTATCAAAAGTTTTTTTTCTGCATCTATGATTACTTTTGTTTTTGTTATTAATATGTTATTGATATGCTTATAATCTTCAGGATATGGAACCAGTACTGCATTCTTGGTATATATAAATATATGGTAGATCCAAGATGGTGCAGGTTAGAACTTTGCCTGAGTTCTTTCTGGCTTCCTCAAGAATCAACACCAGATCAGGCCTCTGAATGGATTTTGCAGTGACAGAATTCACAAATATTTGGAGTATAACACATTTCTAGCAGAAGATATCTTAGAAGGATTTCAGAAAAGGTCTGTTCCAATTAGGCATTGGGTGATGTAGCCCCAGCACAAGTGTGATACAGAGAGGCCCAAAGAGAAAGAGACCCCAGGCAGGGAATTTAGTGAGTGGCTCTTAGCCAAAATACAGCAGCATTGGCTACTTTGTCCTGGCACAGAAGCCAGTGGATCAGCAGACCAGTCGTGATACTTCCAACACAACTAAGAAGGCAAACAATTAACTTCTGAACCCTAGCATAAAAAGCAGGACTTGGCCATACCTACCCAACAGAGACAGAGAAAAACAGCTGATGCCATTTATCATGGGAAGAAACTTGGCAGCACCAGCTACAGAGCAGCATAAAAACCCCTGTCACCCTGTAAAGGAAGCTCAGGATAATTTCCCCTTTATCCTAGCAGCGGATCTAAACCTTTAAAAATGAGCAAAACAGAGCTGTGATCATAGATAGCTATTATGGAGACAGGGAAGAAGAAACCTCAAACTCGGAGGACACTAAAAGCAAAATGCCTCCAGATGAAGCCTCAAAGGGTGATATGAGTTGGTCTTCAATTCAAAAGGCCCTCTTAGAAGAATTCAAAAAGAATCTTAAAAGAGAATTAGAAGAAAAATGGGGAAATGGAATGAGAGATTTGCAGGGGCATTTGGAAAAGAAAACAGAAATTGTTTGAAGAAAAAATCTCTTTAAAATGGATTTGGTGAAATGGAAAAAGAAAACAATTCCTTGAAAAAACAGAATAAGTGAAATGGAAAAGGAGAATAAGTATCTAAAAAAATAGAACTGGCAAAATGGGAAAAAATTCCAATGAACAAAACAATTCATTTAAAAGTTCAATTGGCCAAATGCAAAAGAAGGTAAAAAAAGATAACTGAAGAAAACAATTCACTAAAATGTGATTCAGATCATGTTTTTAACTTTCTTTAGTTATGAGGAATGTTTGTAGTAATTGTGTATGTTTCACTAAGGGGAAGGAAAACATGTAAGAAGATCATGATCTCTATCTATATTCAAATATTTGAAAGGATAGTGTGATCTGTAGAAGAGGGATGAGATTGTTCTACTTAGACCCAGAGGACAGAACTATGACAAACTGAATTTAGTTGCAAGAGGATAGGTTTTCACTCAATATGTTTCAGAAATTCTCTGAATTAGTTGTCTGAAAATGCAATAAGCCCCCGAAGAGGAAACACATTTTTGTAACTGCAGTTCTTCCCACAGAACCTAGATGAAAATTTGTCAGAAAATGTTAGTCAAAGAAGAGGGATATATTAACATTTACAGAGTTTTTATTTCTTAAACTCTATATTCACATTGTATGCCATCTCCAATCAAATCTACTGCAAGTCTATCCCAAATATGTTGGAGGTCAGTACCTTAAGAATGATCACTAAAGTTCCTGAAATCTGACTCCACCAATTAAAGCTATCAGTTGCTCCAGAGACAGAGAAAAATAGCTGATGCCATTTATCAGGCAGATAGAAAATAAGAGAAATTCTTGCTTCAACAATGAGTGTGCAGATCCAGCAGCAATTGAGACTTATCCATCACATGGGGACTATCAGGAGAAATCCCCTGCTCAGAACAAACATAGAAATCTATCAAAAATGACTTCTGTATAATGAAAACAGAATTCTTAACATCAGTCCTAAAATATAAGGCACACAATTGATTATTCTTGAAAAGTGGATGACGGTGCATCACCAATTGATATTGGTACTGTGCCTAGCAGGACATGGTATAAGAATAATGAAAAATACAAGTATAATGTCAGTTGGCCCACTTGGAAGAGAAAACTTGGAGGAGAGAGGAAAGAGTAGGAAGAATGCACATGGGAGAAAGGGAAGAATAGGAGAAAGACTGAGCGAAATAAAGACATAGAGAGGGAGGGAGGGATGAAGAGAGAGACAGAGAGAGAGAGAGAGAGAGAGAGAGAGAGAGAGAGAGAGAGAGAGAGAGAGAGAGAGAGAGAGAGAGAGAGAGAGGAGGGGGGAAGAGAAGAGGGAGCGAGGAAGAAAAGGAAGGAGAATAAGGAGGAGGATGAGAAGGAAGAGAAGAATGAGGAGGAGGAAGAGTAGAAGAAGAAAATGAAGGAGGAGGAGAAAAGGAGGAGGAGAAAAGAGGAGGAGAGGAAGAGGAGGAAGGGGAGGAAGAGAAGAAGAAGGGAGGAGTATGAGGATGAAAAGGAGAAGCAGGATGAAGAAGAGGAACAGGAGGAAGAAAAGCAGGAGGAGGAGGAAGGAGAGAGGAAGGAAAAGAGAAAGAGAGAGCAGGACAGAGCAGGAAAGAAAGAGACCCCCTCAATACAGAAACTCCCTAAGGAGTTGTATATAATGTCACATTGCTTTCCTGCTCATCTAGAAGATGGAAAAAAGGACAAAGTCAAGATACAAGAAACATATGTATAAAAGGCTTGCCTATTGCTATTTCAGTTCTTTGCTCAAGTCATTTTCGGTCATTGCTCAAGTTAGTCCACATGCTCCTATTGATATTTCTGCTTTCTGAGATCCAGGCTGGATTCTCAGCTCCTTTCTTGAATGTGAGACAGTATCTTCTTTTTTACATTCTAAGCTCTACCATTCCTGGACATCAGTGAAAATGACATATCTTTTCCAAGGAAGGAGTCCATTTCAAATCAAGTGAATCCTTCCCCATTAATAAACAGAAAAAGATCTCTTCAATCTAATCAACATAATTGATTTAAATGAAGGGGTTGCTGCCTCCAAATTACCTCCAAATAGTCAGTCCATGACCTTTTGAAGACCATAAATTCTTCAGAGCTGCTACCTAACTGAAACTCAGTGAAAGGAAATAGGGAGGTCGGGTGGTGTATTATCCCATTCTTCTTTCATTCCAAACGGCTAGAAGGAAATTTGCTGTCAGTTGTTAACTACAATATTGCCAAGGATGACTGAACAAGCAGACTCATAACAAGATATTGTAGAGGGAATTCATCTATCAGGAGGGGGTTGGACTAAATGACTCTAAGGCTCCATACAGTTCAATTCAACAAAAATTAATTAAATATGTACTGTTTGTGGAACACTGGGCAGATAAAAATATAAATCATATATATAATATCTATAAAGTGAATTGAAAACACAAAGCACTTTATAAATGCTAACTGTAACAGTGTTGTAATTATTATAATTTATGTCAATCTAAGGTTCTTTGATACAATATTCTTTTACATCATAGAATTGTTTTGAATCAAGTAAGAGAATAGACAGGAAGGAGTTTGAAATATTTAAATAGGACCAAATAAAGAACCAAGTAGCTACTTATGTTTGTTTTCTCTCTCTTTTTTTTTTCCTCTGAGTAAAAGTGGAGGCTAAATGTCTTCCTCCCTCCAACTTCATTTCCTCTTATTTCTACCCTCCTCTCAGGTTAAAATTTGTCCTCCTTTCCTCATTTCCTTTGCCCCCTCTTTCCATCCTGTCAAAATAGATGGCGAAAGGATTAAAATTTCATCAATCATTGCCATGCACAGGCCAGGAACAGAAGTAAGCATACTGAATGAGCAGACGATTTTAACTTCCCTGGACAGAGCATGGTATTCCAGGGAAATGAGACAGATGGAGGAAATACCTCAGAGAGTATTGTGACACCCAGAATAATGGACTTAGTTTTCCCCTTGTGGATAAATCAAAGGCAAATTGACTCAACTCACAAGTTTCTCAAGTATTCCCATGCTTACTTTTCCCAGGGCCTTTGGATGGAATCATTTAGAGATAGTTTCTTTTTTGATTGGCTTTTAAATTACATATTTAGAATCCTAAAAGACAAGCAGAAAAGTATTTCACTTCAGAAACTTTGGGTATGCAATACTAAGGATAAAATACTAAGAGATTAATCAAGAAAATCACAGTCAAATGAGCCATAGTAGGGGGTATAGTCCAACAGAGTAGCCAGAAACTCCAGAGAAGCAGACAAGGTACTAAATCAAAACCACAATGGATAAACTTGAACAAAATGATAAAGAGTGAACTAAAGAGAACTAAGAGAAAGTTATATGCAGCAATATTGTTTTAAGGAAAAAATTTAGTAACTCAGTTATTTTGATTATTATAAATACCCAAATTAACTACAAAGGAGCTAAAAAGGAAGACACTATCTGCATCCAGAAAAAAAGAATTAGTAAGTATAAGTATGTATAGAATGATTTTCCATCTCTCTCTCTCTCTCTCTCTCTCTCTCTCTCTCTCTCTGTGTGTGTGTGTGTGTGTGTGTGTGTGTTTCTGTGTCTCTGTGTCTCTGTCTCTGTTTATCTTTGAATTTATTTGTGTGTAGCCATCTCTCTGGCTAGAAGGGGGAGAAGAATAAAAATATAAAAACAGGAAAGTTATATAATAACTTTATTATATGTTTCAAAGGAATAGCAAGTTGTACATAATTGATTGTAGTTTCACATGTAATCATCTTTTTAAAAATTCTATTGTGTTATGGAAATGTTTGTTTTATTTTTAAGGGAAAAATAAAATATAGAACGTTTTTAAAAACCCACAATGGTACCCTTTCATTGAAATGTGGATAAGATATATATTTTATCCCCACTTAACATGGGGAACAAGGAACCCAAGTAGGTCAATGAATTCTAAAATAGATATATCAATTATTTTCTGTGAGAATTTTGAGATAGCTTTTTCTTCATTATTTAAGCTTTGGAATTTAATAAAAAGAGTCTCATCAAGACCCACCATCCATCCAAACTTATATTCTATCTCTGAAACACCAAGAAATATTAATGGATGAGGGTGAGGTGGTGGTGGTGTCATAGATTGTTCTCTAAGATGTCAACCTCAAAAAACTGGTGTGCTCCAAATATCCTCATTTACCTAAATAGCCCAGTAGAGAAAGAAACATTTTGAAATAATATTTATTCATTGTTTTTTCATTTAAAAAAATCCAACCTTATAAAAAAATCTAATCTTAACAAATATCAACTAAATAAACATCTCCAAATACACAGTAGAATAGAGAGGATTATATACTAAACTACCACCATGTAAAACTTGTTTTTCCTTTCAAATATATAATCAATTCAACATATGACTTTCAAAGCTATCTTGATTATCTGTGATTCCTTCTAGCTTTCCTTTTGTTTTTTAAAATGTTTCTTCTTTAAGAAAGTTCAGAAAAAGACTTTTTCTTTCTTTTGTGAGAACCCTAAATTCTAGTATTCCTCTACTCTCCTGAGAAAAAAACAAAATCTTTAATAAAAAATATGCAGTCAAGAATAAATTCCCCAGCAATGAAAATGCATATATCATTCTGCCAAATGTACCCATCGCTGCTCTGTCAAGATGTGAGTAACATGCTTCATCAGGGCTCCTCTGAAATCATGTCTGATCCTTTGATTGATCCTAGATCTTAAGTTTTCCAAAATTATTTATGTTTATAATTTTTTTTTTATTTTTCCCTTCCTGGTTCTACTCACTTCTTTGTGTCAATTCATATGTATGTTTCCCAAGTCATTTTAAAATTATCCCTTTCATCATTTCTTCTGACTTATCTTAACTTGTCAATCTTTTTACTTTTTTCCTGTATCACTTCTTAAATTGAAATTTATTGTTTCAGCCAGAGAGGAATTTGTAGCTCTAGAGTTACTTTGGAGCTATTAAACTTCACTATTTCTGTTGGTGACACCAGTTGCATTCATATCAAAGGTTAATATGGCATAAAGAAACCTTTCCTCTAAGTTGATTCCTGAGGTTAATGTGGTTATTTCCTCTACTAGGGGAGATTGCAAATCATACACTCTTTCACCTTATGCAGTTGTTATGTATAGCAGTTAATTTGTGTAGTGGATAGAGTGCATGGCCTGGAGTCTGGAAGTTGTTGTTCAGTTGTTAAAGCTGTGTCTTATTCTCCATGACCCTATTTGGGTTTTTCTTGGCAGAAATACAAAAGTGGTTTACTATTTCTTTCTCTAGATCATTTTATAGATGAGAAAGTTAAATGACTTTCTGAGGCTCACACAGCTAGTAAATGTCTGAGACTAGATTTGAATGCAGGAAGTTAAATCACCCGAATTCCAGACCTTGTACTCTATCCTCTGTGGAGTCAAGAAGACCTGAATTCAAATCCAGCCTTAGATACTTATGAGCTGTTTGATTCTAGGCAAATCATTTAACTACTTTTTACTTCAGTTGCCTCATTTGTAAAATGAAGATAATAGCACTTACTTTGTAGTGTTGTTCTAAAGATAAACTGAGATAATAATTGTAAAATGAATAGGATGAGTCCTTGCACATAGTAAGCACTATTTAAATATTAGCCATTATCACTCTTATATCATGAATACTTCTTTTTTTAAGTTTTTTAATCTTTTTTATTGTAGTAAGTTTATTTTTAATACACATTGCTTTATGAATTGTGTTGGGAGAGAAAAATCAGCACAAAAGGGAAAAACCATGGAAGAGATTAAAAAAAAAAAGTGAATATAGCATATGTTGGTTTAAATTCAATCTCCTTAGATCTTTATCTGGGTGTAAATAGCATTTTCTGTCCAAAGTCTATTGGGGTTGCTTTGGATCACAGAACTATTGAGAAGAACCAAGACTTTCATAGTGATCACTACACATTTTTGCTGTTATTGTGTACAATGTATTGATGTTTCTGCTTGTTTCGTTCAGCATCAATTCATATAGATCTTTCCAGACTTTTAATCAGTTTGTTCATCATTTTTATAAAACAATATTATTCCATTACCTTCATGTACCACAATGTGTTCAGTCATTTCCCAATTGATGAATATTTAGTCCTTTTCTACTTCTTTGTTATCACAAAAAAGCTACTTCAAACACTTTTACACATGTGATATCATAAATATTTCAAGGAAAAGACCACAATCATACTAAAGACTTTATTCATTTCTGTTAATATTTGTGAGCACCATTGCAATACTCAAGATATGCTTCTATTATTCCTTATTCTTTTATTTTTGTTACATTATTTTTTTCTTGGTCATTACTATATATAAATATATTTCAAAGGCATGACATCATTGGTAATATATGGCAGGCTACTGACAATAGCTAGGTAGTATAGTATAGATCACTGACCTTGGAATTAGCAAGATTTATCTTCATGATTTTAAATCCAGTCTTAGACACTTATAAGTTTGTGTGACCTTGGGCAAGTCACTTAATGCTGTTTGCCTTCATTTTCCCATCTGTAAATGAACTGGAGAAGGAAATGGTAAATCATTCCAGAATCTTTGCCAAGAAAATCCAAAATGGGGGTAACAAAGAGCCAGACACAACTGAAAAATGACTAAACACTAATGCATAGAGAGCAATCATGTATCTTGCCATTGTCCTTTTAGCCACCAACAATGATGATTCTTTAGAGCTCATTATGTCCCAGGGCATGTCCATCCATTTAACTTTTCAGTGTCCTGATCAACTCAGTAAATTGAGGCATCTAAGGACTCTGGAGATAGTGTGACCTAAGTTCAAATCCAGCCTCCAAAATTCAACAAATGTGTGATCCAAGATAATACTTAACCTCTGTCTGCTTCAGTTTCTTCTATTATAAAACATGGATAATAATAGCACCTGCCTTCCAGGTTTATTATGAAGATCAAATGAGATATTTGTAAAGTGTTTAACAAAGTGCCTTGCAGATAGTAGGTACTTAATAAATGCTTACTTCTTTCTTCCTAAATTAAAAATAAGTTGAAGAAAAGGAACTACACTGGTAGGAGTTTCCTCACCAGAAAATTATGAATATGAATGAAATAACAGATATAGTTCCTATCTAGTAGAAGAATGATAGAAAATTAGTAATAAAATACAATGACCAGGCATGCATAAGAATGGAAGAATCAATGGTAAGGACATATGCAACAGAAATAAAATCAACCCTACTTTTTAGAAACATATTCTGTTAGAGGGGTGTATACAGTATAGATCTGAGTATTTAAATACAAAGAATTTTTTCTTCTGCTGAGGCAATTGGGGTTAAGTGACTTGCCCATAATTACTTAATACTAGGAAGTATTAAGTGTCTGAGATAGGATAAGAACTCAGGTCCTCCTTATTTCAGGGCTGATGCTCTATCCTCTGTGCCACCTAGCTGCCCTAATACAAAGAAATTTCAAGGAGGAGAGAATATCAATAATTTGAGGAATCCTGATAAGTCTTGTGGCAAAGGAAGTAGTATCATAGGTTATTCTGAAGAAAGTTGAGTTCAGAAATATGGAATTAAGGAGAAACTGCACTCTTCATATGAGCAGCAACTTGTGAAAAAGTAAAAAGGTGAGATAGGAATTGTACCTTTGGGCAAAGAGAATGCATAAAGGAGAATAATATGAATTCAGTTGAAAGAAAAGTGGGAGCTAAATTGTGGAAGGATTTAATTGCTAGATTGGGGATTTTGTACTTATCTTATTCTAGAAACAAAAGGAAACCAATGTAGACTTTTGTAGGAAAGTATAGGTAATGACATAATAAGAACTATGTTATAATAATATAAATGTAGCTAATGTGTGGAGTAAGCATTTTATAGAGAAGAGCATTGAGACAAAGAAACCAATTAGGAGGCTATTGTACTAATCCAGACAAGAAGTGGTGAGATTCTTTTATTGTTTGATTTTTGTTTTGGGAAGTGAGCACTTTTAAAATTCATTAATGTTTTTCATTTTACATATATTATTCCCACTCTTTGAGAGATTTCTTGTAACAAAATAATAAGTAAAACTAAAATTATGGTGGCTTCAAACAAAGGTGCATGCAATATTTCCCATCTATATCCCCTTATCTTTTTATTTTTTGTTATTTTAAATTAACCAAATTTCCCTATCATTTTTTACTCCAGTAGAGAAAAAGTCCATGTAACAATTGCTCATGATCAAGCAAAACAAATTCTATCTTTGACTGTATTTACAGAGATAGCTAGCCAGCTCGATGTTCCATTCTGTATCTTAATCTGACACCACTTGGTCAGGAGGACTGACTTCTATCATCTCTACTCTATCATCAGTTCTTTGATATCCATGATAATTGTATTGATCCTAATTCCTAGACCTTTCAAAGTTATTTATCTTTAGTGTTAATTACTGTGATACTGACTATTTCTGCTCATGGCAGCTAGGTGGCAGTGGACTCAGAATGAAGATCTAAGTTCAAATTCAGCCATACTCACTTACTAGTTGGGTGATCCTGGACAAGTCATTTAACCTCTCTTGCCTCAGTTGCTCATATGTAAATTGGGGGTAAGCTGGAAAAGGAAATGGCAAATCACTACAATTTTTTTGCCAATAAAACACCATGAGCAAAACCCATGGAGTCACATGGTCAGATATGACTAAATATCTGCTCATTTCACTGTTCATCACTTCTACAAATCTTTCCATTTCTTTTTGAAATTATTTTTCCCAGGCAGCTAGGTGGTGCGGTGGATAGAGCACCAGCCCTGAAGTCCGGAGGACCTAAATTCAAATCTGGCCCCAGACACTTAATACTTTCTGACTGTGTGACAGTGGGCAAGTCACTTAACCCCAATTACCTCTGCTTAAAAAAAAAGTATTATATTTCCCTCATTTCTTAAATAATCATAACAATATTGCATTACATTTATGTACCAAAATTTATTCAGTCATTCCTCAATTGATTGGTATACATTTAATTTCCAGTTTTATTTTTTCTTTATCACCACAAAAGATGCTATAAATATTTTTATAAATGGTTACACAGCTAGAAAACAGCATTTCCAGGATTCAGTACTAACTCTGTTTGTTCCAAATCTAACACTGTTTCTCATTATGCCATGTTGCTGTAGGAGTAGCTAGAGGAAGTGAGTGCAGAACTCTTAGGAAATATATCATATTAGTTATATTTAATTAAAGAAGCAAACTAAAATATAAGAGAATAGGGCAACTTAAGAAAAAATAACTTGAATTGCATTTATCAAAGTTCACAAAACCCTTCACACACTGAAAAATTAGAGATCTTAAATTAAAGTAGGGAGTGGAGAAAATGGAAGGGATGGAGGAAGTTAAAATTACAGAAATTGTCAAATGATTGAATAAGGGGATTGAGAAAGTAGGAAGAGCCAAGAATGACTCTTAAGATTGAAGCCCTGGGTATCTGTAAGGATGCTTGTGCTAGCAACAGAAATGAGGTAATGTGGAAGATGATCTTTTTGTGGCAATGGGCAACTTGAGGTGTTCATAACTTTTATGCTTTTCATTGATTCTGATACAAATATATCGCCTCCTCCTATTCAGTTCTGGCATCAAACTGTCTAATAGTAATACGTGTCCAATATACATGTACTAATAGTTTAATGGATTACCCTTCCTTTAATTTGTCTTAATTATATGTCTTATGTTAAATGGGAAAATACCAATTGTTTTCTCTTATTTTTACAACACACAATAGGTTCATTGTGTGATGGGAGAAATAATCCTATGATATTCTATAGTATTTATTAAGAATGTAAGGATTGCTCATCAATCTAGGGATGCAGAGAGATTAACTCACTTGCCTGAATCATAGTTGAAAAGTGTCTCAAGTCCAATTTGAACTCAATTCTTCTTGACCCTAGATCCAGCACTTTATCCACTGCACTACCTAAGAAGCTGAGAAATTTATTCAATCCAATCGCCTCATTTTGCACATAGGGAAACCAAGTAACAGAGAGAGAAAGAGATTTGCTAAGAGCTGTACAGCTAATAAGCAATAAATCCAGGATTCAGTACCAGCTCTGCTGGTTACAAATCCAACATTGTTTTTCATTATGCCATGTTGCTGTAGGAGTAGCTAGAGGAAGTAACTGCAGAGATCTTAAAAAATGTACCATATTTGTCACATTTAATAAAAAATAAAACCTAAACCATAAGGGAGCAGGGCATTTGAAGAAAAAAATAAGTTGAGTTGCATTTATCAAAGTTCACAAAGCCCTTCACAGACTGCAAATTAGCACTTTAGGCCAAAATGAGGATAAACCACAGGGGACCAACCGAATCCACATGTCTGGAAACTGAGAATGCCTAACAGAACTACCCCTCCCTCTTTCTCTCCTTCCCTCCCTCTGCTTGGCTGGCACTATGAGTTTCCAACAAGCAATTTCTTCACATCATCAAAGTCATAGAGTATTTTACACCTTTCAATAACACTCAGAATTTGGCAGACTAGAGCCCTTCTGTTTGCCTGCCAATGTGCAGTATCAACCTCCTTCCTGGTAATACAGCTTAGTTCCTGCTACTGTACCTCCCAACCCATCAGGAAAATGCAGACTGCTGCTAAGAGGGAGGGAAGATGTGTCAATCCCACTTTGTGTTTCTGCATGACCAAATTTCATTCTCATCTTAAAGAGGCAAAGAAGGGCAGTGACACCAGAATTAGAAATCCCTGGATGGCTACAATAACTAATCACAATTGGGTTACCAATTCTGAGGATTTACAAATGGAAAGACTATTAAAGAGCATTTGATGTAATCTACTCCTTTAAAAATTGAGGAAGGAGCAGCTAGATGGCATGGTGGATAGAGCCCTAGCCCTGGAGGTAAGAGTTCAAATCTGCTTTTAGACACTTAACACTTTACCAGCTGTGTGATCCTGGGCAAGTCATTTAATCCCAATTACCTCTTCCTCCCCTCTCCCAAAAAAGTTGAGGAACCTAAGGCCCAGAGAAAAAACTTGTCAAAGAAAATTCTCAGACAACCAGAAAAGAGCAGAATTAGATTTCCAACTCAGATCTTCTGCTTCCAAGATCTTTTATTTTGTTATCCCACTTGTGAAGTTCAATACAATAAACACATATTGAACGCCCATTATGTATGAGACAAGATTACTAGGTAATAGTAGAGGTACAAAGCAGAGATGTAAAAATAAAACATGGTTCCTACCCCCAAGGAGTTTGTAATACAATCAAAAAGTCACAAAACAACAAAATCTTGGTAGAAAGTATTTGGGAATTTAATATTGTTTTTCTATAAGTTTCATCTTGTAAATGAAAATAGTTCTCTCCTCCTCCCTTCATGCCAGTGAATAAGACCATTTCACCCAGCTGATTTTGATTTTAAGACCATCTTGGGATTTGCTCAGAATGTATTCTCAGTATGATTATCTTGGGCCAATAGAATTCTTTAAATTAAAAAGAAAAGATACATCCCCTCTATGTTATTTTTTTCTGCCTCAAGTTGATTGCCTTTGCTGATAGAAAAAAGAACAACTTTTTCTTTTGGAAAGACTGTACCTGGCAATACCTGCAAGTGATTTCAAAGAGAATAAATGATGATGCAGGCATAGTCCAAAGAAAAAGTGTTACATTGGGTTCAGTTTGTCTTTGCCTTTCTCCTCTTCTCCGGTGTCCTTAATATTTTTCCTCCCTATCTCTACAGATTACATGATTTGTCTAATGTGGTTTTCATGCTGGTAAGATCTTTCCTTTCCCTCATTCTTACCCTATAAAAACCTATTTGTCCTATGTCCTGTAAAGGATTTGCTAGGTGAATGAAGAAAAAAATTATTAAACACTTTTCATATATTAGGAGGCTGGACCATAATTTGCCAAATAATTATTAAGGGTTAAGAAGATAATGCCTAATAACATTTTAAAGTCTTACTCCTCTAGAATAATATTTTTGCTTTTTTTCTATGACTTCTTACAGCTAAAATGTACTGAGTGAAAGATGAAAGAAGGATAAGGAACCCTTTTTTATAATTTTTCATTAGCAATAAAATGACCAAATATAGTAATTCAACTTACCTTCCTACAGGTATGTTCTTTTTTTCAATTCATGTACATAAAGGGGAAAGAAAGAATGTGTTTTCAATATAAACCTCAACTATATCTCACCGTACTTCCAAAAATATCCTTATCTCAACCTTCTAATTTTCTCATATCTGTTGAGGACACTGATGTGTACTCCCAATTATTTGGCTTAAAAGTATTAGAATCATCTTTGATTTTTCCTTGTTCCTTAGTTGTCCCTACCTCTGGGTTATCTCTTGAGTCTCCCTTTTTCTTCATTCAAAAAATGTTATCACCACAGTTCAGTTCCTCCCTTCCTGTAACCTGAATTATTAGTATATCTTTCTAACTGGTCTCCTCATCTCCACTCTTTTCTCTCCCCAATATCTTCTTCATACAAATGCTAAAACATTTTTATGTAGACCTAATTTTCCTAATGACATAAGTATAAAACCTATCGCAATTCACTTCCCAGTTTAATAAACTTCAGGAGCTTCCATATAAAATAAAATACACTTCTTGGCTTGTCATTTAGATCTTCTACAATTGAGCTTTAATCTACCCTTCAAACCTTAGTTCATGTTCCTTTAATTTATTCTATATTTCAGGAAAATTGGAATGGAAGCTGATCCTCTAACTCTTCCGTGACTATTCCATCATTAAGATCATGTAGCTCTTCCCCTCTGCCTACACTAGAACCCCTTCTCATAAAAACTACTTTCAGAATACCAGCCTTCTTCATTACTTAGTTTAAATACTTATCATGTCTTATGCAAAGTTATTCCTGATTCTCCACAATTTTTGTATGATCTCCTTTTTTGAAATCCTTTGCATATATTTATAAACTTTATGCAACTCTGATCTTTGCATCTAGTAGAATATAAATTTCTTGAAGACAGAGATTATTCAATTGTATATCCTCAATTGCTGGTATAGTATCTTGCATATGGAGAAGGCATTTAGGGTTTCTTATATTGCTTATTGCTTGCCATCCCTCTATATGGCATTCCTCTCACACTTGAAGTTCTAATTCAAGTACTACTCTCTCTTTCCTTGATTGCTAACACTGTACTCCCTAGCTCAAATCTCTCTCTCCTTCCTCAAAATTGCTCATAGAATCTTGATTGGTTCTTTTCTATATCCTTATCCCATTTGAACTTTAATCACATATATTGGTGTCTTCATTCTCCTTCATTCCACTTCCACGTGCCCTTGAGGATAATGGTGTCACTTTTCATCTTGTATTCCCAGTATCTAGGACAGTGCTCTGCTTATGCATGGGAGCTGATTAACAAATATTGGTTGTATTTAATTAAATCTTTTATACTACACAAAAGTGGTTTCCAGGATGTGCTGTCATTATTTATCATCCTCCTTTCCCTTTTTCTATTCCCTTGTACTACAGAAATCATTCTAGCCTTTCATACTTGATTCTAATCATTTTTGATATGTTTTATTTTTCCCCAACTTCATGTTAAAACAATTTTAAACATTTTATAAAAGAGTTCTGACTTGAAATTCTATTTTCCATCCCTTCTCTTCCTCCTTAAAGGGTAAGCAATCCAATATTGTCTATACATGTGCATTATGGAAGAAAAATCCCTTATTAATCATTTTGTACAAGACTAGAATTTAAAAATAAAGAATGAAAGAAAGAAAATGAAAAATAGCATGCTTCAGTCTGTATTTAGACTGTATCAATTCTTTCGCTAGAGATAGATAAGGATGCTTCTTCATGAGTCTTTTGGTGTTTTCTTGGATTACTGTATTGCTGAGAATAGTTAAATCATTCACACCTCTTCATTTGTATAATATTGATGTTACTGTATACAATGTTCTAATTCTGCTCACTTTACTTTGTATCAATTTGTGTAAGTCTTTCTAGATTTTTCTAAAATCATCCTGCTTGTTATTTCTTCCAGCACAATACTATTTCATCACAATCATAAGCCACATTTTGTTTAGGCAAACAGTTTACCCAAACTGATGGGTATCTTCTCAATTTCCAATTCTTAACCACCACAAAAAGAGATGTAATAAATATTTTTGTATAAATATTATCTCTATTTTTTAATGAGTGCAAAGTGGCTATAGGAGAGAAGTCCATATTCTTAGAGCAAAGGAGAGAAGGCTAATGAGATGAGTGTACCTTTTGAAATATTAATCCAGGTGATTTTTTTTTTGCTTAGGCAATTGGAGTTAAGTGACTTGCCTAGAGTCAAACAGCTAGGAAGTGTTAAGTATCTGAGACCAGATTTGAACTCGGGTCCTCCTGACTTTAGGGCTGGTGCTCTCTCCACTACACTAACTAGGTGAAATTTTCAACCTTTCCAACTGACTTCCCAATAATTTTGTAATTCATCCTTCCAGAGCCCCAGAATGACGGATGACTAATTAGACTCCTTTGAACACTGTTTTTATCTAGTCCTAGCTAAGAAATGTTTTATATCTACAACTCTTTTCCTTAGTAACATTCCTTCTGCCTTTCCTCTTCTTTGTACAACCAGCACTTGGCACAGTGACTGGCACATAGTAAGCACCTGATTAATGCTTGCTGATTGGCTATTAACTCCCTGGGTACTCACCATTTTTCCAACAGAAATAATCAGGATCTAATATGTATCATGAAAGCTGATCATGGAGGTAGCATCATTCAGGGAAAATTACTTGACTTGGAATCCGATTACCTGTATTCAAATCTTGATTAAGTTACTTGTGTGACTTGGTGTGACCTGCAGTCTCAGTTTCTCTCCCTGGAAAAATGATAGAATTGGACTAGATGACTTTAAGGTCTTTTCCATTTCTAAATCTATGATCCTACTTATCACTCACCCAAATCTGTATTTTTTTTCTTTCCACTCTTAGGTAAGAGGCAAAAATAATTTAGATCATGCAAACTAGTTGATTTCAGGAAAATTGATCTGTATTTTCATCTTGTTAATTAATAATATATCTCCTAGTCCTATCATCCTTTAAGGTATATAGAGTATGAGCTAGGAAGAATAAACTTACGACCTCCATATTACAATTATAGGCTTAGAACTAAAATGATTTGTCCTTGATCACACAACTAATAGTTGCTGAGTTGGATCTCAAATCCAGGTCTTTTGTTTTCCAGTTCAGCATATTTTCCCTCATCACTACCCCAGCTGCTTCTTACTATGCAGCTCTGCACAAAACCTGTTTGGGGATGGTCCTGGGAAGGCCCAAATCTCTATACAGAGTAAGAGGGAAAGACTTGACCCAGACTATTAAACTTGCAGCTGGGACTCTGCTCCCATTCCCCTCCTGGCCTCCCGGAGCAGGAGGAAAACAGGCTGTGCTTCTAACAATCAGCTTCTCTGTGGTTGTAGCTGTTGCTGCTTTCCACCTGCTTCCAGGCATAACTGCCAGATGTTATTTCCGACCAACAGTTGCCAAGATGGGGCCCATCCAAATTTTGGGAAAATGTTAGGCGTGGGCAGCAGAGAGAGCCATTTAACAGGCTTTCTTCTGATCCCATGTGGGTCACCCCTAACCTGCCATTAGGACTCCCACATTTGGGCTTCCTCCACCTACTACATTTATGTTGCTTTGTCTCTCCTCTGGGGACCAACACTTATGAAATATATGATCCAAGTTAAGGATTTAGGACACGCTGGTGGAATAAGCTAACCATTCCACTCAGGATCACCTTTGTCTCGTTACTTTGCAGAAACCATGTGGTTTAAACCCACAGGTGGAATAAAGGGCTTACTGCTTTACCAGATGTAGGACTCTGCCTTCCCAAGGGGAGGAGTATGCCTTAGCTAGAGATCAACAAGCCCTTTCCAGATAATCAGAGTCCAGGAGAGAGACTTCTATGTTTCTGATTATATTCAATGTCAAGACCAGTAATCAACACAGAAGATGCCCAAAAAGGGCAAGGGATCCCTAGCTGGTTTGGCTCTTACAGAAAAATGAGTCCTATACAATGTTTTTTTAAATTACCTAGCTTGCATGTAACACTTTACAAATATTAACTC